>NC_092504.1:5086260-5431592 GCF_047511675.1 Marmota flaviventris
CATGGGCAGCTTGGCCCCCACCCATCTGCACAGCCAGGGAGACCATCCCAGGAGGACTCAAGTGGGTGAGGGTGCGTGGCCTTTGCTGCCTGTGCTGCCTCACAGGTTTGTGACTCTGGTGTGCCAAGCAAGTCCCCCTGTCAGGTCTGTCGTAGGGGTGGCGTAAGCAGACCATAAAGCCACGTGGCACCTGGGCTGCCTGTGCTTGGTGACAACCCTGCCGCCTAGCGAGTGAGTCAGCCTCCCTTCCTGCGGAGCTCACTCTCCCTCCGCAGCACTTCACACCGGCACCCCTCAGGTCCATCCCCTCCACTGCTGTCTGTGGGTTGCTGCGGCTGCCCCCCACCTCACAGAGGAGGAGGCAGAGGCCCCAGGAGGCAGGGGCTTCCCAAAGCTACAAGTCAATGCAAGCAGCTGAGCAGGGACCCGCCCCTCTCCTCCCGCCCAGCCTCCCTATCCCGAGTCCCCAGCAGTGTGTGGCGGCCACCTCACCAGGGCTAAGGGAGCCAACATGGTCTTATGTGGGGTTGAGGGGCAGAAATCCCCTGGAGTGCGCCATTCAAGGCATGGTGACCTGGCCAGACGCCTGAGCCTGGAACCAACTGTGGGGACCTCGAGTGCCCACGCTGGGTGTATGGGCCACTCCCACGCTGTCCCCCCTCCTGCGCATGCCAACAGCCAGTCTCATCCTCAGCCCCATCCCCCTCGGCCTTGATCACAGCAGTTCTGAGGGGGCCTGCTTGGTTGCCCTCAGCCAGTGGACATCTTTGAGTTACTGCTGCTCAGCTGTGGCCACGGACGTGGTCCCCTGGGGCCCCTGGGAGGCCCTGCAGGAGACCGTGTTTATGCTGAAGTCAGGCGGCTTCCAGAGGAGCTGGTGTGGTGTGCGGGGCAGGCTGGGCCTGGAGACCACCCAGTGGCCTTGCCCTTGGGATACCAGAGCTTGGCTCAACCTCAGTCCTCAGGAGGCCAGACAGGGAGGGACCCAGCGGGGGTGGTTCTTCTCTGCAGAAGAATCCCAAGCCAAGGCCTGGGAGGAGAGGCCATGGGCTTGGGGGAGTGCCCTCCTTGGTCGCCATCACCAAGGCAGGGTCCACGTGAAAACCTGGGTGACAGGGAGCCTGGGTCCAGACTCCACGGCAGCATTGCCACTGCCCCTCCCCCTCCTCTCTTCTGTCATGCCCCACCCCTCCCCACAGCAGGGGTTCCTGTAAGTGGCCCTCTCCCCCCACCCAGGGTCTGAGCCCCTTGAGGCTCGCATCAGAGGAGGCAGGATAGAGGAGGGTGTGTTTTTGTTTTTAATATTTTTTTAGTTGTCAGTGGACCTTTATTATTAGGTTTTTATTTATTGATACGCGGTGCTGAGAATCAAACCCAGTGCCTCACCCATGCTAGGCAAGCGCTGTGCCACTGAGCCACAACCCAGCCCGAGGAGGGGTATTGCTTTGGCCACCCACACTGCTGACCTGAAGACCCGGCCTGGGCGCGGTGGCCAGATGGGCTTCCTAAGCCCCCACCCCAGACCTGATCTGGTGCACCTTCCTGTTGGGACACTGGTGGGGGAGGGGGAGAACAGTGGGCTCCCAGCAGGCACTTGTCCCAGGAGGGGTCGGCCCCCTGCCTGCTGTCCCTTCAGATGCTCCAGTCAGAGCAAGTCCCTGCCCCTCCCAGAGGAACACAGGGTGGACGGCAGAGGTCAGGAGCGCCCCCAGGAACCTGCATGGGGTTGTGTCAGGAAGACTCCCGCAGCTGCGCAGCCCTGCTGGGGTCCTGTCCCTTGCAGGATAGTGACAGCATGGCTCAGAGGCAGGAGCCAAAGCCTCCGGAGCAGAAGGGTCTGGATTCGGAGCTGGCCCTGGGCAGTACTAAGTTTACAGGGCCTCTCTGAACCTCAGCTTCCTCATCTGTAAAGTGGAGAAGGCTGAGGGGTTGTTGTGTGCACACAAGACATCCACTCCAGGGCTGGGTCCCAGGAGCCTAAGGACTGGAGTCGCCTTGTCTGTGAGGGAGAGAGGGACGCTGAGCTGCCTCCTGCCTCCTGCCTCCTGGGTGGCTGATGGGTGGAGGTGGTGCAGGAGTGGGTTTGTTCTGGAAGATGGTGGGCTCAGCCCTAGCCATGTGTTTACATTGATGGTGGGGAACCCAAACAGAAAGGTCTGGTGCGACGAGCAGGGGTGGCTAGGGACTTGGGACAAATATTGGTTTCCACCATGCCTGTGAATAGAGGGGCTGGGCGCTGTGTTCAGCCAGCGGGGGGCAGAGCTGGTGCACTGGGGGGCAGAGCTGGTGCACTGGGGGGCAGGGCTGGTGCACTGGGGGTGCTCCCAGGCAGAGCTCCTCAGTTGGCTGAGCTGTCAACGGTGGTGAGTCCCCATCCCGGAGCCATGTGCCCCAGCGTTGTTGCTCCACGATCGGGTACATTCCGAGAGTCACCGGTCAGGACACCGTAGAGCGTACTCAGTGGACCTGGTTGGTGAGGGTCAGTCACCCCATAAGGCCCCTTGGTTCAATCAAGAGACGTGATAAACATGAGCTGTAGGAGGCTGCTGCTGTGTGACAGGGTGGGACAGTCTCACAGCCACTTTTTTAATAAGAAGGAGTGCACTTGCAAACAACGGAGGGTCTGGAGCACCAGGCTCTGGGACGAGGCCGCCTCTCAAGAGCTCGGCACGGGGCTCCGTGCTCCTGTGCCTCTGTGCGTCTAGCTGCGCAGTCACACCAGAGCCCAGGGGTGACAGGCACATGACAACGTGCTACCACAGCAACGTGACTAGGTGACAGGAAAATCTCAGCTCCGTTAGGACCTTACAAGGCCACTGCTGACACATCATGGTGTGGCACGTGTCCCTTATAGGAAGGGCACCTGTCCGTCCTCAAGGCTCTTTGAAAGGCAAAATGAACACACCTGGCTCTCTGTGACGGTGGAGGGAGTGCCGGTGGCCCGTGGGAGGGACCGCTGCCTGGCCTGGCGCTCCCTTCTCCTTCCCCTTCTGACCCACTGCCCTCACCCCCAGCTGTGGACCCCAGAGCCGCCTGCCGATGGGAAGAAAGCTCTATGGTTAGTCTCTGGCACAGAAAGTGTGGCCCGTCCAGCTCAGCTCTGCAGAGCCGGGTCTCTCCACATGGGTAGAAGGACCGCCCGCCTGTGCTTCTGAATCCCGCCAGGTCTCCAGGACTGCAGCTCCAGCCAGTTCTGGCTCCAGCCAACGGGAGAGAAGACCGCACTGGCAGCTTCAGTTCCTCGAATATTTGGCCATCAGCACACACGCCCGTGCCCACCTGTGCATACACGCCCATGCCCACCTGTGCACACACGCCCCGTTTATGTTACCATCAGATGTATCATCGTGTGGATTTGGACATGATTATCCATCTTCGGCCAACTGCAGAGCTACTGGTCCCATTCTAAGTGTCACCAAGATGCTCATGGGAGGAAGGGGCTGAACAGGGACTGTGGGGGAACATGGTGGTTGGGAAGGCCACCTGTGTCAGCTGCAGATGGAGTAGGGACCCCAGCTCTGCCCCCTGCTCAGCAGTGGTCTCTGGCCAGGCACCCCGTTTCTCAGGGCTCAGCATCTCTGCTGCTAACAGGAGGATTGTCGGGGTGTCCAAATATGAAAATGCAGAGCAGACCTGAGCCTCGGATCTCACTGTCACTAGTGGACCTTGGTGGCACTCTCGTGGGATGAGAGGCAGCTGGGGGCTTCTGGGCTGCAGGCTCAGCTCTTGCTCTGATGATCTCTTCAGGACAAACGCCCACCTGTTGACATGTACCCACCATCTTCTACCTGGTGAATTTAATCCTGGGCTGAGACAAACATGTCCAGGTCACCAACAGTGCTCCCTCCTCCAGTGTTGAGGCCAGGCCGCGCCCTCCCAGAGGCCCTGAATGTGATCCCAGGTGGCTCAGTTTCAGCTCCTGGGGTATGCGCGTGTGTGCATGAATGTGTGTGCGTGCGTGGGGGGTGCGAGTGCGTGGATCTGAGCTATGAGTGAGTGTGAACGTGTGAGTGTGAGAGTAAGCGAGTGCATGACTGAGTGTGCCACTGTTTATTCTCTAGGGAAATAGGAGCGAACCTTCGAGAAAATCACTGTGCCTCATAGCCAGGTTTGTGATTCCGTTGGTCACCTTCGGCGTCTGTCTTGGCCCTGCCGGCTGCTCGAGGGGCTGTAGACTGGGCTCCTGAACCACAGGCATTCATTTCCCACAGCTCTCCGGCCAGTCCAGGATCACGGTGCCAGTCGGCAGTGTCTGGGAGCCCTTCACCTCCCAAGGGCCCCGCCCCCCAAAACAGTGCACCATGTACTTAGGGATTAGGTTTCCAAGAGGTGACTCTGAAGGACACGTGGGAGCCCGAGCAGGGTGGGGTTAACACGACAGGGTCACCCTGGGGACCAGCAGGCCAGTGATGCAGCCAGCAGGGCTCGGCACACGGTGAAGGTCAGGGTGGGCTGTGACCCTGGGGAGCCCTGCCACTGCACCCACTGGGAATGTGGCCCTTTCTGTGAAAGGCCCACCCCCAGGTCTGGTCTCACAATTCCTGTGTGGCAAGGGCCTGGAACCCCTGCCCCAGTAGAAAGGGCTAAGAGACGAAGACCCTTAACACACGTTTACCTAGGGCTTACTGTTCGGCCGGCTTTGTTCCTAGTGACTCTCAGCCATTAACTCATGTAATCCTCAAAACAATCCCTCAAGGTATGTTATGTCCATTTCCCGGAAGAAGAAACTGAGGCACCAGGGATATTGAGCATCTGGGGCACTGGCCAAGCCACTGGGAAGGAGGAGAAGAGACATGTTTGAGGCGCACAGACAAGCCTGGTAGGTCTGGGTGAGCAGCGAGGTCCGCCCTGGCAGGAGTCTTGCCCACCACTTCCTGGCTGTGTGGCTGCAGGCATGTTACCTACCTTCTCTGTATTTCCTCCTCATTACGACGGGGATGGTAACAGCGCCCCTCATGGGGCTGTGGTAGGCTGAAAGGAGAGCGGGTATGTGACGGCGTCTACACTGCGGCGTTCCTGGGAGAGGGTGACACGCGCAGGGCAGAGCTGGGTCTCAGGGCTTCTCTCTGCACGTGAGCTCCTCACGCTGACCGTCCCACCCGGCCAGGATGCATCACGGCTGCGCCCTCAGGAGCAGGGTGGGACCCGTCCTGAGTACCTTCCCACGTCCCCGCCTTTGTCCTCTTTCACCTTCCATCTGAGCCTGGCTGGCGGGTGCCTGGGACCTCTGCTCCCCTGGGGACTGTCTGTGCACACCCACCTGCTCCCTCCTTGCCCCGGCCCCCAGCAGGCTTGGGTCTGCGCTGCGAGACAGGTGACAAGCACCCCTGGGCCGGGGGGTTAATTAAATCACATGGTGAACTTTGTAGAACACGGGATGCTCCATTAGGCCGTGTGAACAAGCTCCCGGGTGTGCTCAGACGCGGGTGTAATTACAGCTCACACGCAGCCTCATTAGCTCAAGAGGCAGCGGGAGGCCCGCGCCCAGGGGCTCCGCCAGTGCGGCCTGAGGCTCCCCAGCCCCTGCCAGGCAGGTGTGTCTGCCCACATGCCAGCTGGCCTGGTGTGGAGCTGGCACACCCGTCAAATTAAGGGCATCCGAGGGATAAGTGTCATGTAGATGGTGTCGCACCAGCCTGGTTCCTTGCTCCAAGCTGCTTCCCAAGACCCTGAAACCCCGAAACTGGGCAGGCCTCAGGCAGAGCTGAGCATGGATCCTTCATCAGACAGAGGCCAAAGGCTGGAAGGTTCCAGGTGGAGGGAGCAGTGGGGCAAAGGCTTGGGGGACAAGAGCGCCTGTGTTGGGACAGGCATGTTCACTGAAGCCAGAGACCTGGGTTCTCCTCTTGGCTCTACCCCCAGTTCCATCCATGACTGGGCGAGGCCGGGTTCTCCCCTATCTCAGTGTCCCCAGGGCTGACATGGGTGGCAGTCCCTGCTCTGTCATAGTGTTGACTCTGGTGCTTCTGTGCCTCCCCCTGGCTTACTTGCTGGTCACAGACAATGCCACTTACATGTGGGTGTGACTGCAGACCACCGAGGAGCTCTGGATCACCGTCTTCCAGGTGGCCTCAGCTGCCTCACCTGAGTTTCTGGGCTCAATGCCCTTCAGTCCCTCTCCCAGATTGCTGGGAGAGAGATGTGATTGGCTCAGCCCTCTGGGGAGCCCATGATTGGCTGCTTCTTGAAGGGGGTGGCTGCCTCTGGATCCAATCAGCTGAGGGCTGGCGTGTCCCTGGTGAGGAACCAGGGCTGGCCAGGGCTCCCTGGAGCTCCCTTAGCCTGGAGTTGGGGGTGGGGGGAGGGGACAGCGAAGTCCCTGCTGCTATTGGCTCATCAGTTTTTAACATTTGGTCCCTTTTGGGTGTCTTTGCATCCTTTGTGGGGAGGGTTCTGGCTCGTCTGCCATTTGGCTGGCATTTTAATTCTTTTGTCAACTAATCTAAGGGCATTTTAACTGTCCTGACCACATTTTCTGTGTCCTCTACATCGGTGCCCAGCAGTGGACAGCAATGGGAACCCACGTGTGATTGAAAATCTCCTGGTAGCCATGTTACACAAATAAAAAGAAATAGGTGAAGTTGTGGTAGTTGTAAATGTCCAAACTACGGTGAACACGGTGCGGACTTATTAATGAGATGGTAAACATCCTTTTATGTCAAGTCTTCGAGCTCTGCTGTGCAGTCCCAGCTGACAGCGCACCTCAGCTCGGAGCAGCTACACTGGGGCCCTTGGCCCCCGCGCTGGACCGCATGCGGGCTTTGTTGTGTATCCTTAGGGAATAATTTTAAATCTACCTTTTTTATCCTCTGGGGAAAAAATTAAATCCATTTTATCCACTTTTGAATAGTTGAAGAACTTTCCAATCCATTTATCTAAGGGTACTTGGCTTTAAAACGTTGGGATTTTTGCAATAAATGCTCATGAAGTCTACTGGACTTTGGGAGGGTCAGGTGCTTTCGTCCCCTCTCTGACCTGTTTCTGCTGGGCATTGTGGACCCCAGCCCAGGTCACACCGTCAACACCATTTCCGATTGGTGAGTATGTTACGTTTCGTGCCATAACATTGTCAAAGGGTGGCTTAAAATGACAGACGTCGGCTCTCACAGCTGGGCAGTCCCCAGGGCTGAGCCGAGGTGGGGAGAGGGCCGTGGGGAGCACCTGTCTGGCCTCGCAGCTGTCGGCCCCTGGCTCTGTGGCCTCAGTGCCCAGGTTTTGCCTCCTTCGCACACCACCTGCTCTTCCCTCTGTCTGCTATGTGTGTCCGACAGGGACACTGCCACTGGAGTGAGGGCCTGTTGGGACAGCGCAGGACCGTCTCCTGTCTCAAGATTCTTAACCGCTTCATACGTTCAAAGGCACTTTTTCCAGATAAGGTCACGCTCATGGCTCTGGGGTTGGAACGTGGACACATATTTGGGGACACCGTTCAGCCCACTGCAGTGTGACCTCTTCCTATTTTGACAAGAAGGAAGATGAAGAAGGGTCATGAAATGCACAAGATGACAAGAGGTTGCGAGCAGCAGCTTCCCAGAGAGCAGTGCTGCCCACCTCTGTGGGGCCGAGGCCACTTTGGCCAGGACCGGCCGGAGCTGTTTGGTGAACAAGCACATGGGGAGCTTCCCGGAGGGCAGACGGAGCCAGCAGAGGGGCCGGACCGCCAGATGCTGGGAAGAGGGGCTGTGTTGACGTCAGAGCAGGGCGGCCCTGCCCCTGATGGGTGCTGACTTTCATCCTGGCGCTTGGAACAGTTATTATCATACACCGGCAGCCCCGTCATGTGCCTCTGGATTATTAATGAGGATGATAACAGATAAAATAAAGGGAAAAGAGGCCCCACCAGGTTACGAAACGAACAGTTAGCGGAATCTGTAAGTTACCAAATGGGTCTCGATGACAGCAGCCTCTGAGGGCTCTCCCTGCTCCGCCGTGATGCCGTTCGTTACCCATGGTCACGCTTGTTCCTGGCTCTTTATGTCCCATCTTTCTTTTATACGATCATCAGAGTGGCACTAATCTGGGTCTGCAAATGAGGTTTCTGGGATGTTGTCGTGTCAGCATCTGGATTCGAGACGGGCTGCGTCCCAGAGCCCGGCCCTCTGGGTGGCGGGAGCAGGCCCGGCCCTCCCCCACCTAATCGCTCCCCAGGAACCGGGGACTCCTGTTAATGGGCCCAGGAAGCCATAAACGGTAATGAAAGTGCCTGTGTTGCTGCTGGCTGGGGGTTGCCCTGGGGGTCCCCTCCTCATAATTAAATGGGAGCTTTTCCTTGTGCCTTTGAGTGGGGAGGGAGGGTTTGTCCTCCTGGTGACATTCATTCATCTCTTCACCCCCTTTCATTTATGCAGTTGTTTATTTGTTTATCAGAGCTCAGTTTGCTGCCTGCTGAGAGCCAGTTCAGGGCAGGCAGGATGGGGGGCGGCTGCAGGGGGAGAAAGGGAGAAGGGCTGTCCCTGCCCTGGAGCTCCGCAGCTCCCCAACGCTCGGAACTCTCTTAACCTTCCCGCTTGGTTTTCTCATCTGTAAAATGGGAAGACTAATGAATTCATAGCTCCCCGACATGGTGGTGGTGACGACGCGGGACCTAGTGGCTGTGCTGCCTGCATGTTGCCTGACTGGGCTGTAATGGCAGTGAGAACCCCAGCTCCCACGTCACACTTGTGCCCGTGACCCTCCCAGCAAGCCTGTGCAGGAGCCACGCTCTTCTGACTTCCCTGATGAGGCTGTGGAGGCCTGGGAGCTGCCAGGGCTGCTCAAGATGCACAAGTGGCCCGGCTGTCACCCGGCAGAACTGGCCACAGCATTGGCAGCCGTTGCCTGCCTCTTGCACACCAGGACCCTCTGTCTCCTGGGCCATCTCTGTGGGGTTCGAGTCTCCACTGTAATCATCCTGCCACCAAAGTCACCCGGGGGAAGGAGTCCCAGCAGAGTAACGTTTCCTTGGGCACAGCCGAGCACTGCCCGGGAGAAGCCGAGTGTGTTGGAGGGGGCAGAGGCCAGGGGAAGTTTTTCAAGGATTATGTAAGATATTTTGAACCCATCATTCTTGGCCACAAGGATCAATAACCAGGGTGACACTGTCTGAGGTCAAGCAGACAGTTGCTGGGCAGACGTCCTTGCAGACCTGCTGTTTGTGGAGAGGTGGCCCTGGCAGAGCCCTCTGTGGAAGCTCCGGTGACTGGGCGTGGGCAGGTGCGCCCTCCTGCAGCACCTCCTGGGTCAGTTACTTATTTGGGTTAGGGTGGGACAGGACGGACTTGGCTTGGATTTTGACCGCCTTCCTGGGCAGTGCCCCATCCTCCTGGCTGCTCCCTGCCTCCTGCCTCTGGGCCTCTTGCAGGTCCCTTCTCCTGCTATGAGCCTGCTGCCTGGCCACAGCTTGGGATTTTGGGGCCCACCATTTCCCCACAGGCCTTGAGGTTCATTCTGACACACCTGAAGGATGGGGAATCTCTGCAGGCCACTTAGGGTGTCCTGCAGTCTCTGGGGTGACAAGTGTGCTACCTGGGTGCTTCACAACTGATGTTGCAGGTGTCCTACCAAGCACAGGAAGTGTGCGTCTCTGCTTACAGGGAGCTGCCCTGGTCATCAGAGGCAGCAGCAGCCCCTCCCGGCAGGCAGGATGTGTGCCCTTCAGACAGGAGGGGCCTCCTCCAGGGCTACATACACACTGTGCCAGTGGAAAGGGCTCCTACCGCAGAGAGTGGCAGTGTGCTCTGAGAGCGAGGACAGTGGCAGCCTTGGGGAGGCCTCAGCCAGGGACCTTCCTGTAGCCTGGGCTCCTCAACTGCAGCTGATCACCAACCCAGGTGTCTCGTCACCTCCACACACTCGGGCACAGAGCTGGGACTTCAGTGCAATTTCTCTCTTCTTTTTCCCATCAAAGGAGACACTTGGGGAGCAGGAGAGGGAGGTGGGGGCAGTTCTTATTCCTGCTGCTGAGCCACCCCTGAGGGACGCCGTCTCTGGGGCTGCCCCTCCCATGAGCGGTCTGCCCATTCCAACCAGGGAGCTGCTGGGGGTCCTGCCTCTTCCCAGTGGCCCAGGGAGGGACATCCTTGTGGGCACAGTCATCCACCAATGGGAGGGAGGCATGGTGCTGCCGCCCTCCACTGCCCCGCGGCTCTTGTAAGCCCTCCCTGGCCCTCCCTGGCCCTCCCTGGCCTTGGTAGAATTGACGGGCCCTTCTTCTCCCTGGTTCTCCAGCTGGCCCTCGAGGATGGGCATGAGTCAGAGACAAGCCGAGTGACACAGCTTCTCCTTGGCTGAGTGGAGACCAGGTGGGGTCTTTTTGGTGGGTCGTTCGTGTCCTTGCATGGCTGGTGTTCGAGGACCCCTCTGCTGACAGTGTTCTGCGTCCTTCTACAGAATGAGCTCCCCAGCCGTGCACCTGTCCTTGCCATCCAGGATGCCTCCCGCCTGCAGTGTTTCTGCCCTCAGTTCAGGAGGATTCAGGATGCAGCTCCTCCTCCAGGAGGCTGCTCCTGACCCCCAGGCTGGGCTGCACCACGTGGTGCTTGTTTACATCCCTGACTCCCCCAGGAGCCTGGGAGCCCTAGGGACAGGGCTGCTCCCTGCCTCCACACTCCTGGCCTAGTGCAGAGATGGGAGGAGGGAGGAGGACAAGGACCCAGGAAGGAAGTGGCAAGAGAGGAGGGCCAGGGAGGGTGAGCACTCTGGACACACCAGCGACCAACGTGCTGCGCTTTCCCCACTGCACGCGCACGTGCGCCTGTGGTTGGGGAAGTGGGTGGTGTGCAGGACAGCTGCTGAAAGTGCTCCAAAGCCCCTCTCTGGCACATCTGTGCTCACGATTAACTGTGTCCCTATATATGAACCGAGTCCAGAGATAGAAGTCTCTGCCCTGGTCACATTCCCAGAGGGGCAGGTGGGGCGAATCATGTGGCACAAACATTTCTGATAGATAGTGATCGGCTCCCAGCCCTGGACCATCACAAGTGGGAGCCGGGAGGTGGGGGAGCCAGGGCCCAATTCTGAGGTGTTTATTTAGGGGCTTTGGCCAGCCTTGACTTTGACATTGGGCTCTGGGTGCCTTGTGACCAAAGGTACAAACCCAGGAGCTTGGGAGAGTCCTCAGCGGGCTGGGCGCTCCAAGCGCTAAGGAATGCGCTTGATCCGTAGATCTGTAGATGCCTTGATCAGTCAAGTCAAGCAGCCAAATTGCCCAACACGCTTTTAGGGCAGTTGTTGCCAAACTTTTTGGTCTTTACATTCTTAAAAATTATTCGAGATCCCCAAAAAGCCTTTGTTTATGTGGGCTGTGTCTGTTGATGTTTGCCATATTAGAAAATAAAACCAAGACTGTTAAAAGATTTATATATGAATTTATTTCAAAATAAAAATTACAATTCATTACATGCTAACATAAATAATTTTTTTTTTCTGAAAAACTATACTTTCCAAAACAAAGCAGTAGTAAGAAGAGTGGTGTTTGGTAAACCTCTTTAATGCCTGGCTTAATAGAGGGCTGCCGTTTTGTCTGGTGTGCGGCTGTGTGGCTGGAGTATTGTCGGTCACCACTTCACACAACATGGAGTTGCAAATGCCTGGAAGGGTCTTGGGGACCCCCAGGGGTCTGAGGACACCATCTGAGAACTACCGATTCAGGCAAACTGCAGGATAAGGTGTCAGCTCCAGGGGACTTCATGCATGGACAGGGAAGCCCAGGGTCTTTGGAGTCCTGACAGTGCCCCTCTTGGAGACGGACCAGGAGAGGAACACCAGTCACACTGGCCTGGCTCGGCCCCCGTCAAAGCCCTCCACCCTTTGCCTGGGCTTCATTCTGCTGCAGACTTCTGCTGTCCAACAGAAGGACACCTGCCAGCAGGTGGCCACTCTTGGCTGTGCCCTGGTTTTCAGGTCCCTTCCTCTGCCCGCCACGCCATGTGTGTGAAGGGCTCTGTGGCACAGGGGGCAGCCCCGGGCTCAGCGCAGGCCACCCTGCTGGCTTGCAGCTTCCTGCCGGCCTCTGGCGGGCTGCGAGCGCCTGGGAGAGGGAGGGGATGTCTAACCTTAGGCGATGGACGCAGTTCCACCACGTGGGGCACAGCGTGGTGCTTGTGCCAAGGCGGGTGGGCCAGCCCCCCTTAGACAAATCTGGGTGAACTGTGTCTTGGCAGGTAGGATGCGCTTGATTGATGAAAACTGCACCAAAGGCTTCTTTCCCTTCGCAAGGTTACTTGGGGTGGTGTCGACGACCCACGGTCCCGGGGTCAGACCTGCGGTTCTCTGGAGGCCTCCCATGAGGGCAGCTGCTTCCCCTTTTCTCCCTTTAACACTTTAATACAGTGAGTCTTGGCCACAGACTCACTTTAACACTTTAATACAGTCGGGTCTTGGCCACATGCACATGAAACCAGCACCTCCTGTGAGGTCCCCTTGTCCCCAGTGGTCCATTCCATCTCTACCCTGTACCCGCCTGGCCACCCACAAGCTCTCTGTTGCTGTGTATTGGTCCGTACTTTCTAGACGTCCATATAAATGGAGTCACCGCGCTCCTTTCCCCCAGCTGAATCACTCTGAGAGTCCCCCCACTGTCTCGCACATGCCTAGGGTCGACTTTACCATTGCTGAGTAGTAGCCCACGGAGTGGCTGGGTCACAATTGTTCATCCTTCTACTTGTCGATGGAAACTTGGGTTGTTCCAGGTCTGAGCTGGGTGGACCGGCCGCTGTGAACAGGGATGCTCACATCTTGCACATGTGTGTGCTTTGCTTCCTCTTGGCTATGAGGAACGGGTGGGTTGCATGGCAGGCCTGTGTGGCTCTTTAGGATCCTGCCAGGCTGATCCCGAGGGGCAGCTTCATTGCACAGTCCTGGCAGTGTGGGGGCGTGAGCCACTCCTCATGGTCAACAGCCGGGACTTTTTAATCTATCTTTCCTCGTGGGTGAGTCCCAGTGTCGCCTTGTGGTTTCGATTTGCTCCTCCCGATGGCCCAGGATGTGGCGTGCCTCCCCTGTGTCCACTGCCTGTCTGTGGACACGAGGTCTTCTCCTGGGAACACGAGGTGGAGAGCCCGACCTCTGGTGGCCTCTTCCCACCTCTCCCTCCGGCTGCTGTGTTCCCACTGAGTGCTGCGTCCTTACGAGCTTTGGATGCGAGTGGCTGGTCAGGTGCGTGGTTACAGGTGTTTTCTCCCATCCTGTGGCACGACGTTTTGTTTTTCTAATAGTTTCTTTCAAAGAACAAATGCTTTAATTCTGATAAAGTCTGAGAAATCCATTTTTCTTTTGTTGCTCTTGCTCTTTGGGTCTTGTCTAAAAAATAAAAGCTGCCAAAATTCCCCTGCAGATTTATCGTCTTGACTTTCACATTGAGCCGTGTGGCTCCCTCCTGGCCTCTTCCCGCGTGGACCACCCTTTCCTCAGCGACCGGCCTCGGTGCCTCTGGGAAGGCCAGCTGTTCTGGAATCGCAGGTGGTTCCCGGTCGCCTGCCTGCTGCAGGGATCTCTCTGTCTCGCCTTCCACCAACGCCACACTCTTGTTTGTCGTCACTTTATCTTGGTCTTGAAATCAGGTTGAGTCAGACTTCCAGCTCTGTCCTTTGTGAAATGGTTGGGACCAGTCTAGTCCTGTCTGTGAGGAACACTTGTCCCTCATTAACCCTTAAGGCCCTCTGAGGCAGGGTTTGCCTTAAGCCCATGGACAGACGAGGAGACTGTGGCTGGGGGTGAGTAGCCTCCTCAGATGACTAAGGAGAGGAAGGGAAGCTTGGATCCAGGGCTGGCCAAAGCGGCTGTTTCTGACCACTAGGCTGTACTGTCCACTCTTGGGGGTTCTGCCCACTCCTGGCACAGACTTCTTCCCCAGAACCTGGAATGAGTTTACTGGTTTCCTTTTCTGTCTCCCTCCAAGCCACCATGGAAGCATAAGCCATCTGCACATCCCCCTTGGTGGCCCAGCCCCAGGGACTCCACATGGGCTGGACATGGGTGAACGTTGGGTCAATGAATGACTGGCGGATGGCTGGCTGCAGGTCAGGGCCAGGTCCCGCCAGCCCTGGCAGAGGGACCTGGAGAAGAACTGTCCTGGGAACCCGAGGTGGAGAGCCAGACCTCACCTGCAGCCTGCGAGCTCCTGGGGGAGAGAGACGCTCACCAAGCTGGAGGGAGGGGGAAGGGGAAGGCCCAGGGTTTGCCCCTGCAGGAACAGGTGTCCTCCTCCAGGGGCAGGTGGCAGGGGTGGGGCCCTGGGTCCCATGCTGCCTGTCCTCCAGGCCCCTGTTCATCTTGCCCAAGCCAGAGCATCTGTGGACAAAGAGGTCACAGAGGGACCCCGAGGCTGGTCCAGTCCCCTCACCTGGCATCCGAGGCTGGCACCCACCCAGCACGGGGACAGCACCTGACCTCTCTTGGCCAGGCGCTGTATTTCTGCTCATCACGCCAGGCCCCTGCAAGCCATAACTGGGGGATTGATTGCAGCTAGAAGGCGCGTGGCCAGAGTGGGCCTCCCTGTCCTTCCTTCCAGCTGAGCTCCCTGGCGTGGCCTCTGTGGTGCTGGCCGGGGTTCCGTGGCTGGCAAAGATCCTGCCGAGTGCACCAGAGTCTCCTGGGGCTGTACTGGGTTGGGTGGGTGCAGGTGCTTTTGAGGGAAGACTCTGAACTCAGCGGTGACATTGGGGCCAGAGTCTGACCTCGGGCCACCTAGGTGGCTCACTTTGCCAGGGTGTGCCCAAGTTGGCCCATGTTGGCTGGTGGGAGCCAACGGTGACACTTTTAGAAGTTCTTGAACTAGCTATCAAACGCAGGTGCTTGGCATCAGCTCTGGCAGGAGTGTTCATCCACAGGCTGGATGAGCGCCACAGGTCAGGGTCCTCTCCACCTCCCACTGGGTTCCCCAGAGCATGGTGGACTCCCCTCCCCCAGCCTGGGTTTCCCTGTGTAAGAAGGGAGAGCGATGCCCACCACCCTTTCAGGCTGGCTCCACCAATGTGCAGTGCTCCTTAATGGTCTAAGCAGGAGACCAAAGGGGAGGGGGGTCTCCACACTGGCCATCGCTGTTGTCACCCACAGAGCTGCAGCTGGACCATGTGCCTGGCTGTAGGAGGGGCGCCCAAGGACGTGGGCAGCATCTGGGGCGGGGGGCTCAGGTCTGTGCACCTCTCTTCTCTGTAAGGGGTGTTGTGATCCCAGTGACAGGTTGGTGAGTGTGGTGGCACTGCAGTCCCCTTAGGCCACAGCCATACCTCGGGAACTGCCACTTCCTCAGTTGCCATCTGGTAACCCAGGCGGACATCTGTACCGGCAGGGGGTCAGGAGAGGGGGCTGCAAGGGAGGTGGAAGAGGGGCAGGGAGCCTGGAGGCCACAGCAGGAGGGTCTCAGAGAGCAGCCACAGCACCCGAGGGCCTGCCCATTTTCAGAACCGAGGTGCTGGGGACGCGGCTGCTACCATCACGCCACTAGAGTTGGCCTCACCTGTCTGTCAAGCCCACGTCCCACCCCATGGGGGTCTCTGGCTCCGAATCCCAGCTGGCACCTGAACAGGGTGACTGGCCTCCTCTACCTGACTGTCACCCAGAGACTGGCACACGGGGTGGTGCCATAGGAGGGCGGGGCAGAAGTCAGCTTTGCTCTGCGCCACAGGTAGTTCTTGCTGAATTTGAGGGCGAGCTCTCTCCCTGGTCAGGCAGTGTCCGTTGGGCACAATTCTGAATTCCTGTTGCCTAGGATATGGTCTAGCACTTTGTAGGGGTGCAGTAAGTCCAGTTTGAATAAGTAAGTGGCCTCTTCTGGGGAAATGAAGGATGCCCGGGCCAGCTCAAAGCAGGCATGGTGAGCAAGAGGTCACCAGGCAGATGGGCCTTCATTCCGAGGGCGCTGGGGAGCCACTGAGGCTGCAGGGAGGCTCGTGATGTGATGAGGTGTTAGTTTCAGAGGAGACCCCCTGAGGCTGCAGCTGCTGGGTCACGTGGCCTGGGCCAGGATGAGGCGAGAGCGGTGGCCAGAGGAGAGGGACCAGCCCTGCTGACTGACCCCAGCACCACAGCCTGGGGAAGTCTGGCCAGGGACATAGTGGCTCAGTGCCCGAGCCCCTGCCTGGAGCAGACAGGCCTAAGGGGGTCTGGTGGTCACGCTGACGTGATGAGAACTGAGAGGCGTTGCAGTGGCTTGGATAGCTCGCCACCTCCCCCTTGCCCGCCTGCTGGCTGGGGTCTAAGGAACTGGGCAGGGAGGACAGGGCCCGTGGGACCCCAGGTGCTGGGAGGACAGAAGCCAGTGGGCCAGCTGGCCTGCCCGACCTGGGTAATCCGTACGAATCAGCGTCAGGCCTGCACGCTCCTCCGGGCACGGGGACACACATCACAGTGTGCAGACCCCCAGCACGGACGGCTCCAGTCACCAACGTGCTGCAGGCAGGGAGACTGAGGCTCAGAGCCAGCAGGGCTCGCCCAGACCCCACCACCAGGACGTGAGAGCCACATCGGCCCCCATAGCCGCTTTGCCTGGTCGGAAGCCCCCTCCTGTCACTTACTCCCCTACCATGTCCAGGTGGCACTGCGATGGTGTGTGACAGCAGTGGTAATGCCCACTAGCTGCAGTTACCGACTCTCAGCAGGTCCTTGGTGCTGGGCAGTTCTGTTGTCCTCACCTCGGTCCCTCTCACAGCCGGCCCGGGCGTCTCCCATTGGAGGTGGGGACGTGGAGGCTCGGAGTCACCCAACGTGCCGAGGATCACTGAGAATGCACAGGCCTGGCGCTCTCGCCCTCCAGGCTGCTTTGCCGGGGTCCTCAAACCTCAGCACGCAGGAGGACCTTCCCAGTGGTCCAGCCAGGAGAGCAGGGCCGGGCCAGAGAATCTTCTTCTTCTTCAGGAGAGAAGCCCAGGTGATTTGAGGGTGCTGGGGGAGGAAGGCTTTCTGGAGCCTGTTTTGCAAGAGAGCGGGCGGGGAGCAGGTGGTCTCCTTCACCTTGACCCGTCCTGAGTCAGTGGCTGGCCTCAGGCCACCTGGCCACCTTAAGGCCCCAGGAGTCTGATTGAGGGCAGCCCCTAGAGGCTGTGCTGAAGCCAGAGCTGGGTGTCACCCCTGCTCTGGGCACAGTTCAGCCTGGCCTGGAATCAGACCCAGAAGCTTGACTGGACCCTGCTGACCACTGGCAAATCCATTGCTGCCCGTTCCTCCCCCAGGCCCATCTGCCCTGCCAGCCCAGCCAGCAGACACTCAGCAGGGGTCCCATCTGGCCTGGGTGGGGAGGAGCTGCTGGCCACCATCACAGCCTCCCCCTCCCCTGTCCCTGACGGGGCAGTGTCCTTCCACACCCACCCTGGCTCCCGCAGCCATCCCCTGGCTGGCAGAGCTGGGCACAGCCACAGCTCAGGGACCCAGGATGCAGGGGTTACCAGAGGCTCGTGATGTCCCCCAAGGGACCTACCTGTCTTGGAAACATTGTGATGACTGGGATAGTGCCAGCCATGAGAGGGGACCGAGGACTGAGGTTCGCTGTGAAAGCCCTGATGGGTGGGCGAGACCCCTGCCCCGGGAGGCCACGCGGCATGGTCCAGAGCAGGCCACGTCCAGGGGCTCAGGAAGTGGGCGGTGGCTGCCTGGCTGGGGAGGAACGGGAACACCACGATGGGGCGGTGGGATTGCCCTGCACTAGGTAGCAGGGATGGTTCCCGTGTGGCATGTCCAGAAACCACCAAGTGTGAGTTTGGTGTGGTGTAGGTCAGGCCCCAGCCCGCCACGGTCTAAAATCAAACCAGAACCAGTGTGAGCCCAGCGTCTCTCCGAGCCAATGAGAAGCCAGAGTGCAGCGGGAGAGAGGTCACATGAGGAGCAGAGGTGACCCCAGGCTGCTGCAGCATGTCCCCAGCCCACCCCGCGAGGCTTGGTTCCCTCTGGCTCAACAGAACTGACCCAGAGCCGCTCAAGTGCCAGACCCTGCACCCCGAGAGATCTCCTCTGTGCCACAGAGACACAGAGGGTCGGAGCAGTCTCTAGGCCTAAGTCAGATGGAGACTCCCGGCTTGCTTAGAATAAAGTCCCTGGGCCACCTCCTGCCTGCGGGGTCTGGTGTCCAGGCTGGCTTGACGCTTCATCCTTCCTGCCCTGCCCTGTCCTGCCTCCCTCTGCACACACTGGCTTCTTGCTGGCCTGCAGCTGGCCTAACTCACCTCAGGGCCTTGGTATGTGCTGGTCCTGCAGGTATCCAGGCGGCTCCCTCCTGGCTCCCCTCAGGCCTCTGCCAGAAGAAGGGCCCTTCTGCCCTCACTCCAGAAAACACTGCTTTCCATGGAAAGTCACTCTTGTCTGTCTCCCGGGGCGCCTGCTGTGCCCAGGGCCAGTGTGCGCGGTGCTGCCAGTCCAGTTGTCCTCGTTCTGTTGTAGAACACACCCCACACCGCGTACCACTCCAGCTGCTCCTAAGCCCACGGCTCCAAGAGGAAGCCCGTTCTCCGTGTCCTACAGCCACCAACATCGAGTTCCAGACTCTTTCCTCGTTCCCAGAAACTCTGCACTCACTGGACGACGCCCTCCTCCATCAATCTGGTCTTGAATGAGTAAATGAGTGACCAGTGGACTTACTGAGAGCCTGTCCCAGGTGGCTGAGCGCCCTCGGAAGGTGCACATTGCCGTGTTATTGCACAGGTGAACAAATCCACTGGCTCCGAGACGCAGAGAGGTGCAGTGTTTCCCCAGAGTCACAGCTGGCAGGAGTGGGAGCTGAAGCAGGTCTCCCTTTGCCAGACAGCAGCTGTTCCTGGGTGGACGCCACCGTAAGGGCACCGCCCAGGCCTCCCTCTGCTGTTCCTTTCTCCCAAGGTCACTGTCTAAGCAGACATGGCCAGAGTCCTCAGCCGGGCTGGCTGGCCACGTGTCACAGCTCCCCTCATGCTGACGTTCCCTTCCTCCTGGAGCTCCGGGGCGGGTGTCCCCGGGCCTCACAGTGAGTCAGTGCTAGGCCCAGTGTAAGAGCTGACACGGTTCGACCCGCGCTCCCAGCTTGGAGGTGCTTTTCCTCTTAGGAGCCCGGATGGGGAGGTGGTGCTGAGGCCAGCACTGGCCCGCAGCACCTGCCAGGTTGTGAGAGGATCCAATGCCCAGCCCTGGGGTTCTGCCTGGTCCTGTCCTCGGTACACAGGAGGTGTGACCAGAGAGGGAGGTGGCTTGTACAGGTCACCGGCAGGAAGGAGGTGGCTTCCTCCAGAGGCCGGGCCAGGGCCTGGGGCTGGGGCGGGCACCCGCTTCCTGTCCTGAGGATGCCCTGGCCCGAGGGGCAGAGCCTGGGGTCCTGCGCCCTGGCCTGCCCACTCAGACCCCTGAGCCTCCGCCAGCCCCTCACAACCTGCTCCAGCCCAGTGGCCCAAGCACAGCTCAGGGAGCCGTCTCACTCCTCCAGGCCCCCCAGGCTCAGGCTGCAGGAGAGAACTGCTCACCAGGCCTGCGTGGTGACCAGTGTGGGGCAATTAGTGACCCTTGGATTGTCACCCCTGGGTGAGGACCATGAGCCAGGTGCCCTGGGTGAGCACAGAGGTGCGCAGCAGGCAGGCCTGTGATTGACAGCCCCCCAGGGAGGCCCCTCCCCTGCCCTGGGGGCTGTCCGGCCTTCCCAGTCCCCCTCAGCTTTGTGCCCCTCGCCACATACTCAGTACTGACTTTCCAGACCCGGTCAATGCCTGTCCCGATTCTGAGAGAGGCTGGCATCTCTCCTGTGTGCCTGCGGCCAGCCAGGCCTGCTCCTCCCGAGGCCCACGGTGGGGAGGGCCTGCAGGGGGACGGGGCTGGGCTGCTGGCGTCCTGTCGGCCTGCTCGCTGGCTGCGAGGTCAGCAGGAGACGCGGGCCATCTGCTGTGTGCTGGGGCTTTGCCTGCTCTGGTGGGCCTGGCAGGGGGACATGGCTGCCCACCTTGTCCTAAGTCCTTCCCTGGGAGGTCTGGAAGACGCCTGCAGAGCCCTCTCTGGCAGGACCCTTACCTGGGGATCACAGCTGTTTGTCCAGTAGCCCCGTGGCTTTCCTCGGCCCCGGGGGCATTGGCCCCCTGCCCAGCCCCCCCCTGCTGCATCTCCTGGCCCCCAGGCAGCCAGCACACAGCACCTGAGATGACCGAGGCTGGCTCTCTTCTGTCCCTGGGAAGCACGTGGGTGGGTGCAGAACCTCCTCCCCGGCCCTCAGACACCAGGTCCCTCTGCTCCAGGTCTCGGGCCACATCTTCAGCTTTCTCCAAGGGTCCTCTTCACAGGGGTGTGTGGGGACTCTGAGCCCAGCACGTGCTTTCTCCCCAGGCCCATCTCTGACCCCTTTGGTGTCCTGAGAAGCGCCAGGCAGGGGTCAAGTTCAGGACTCTGGAGCCAGCCCGCCTGACACTGAATCTTGGCTCCGCTCCCACTAGCTGGGTGGCTTCTGGCAGGTGGTTGCCCTCTGTGCCTCGGTGTCTCCACCTGTACACTGGGGTGATGGGGACTGCGACAACTTGTAGACTGAGGAAAGGACTCAGTGTGTGCTGCGTGCTAGGACCAGGCCACCCAGGACGTGACCCGAGGCTGGACCTGTGGTAACCTCTCCTGGCCTTCCGTATCTGACTCACTCTCCATGGCAATCCTGAGTCCTCATCTGCCACCCCCCTCCTTGTCCCTCAAGACCCTGCTCCTGTCACTGCGTCCAGAGACCCTCAGATCCTCTCTGCCTCACCTGGCCGCCCCTCACCTGCATGTGTCCTTGGACCTGGGGTGCCCCTGGAGGGCAGGCCTGAGGACCCCTCTTCCCAGGTGGGGCCTGGCTCCTCTTCTGGGAGCCCAGAGAAGATGCTGGGCAGATCCACTCACGGAACCCCAGCCCAGGGGCCTGGCACCTGAGCCCCCTTCTTCTCCCGGGTGCCTGCCCACAGCCCTCCTCCTCCCTCCTCTCCCAGCCCTGGACCCTGATGTGCTCATCAAATGCAAGCCTCAGCCAGAACCTCCAGAGAACTTTCTAGCCTACAGGCTATTTGAGTTTCACATACATTCTAGGAGAACTGTGACCAGGTAGTGATGATGATTCCCATTTTACCCATGGGGCAGCCTCGGCTCAGAGAGGGTGAGTGGTTCTGGTGAGGTCACACAGCTGGTTAAGTAACAGGGCTGAGGCTGGAATGCCCAGGTGGAGCACCCTGTCATCTTCGAGGTCCACAGGCAGCGTTTCCCCCACATGGCATAGTGGAGAAGAAATCAAGCACATGCCCAGGCCAGGGTGTGCCCTGTGGAGTTAAGTAAGCTTCTTAAATTTGTAAACTGGACAGATTATATTCTTTGCAAATTGTGGAGTTCTCAGTGCCTCTTTCCGCAGGTCTGTCTTCCTCTGTTCCCTTTCTTTTCTTCTGCAGCTCCAGCTGCACATATGTCAGGATTTTCCCCCCACTGTTCTGGGGATGGAGCCCAAGGCTTGGAGCAAGTGCTGAGCCACAACCCTGGCCCTTTTTATTTTATTTTGAGACAGGGTCTTGCTACGTTGCTGAGGCTGACTTTGAACTTGCCATCCTCTTGCCTCAGCCTCCTGAGTAGCTGGTATGAGGTGCGCCAGGGGGCCTGGCTCAGACCTTTTGATAACCTCCCACAGCCCCTACATATCTCTGCTCTTTTCTTTTTAAAACATCTTCGTTTTGTCTGTTCACAGCCTGGGCAGTTCTTGTTGACACCAAGTGCACTGACTCCTACTTCCACCATCTCTTCGTGCTAAGGATCCCGGGATCTTTCTGTTCCAGATACTGTCTTCCTGGGTTTTAGGATTCCCATTGAGTTCCCTCCCTGCTCTGCCGGGTTTCCCTTCCTTCTTCTTAGGTGTGAGCAGGCTGTCTTCATGTCCTCCACAGTTCTCAGAGCTACTGAGCATCTCTGTTTGTCAGTTCCGGCCCCCAGGACACCTCAGGGTCAGTGGTCCCTGATGTCTGTGGAACCTGGGCTGGTTCCATCTCTGGTGCTGTGCCGGGTGCCGCAGGGCACTCGGGAGGGCAGGGGTCTCTGACATGCCGCCGTCACTTCCTGTGGATATACCCGGCATTGCGGATCCTGTTGTATTTGGAGACGGTCACTGTGCCCGAGATCAAGCGTCCACTCTGGCAGCTGGTGGGCGGTGCCGGGGACCTCGATCACTTCTCTGAGCCTGCAGCTGTTTGGAGCATGATCTGGGGGCAGCTAGAGATATGGGCAGACTTTACCTGCCACATTTGGGGATCCCTTCTCCCAAGAGATCTTTCCAGAACCTTCTCTCTCCCTTTTGCAGCTGGTGGGGTGTCCTCACACTGTTGTCTGGTGTAAGCCTGGAGACGGTGGCCGTCTTGAGTTTCCACAGTTGCGTGGCCTTGGCTGGGGCTTGTCCTGGGGCTGGAGGCGGGAAGCAGGCCCAGCGTAGGGCTTTTCTTCAGTGGCTGCCCACCTGCTCTGGGTGGCCATCCCAGCCTTCAGATTGATCGGTGGTGGTGTTTACGGTCATTTAAGGCCTGTGGTTGCCATCTGTGGGGGCTGCTTGGTGGGGCTTCTGGGCTAGGGCGGGAGACCTGGGGGCAGCGCAGGGAGCAAGCCTGGTGGGCCAGACGCTGAGCGGCCCCCTGCGGTCAAGACTAGAGGTCACAGTGACACAGCACCTCCAGGTGGGAGTGCTCGCCCTGCAGGAGCACCCAGGGGCCCGAAGGCAGCTGTGGGCCAGGCCACTGAACTGGGACGGCCAGAGGAGGGCTGGCGGGGGCTTCTGGGAGGAGGTGGTGTGGGGCTGAGATGGGCTGCGCTCTCAGGATGAGAGGATGGCCTAGGTCTAGGGGTGCCACCAAAGCTCCTGACTTCCTCGTTAGGGGGATGGGAACTTCTAAGTCTCAGGGGAGGCCACTTTCCCCAAAGACCATGAAGATGGCCACCGTGAAAACCGGTCACTGCGCGGCTCCCCCAGCCACCTGCTGGGCCTGAGCAGGCAGTGCTGGGCTGGGTGAGGGGAGGTCGCCCATCATTACCTGCAGAGCGGGGCCGGAGGGGCTGGTGGCGGGACTTAGCAAGGTGAGGCTGGGCCACCCTCTAGCTCACACACCTCAGGGCTGCTCTCTGCACATTCTCTAGAGGCAGAATCAGAGGTGACAAAGACCTTAAACTTCTGTCCAGCAAATTATTTGGACGCATCATCCCTTGGAGTCCTGGTCTGCCCTCCCTCTCTCCTGACTCTCTCACCCCCTCCCCCCGCCGGGCTCATGGGCCTCTAATCCCTGGAAGACTCTAATAGGCATATTGCAGGTGAGGAACCAGGGCTCAGAGCAGCTGTGTGACTCCCCAGAGCCACACAGTCAGGGGCTGGAGCCCAGCGTCCAACCCACGTTTCTGCCTGACACAGGAAGAGCGCAGGGGTCGCTGCTTGCCGAGGGAGCTGGGGGTCTGCAGCTGCCAAGTGGAAATAGTAATGTCTCCCCGGGGGCTGGCGTGACGTGAGAAGGAGGCGGTGGTTATGAAATGACATATGAATCGTGAGCCGCCTGCAGACGTTAGTGTCTGTTACTGTGGTGACCACCCAGCTTCTGTGGCCCTCATTCACTCTGGGTAGCAAGGTTACACTGGCATTTAAATTTAATAGCACCGTTATTTTCCGCCATAAAATAATATACATGATTCATATGTCCAGACGCATCAAATTGCATAGATTAAACGTGTGCACATTTTGCATTTTGATTACACCCCAATAAACCTTTTTTTAAAAATAATGTGTCTTCATTACAAAAAAAAATCTGTAAACCAGAAAAGTAGAAAGAGGAGGAAAAATTAATTTCAGCCCCACAGAGGAACCTCCGTTGGCGTTTTGGGAGGTTTTCCTCCTGCCGTCCCTCGGCTAGTTTGCTCATCTAACCTGGCTGTGACCACGGGTCCACATAATCAAAGACATTTTACATACAATTTTACATCTCCTTCTTTCCCCTTGGGGGGTTTTAATATGAAACAGTGAGAACCAGCCCACATCTGGGAGCCTGGCAGGACTGGGCTGAGGCTGGGCTCCATGGCCGCCAACAGTTCTCTGAAGGACAGGATCAGGGGCCAGGACATTCTGCACCGTGCTCAAGGGACGGGTGCGTGTTTCCTCTGGGCCTTGTTTTAAGTGTTAACAGATCGTCATGCGTCTGTCTTCATGACCACCTTCTGCTTCTCAGCTCGCTTTTCTCTTTCCTCTCTTCTGTCACCATCAAAGCTGGCATTGGTGGCTCAGAGGGCAGTGCCAGCCGGGAGCTGCTTCCCAGAGGTCTACATAGAATGACACCTTAGACTGACCCACCACATGCCACACCGAGTTTCAAAGTGCCATTGCCAATCAAGGAGCCCAAGCCGCTGCCCGTGCAGCCTTGCGCTCAGGCTGACAGACAGACAGCCCACAGACAGGACAGCACCGTAGGAGAAGCCAGTCTGGGCTAAGGGGGTTGGGCTACTCCAGAGGGGCTCTGGGATACAGACGGCGATTTCAGCAAAGGTGGTCCAAGCTGGGCCCTCGAGAAGCAGCAGATGAGCAGAATTGAAAGTCAGGGAAGGAGCTCTGCTGACACTCAGGGGCCACCACCAGCAGGCCCGAGAGCTGTGCTTTGGAGATGGAGCCCAGAGTCAGGAGAGGGATAACTGAGATGGAGTAGTGGCCAGGGCTGGGGCGGGTGTCGTCATCTGTGGTGCAGCTAAACCCCCAAATCGCTGCATATAAAGTAAATATGTAGCCAGACGCAGGACCGTGACTGTGATCCCAGTAACTTGGAGGCTGAGGCGGGAGGATCACAAGTTCAAGACCAACCTCAGCAACTTAGGGAGACCCTCAGCAACTTAGACCCTGTCTCAAAATAAAAAAAAAATTGAAAGGACTGAGGATGCGGCTCAGTAGTAGAGCACCCCCGGGTTCAATCCCCGGTACCCAAAATAAATAAGTAAAGCCATTCATCTCACATGTACAGAGGCCAACATCAGGTCTCGTCTGGCCAGAGACTGGCTTGTACCTCCTTCCTCTGGGATGGGTGGGCTTCTGGGCAGGCCCTTCTCCTGGCAAAGGCAGAGGTGCAGGGTGGCAACTCTAGTGCCCAAGCCCTTTCCAGTGTCTGCTGACGTCCTGCAGCCCCAAGCAAATCACAGCTACACTCAGTCAGGGGCAGAGAGCAGGTTGCCTGGCCAGTGGGGGCACTGCCAGGTTCCATGGGGGCACGGGAGAGAGAGGCTTGGCTTCCTGATGTGATCCACGTCGGGGGCTTTCAGCCCTCCTACCCCTAACCCTGCCCCTACCCCTAGCCCTAGCCCTACCCCTTGTGTTACTCTGAGATGGGGCCACAGGAGGCCTTTGAGCAGGGGCATGAGGTGGCAGCCTGCCTCTCTCTCACTGCTCCATGGAAGCTGGCTTGTAGCGGGTGATGGCAGGGAGGTGATGGTCAGGAGGTGTGTGGCATCAGGTGGAGGTGGAAGCGGCTGGCATCTGGGTGTGTTGCCCTGGCAGCAGGGTAATGTTGCGTCAGGGAGAGATGGAGTTGGTGACTTCAAGGCTGCGGGGAGTTAGCGTCACTGGTGCTGCCGTCCCTGAGACCGGGAAGCGGCAGAGGGGGCGGTGTGGGAGGGTCGGAGGTCAGGCTCTGAGCAGACACGCTGTGTCCCAGGAATTGACGCCTGGCTGCTGTCAGGAGAGGGAACATGGGGCCGGGCAGCCTGCTGGCATCCAGCCTGGGGGGGAGGGAGGGCGTCTCTCCTGGGGCTTGTTTGAAAGTAGGTCCAGATGGCTAAAGTCAGGTCAGGGGTCTCGTTGCCTAGAGCCCAGGTCAGGAACGGAGAGCTGGCAGAGCCACCGTGCATGGGGGGTCTGCTCTCTGCTTGGGCATATGGGGAGAATGTTCTAGAACAGTCTGTTTTTCAAACATACTTGAAATGTGGGTTTCATAGGCTCACCTCCACTCGTCAGGGGTCGGGCATGAGTGGAATCAACGTGTTGGTGGCAGAGCCCGGGGACAGCGGTAGTGCAGGCCAGCTCTCCTGGGAGGGAAGCGTCTTTCTGCCAGGCCACAGTCATCCCCCCCCAGTTTCCCCGGCCCCCAGGCTGGCCCCTGGAACATCCGGGCTGTTCATCTCTGACTGGACCCTGAGAATGCTGGGGACGGCAGGGAGGCCTGGTACTTCCCAGGTGCCAACTGTGGGACCTGGGGGTGGGGCTGTCAGTTCTCTTCAAACGCCTGCCCGTGCAGTCGCGCCAGCCCTGGGGGCCGAAGGCTCCAGGTAGTGGGCGACTCTGTGTGCCCTGTAAGGAAGGTCCCCAGGATCCCTGAGGAAACATGGGTGGGAAGAAGAGCCGGAGGAGCAGCGTCCAGGACCAGCAGAGCTGGGCTCAGCCTTCCGGGCACAGACAGGAGGACCCCAGAAGCCTGCCTGGGGGCTGGGCTCTGACGGGAGGGAGATCCACCCAACCCTGACTGGGTGCCGGTCCTCACAGGCCCCTGGCAGGCGAGCGTCTTGTCTGCCCACGGAGATGCTGGGAAGGGCTGGCCGGGCCCAGGTGGCTGGAGTCCAGGGGCCGGGGTTCAAGACAGGAGGGGGCCACATCTAGGTGCCTTTAGATGCCACCTCCAGTCTCCACTGAAGTTACCCAGGTTCTAGGAGTGTGCCTGGCCACTGGGGTCCCCCAGCCCCGCCCCCACCCCATCCTCTCAGGGTGGCTTCCTGAAGGCCTGCATTCTCCAAGGGCGTCCAGTGGAGACCTGTGCAGGACACTGTCTTGGCCCATGCTGACCTCAAGTCTAGAATGTGACCACCAGCTGTCACCCAGCCCTGAGACTGTGAGCTCAAGGCTCAGTGCGTGTCCCACATGCAGGGGGACACCGCTCAGCACAGGAGGAAACCTGCAAACCAGAAGGGAGGGAAGAGGCAAGAGGGACGCACACCCCAAACAGGGCTCCGCAGTCCGGGGAGGCCGGGAGGGGCCCTCCGCATGCTCCCCCTCGTCTGGCTCCTTAAGGTCCCCTGGGCGCTAGTCCAGCGCCTGAACCCCGTTCTAACGAGTGCGCCCTCCTGGTTCTCTTCCCCCAGCCGATATCATCTCCACCGTCGAGTTCAACCACACTGGGGAGCTGCTGGCCACAGGCGACAAGGGCGGCCGGGTTGTCATCTTCCAGAGGGAACCGGAGGTGTGTGGGTGGGTGGGGCCAACAGGGGGCGGGGCCTGGTAGAGGCTGGCCGGTGGGCGGGGCCTGGCGGGGTGGGGTCTGGAGGTCAGGGCCCCGGACGCAGGGAAAGATGGGGATGGGAACGGGCAGGTGGGACGTGGACCACTGCGCCTTTGGCTGGGCGGTGTGTTGACTGCACCCTGTGAGCTGTGCCCCTGTCCTAGACCCCAGAAAAACAGCTGAAGCCTCCGGTTAGACCTTGCTCTGCCTGGGTGACCTGGGGCCCTGGGCCAGAGAGGACAGGGAGGAGGATCCCCTCCCTTCCTGCCCTGCCCCTGCCTGGTGGGGTTTGTTGTCAGCAGAATTCTGGATGAAACAGGAGGCCTGGGACACCTGCCTTGGGAGTCACTTCTGAAACGCTTGGTAAAGGCCCCCCATTCACTGAGCACCTACTATGTGCAAACGCCTGGCTGAGTCTTGGGGCACTCTCCTCTTTGACTCTATTGCTCACCTCCAGGGCAAGGATCAGCACCCATTGTACAGATGAGCAAGCAGGCCAGTGACCAGCTGGTGCACAGCAGGCCAGCCATGGAGACGTGAGCTGGCAGGGGAGGGAGGACACCCTGAAGCCAGGAAGGGGGAGGGGCGGAGAGCTTCCTGCATGCCCTCCTGAGCAAGGTCCAAGCTGACCTCCTTGTCCGCCCCACCCTCCCCTCAGCTTGCTGGTGTAGCTCGGCGCTCCCTTCCCCCAGGCACCAAATGGGGACAGATGCATCTTGGGCCTGAAAGAGCTCACCAGGGACACAGACTAGGCCAGGGCCAGCATCCGTGACCCAGTGCATCACTGGCCAGCCCATGTGGATTTCACAAGGTAGACCAGAGTGTCCCCCTTGGGGCTAGTGAAGCCTTCCTCTTGCCAAACTGCAGAGGGAAACTAAATTGGCAGATGTGAGCTGCTCCGTTTTGGATTCTCTCCATTTTAATGTCACTGATCTTTTTGTCATAACCAGTGCTCCCGGGAGATGAGGAGAATTGGAGGCAATTATTGCAAAGAACTTTAAAGGTTTTAAAAAGACACTTTTAAAAAAATGAACAGAAATACCCAAAGTTGTGGCTTGGCAACTATCTTCATCTGTCCCTGGTTGCAGTTTTATGTCATATAAACTTGAATTGTCTACTGGGAAACGGCCTCTGGTGCACGTGGCATTACCGCGCCCTCACTTGGGGAACGCCACCAGGAGCCTCTTCACTGTGGTTTAAGTTCTGCTGCCTGAACCAGAACAGGAGCCACCCAGGTGGGTCAGGGACGAAATTCTGCTCCAGGACCGACACTGCAAGATGTTCTACCCCAGTGTGAAATCTCCAAGCACAGTTTCCCTCAACTCAGGCCCTAGCTGGACACACAGACACTAGGAACGGGTTGGCACCTGAGACAGGAGGGTGATCATTGCCATGTGACCTCAGTGGAGTGAGTGGCGGCCCCTAGTGGACACAAAGCTCTGGAAGGTTCACTTGCCTGAGTCTCCACTTGCTGATCAGTAAGATGGGAGTTGTCCTGGTACTCCCATTCCCACAAAGGAAGCCTGGAGAATATGAGGGACAGCCCGAGAAGCCCTTAGCTCAGCGTCCAGCACATAGTAAGTGCTCAGTTAAATGTGAACTGGTCTGGATTGAACTGACCAGGAGGTGGGGTGTGGCCTCAGCCACACAGAAAGTTATTAGCCCTTTAAAATGTAGTTTCCGTTGGCCCTTGAATTGGACCAACTGGTGCTCCTTGGCAGCCAATTGCAAGGCAATGTCTAGTTCCTCTGAGGTTCTGACCACCCAGCCCCTTCCCTGTGTCCACTTCCCCTGCCCTGGCCAGTCCTGCAGCTCAGCTCTGTCCCTGGGGTCTCCTTGCAGAGTAAAAATGCTCCCCACAGCCAGGGTGAGTATGACGTCTACAGCACTTTCCAGAGCCATGAGCCAGAGTTCGACTATCTCAAGAGCTTGGAGATAGAGGAGAAGATCAACAAGATCAAGTGGCTCCCGCAGCAGAACGCTGCGCACTCGCTGCTGTCCACCAACGGTGAGGCGCCCGCCCTGGCATCAGACGCTATCTTGCTTTACTGTACTGTGGGCATTCTCCTGGGTCTGTACGAGAGCTCAGCATAATATCTTGAGCAGCATGAAATCCCCCCTCTTGCCCAGGCCACAGCCTCCTTGGCTGGACCTGCTTGGCTGGACCCGGGTTGTAAATAGTCACGAGCACTTGTCTGTGGGGTGGAGGGGGCTTGATGTTTCAGACGAGGGTCCAGGTCAGGACACCCAGCGGCAGCTGACACAGGGTGGACCCTCCAGCCCGGCCTCCAGCCCACCCCACAACTGCTGTGCCGCAGGCGTGCAGTGGCAGTCAGAGCAGACTGGCTTAGGAGCCTCTGTCGTTCTGCCTCAGGAAGAGGACCCCTGCCCCTGCTGCAGGTGCCACCAGTGCCTGCTGGGCCACGTTCACTCTGGGGCAGCAGCAGGGGCCTCGTGCCTCAGCGGCTGGGGGCTTCCGCACAGCAGGGTGCGACTCAGGAAGAGCAGGTAGCCGCCCTCTCTCCCCGCCAGTGAGGGCCTTTGAAGAGGGGGACGGAGCGGTGGTCCTGCCTTGGAAACGAGTCGAGAGGCAGATAAGGAGGCTCGATAGGGTCACGCCCTTGGCCCAGCCGTGCCACCTTTGGGACCAGTCACGAGGAGAGAACAGAGTATGGACAAGCGCCCACGTGCAGGTTCCCCGTGTCAGTGCAGGTGAACCGCAGGACCCCCTGACCGCGGACAGGGTGACGAGAGGTGCCTTCAGCGCCTCATGCGGAGCTGGCTGTCCTGGAGATTCTGCCCCTGTCCTGGTGGCTGATTCTGTGTCTCGTTTTCCTTTGTTCTGTTCCTAAAGATAAAACTATCAAATTATGGAAGATTACCGAACGAGATAAGAGGCCCGAGGGCTACAACCTGAAGGACGAGGAAGGGAAGCTTAAGGACCTGTCCACGGTGACGTCGCTGCAGGTGAGTGGCCTCCACAGGTGGTCCCGGGAAGGGGAGCATGTCCTCGCTTCCTCTTTTAAGCCATGAGAATTTTTGGACTTGAAGGGCCACTGAGGTTTGAGCCAGGGCCAGGGTCACATCCCGGACTGCTTCCTTGTTGGGTGGCCACGGCCAGCTCTCTGCCCCATGCCTCAGTTCCTCACCAGGAGAGGACCCTCCTCTTGGAGGTCAGGTTTGCATGAGGACGTGGGTCTCCAAAGTGCTTTTCATCTGGGACGGAGGAGGAGGAGCCCCCAGAGCTTGCCTTGGGAGGTGAGGGGCACTGCGACCCCGGAGGGCCAGCATTCGCGCGAGGCACTCAGCTGGAGGAAGCAGAGCAGAGGACCTGTCAGCTGAGCCCTGCCCCCGAGCCTCCGCCACGGTGCACTGGGAAGCTGGGAGGAGCCGAGCCCCAGCACTTACAAGGCCCAGCTGGCCAGGCGGCACTTGTCACCAAGGAGGTCAGGCAGAGCCACTCCAAGGCACAGGCTGGTCCAGCATGATTGAAAGGCAAAAGGTCTCCTCTCCTCAGCAGGAAGTTAGTGAGGCATGGAAGGCATGAGCCACAGGAGGGTTCCCACCCCACCTCTGCCACTGCCTGGCAGCGTGACCTGGGACGAGGCACCGAGCCTCCCTCAGCTTCGGAGTCCTCATCTGCAGCAAGAACAAACGCTTCAGTAGTGAGCCTGTCTCCCAAGCACTGTCACCACGGGGCTGTCACAAGAGCTCACTCAGCCCTCACCAGATCCTTTAGGCTGGCTCTGCTCCCACCGTCCCATCTCACAGACGAGCAGGCAGACAGCCGGGACCCAAGCCTGGAAGGCTGTCCAGAGCCAGCCTCCTGGTCCTCCACGAAGCAGGAGCGAGGTCCCTGCTCCCAGCAGAGCCGTGGGGTGGTTAGCAACGTCATGCTGACAAGACTAACGGTCCCTTTCCTCCTGAAGCAGGGCAGGGGGAGCGGAGCCCCCTGGTCTGTCCCTGGCTTCCAGAACCGTCCACTGATGCAATCGATGCTCACACAGCGAATTCACTTCTATCCATTCAACACACCTCTGTCCCCTGCTCTGCTCTGGGCACTGGGAAGCCTCAGTCAATGCAGGCCTTGGGTCAAGTGCTGCTCAGAGGAAGTGACCTGAGATGCTCGTGAATGAGCAGGGCGAGCCCCGGGAGGCCCAGCAGCTCCCCGGGGCCTGGAATCCCATCTCCCTTGGTTCCTCGGCGACTCAGGGCTGTCGCTCCCATCCAGAAGCCTCCAATTGCGAGGCCTGGTGTCGGGGCCCCCGCAGGCTCCCAGACACACTCACCCACAGCTGGTTGGTGGCCGCGGCCACTTCCCTGCTCTGTGCCTCGGTTTCCTCATGCAGACCTGGTGGGTGGAGGGCCTGCTGCCCGGCCTCCCGCACCCCGTCCTGGAGAGGCTTAGCAGGTGCTCGCACGCCCCTCACCGGGGGTCTGGAGAGACGGAGAGCGGTCACCGGGTCGTTCAGACACTCGGGCCTCTGTGACTGGCACAGTGCACAGAGATCCTGAGGAAGCCGGGAGGCAGTTACCTGGTGTCCACAATGGGGGATGACGCCCCCTGCCCAGAAAAGCTTCTGGGTGTCGTCCAGAAGGAAGCAGGAGGGTCGCGTCTCACTGGCCTGGCGTCCAGGCAGGGCAGTGGCCCCGGATCACAGCCTTGGAGACGGGACTGAACTTGCCTCTTCTTTACCTCCCCCTTCCCGTGACCCTGAGCCGCTCAGCCCCGCGGCTTCCTGCCCACCTGAGTCCTGTTGGAGGAGCCAACATGCTGGGCAGGTCCTGAGCCCCAAAGCAAGTCCCAGCTAAGACTCACTCCCTGCCCCCAAAGTTTTCCCAGACGCAGGGTCACCGCCATGAGGACCGTGACAGTGACATATAGGCTGGGAGAGCCTTTACCCTCACACCTGATGCTCACGCAGCCCCTGGACGTGGGAGCACTGAGCGGGGACTGCAAAGCCACATGTGCATCAAAGGAGCCCGGTGCTTGTCACTCACTCCAATATCGTCTGTCCCTGTCCACCCCAGGGTCCCTGGGAGCTCAGGAACATAGCCTATCATTCACTCATTCATTTACCCACCCACCCACTCACTCACTCCCCAGAGGGCCTCTTGTGCTGGGCCTGGACCCAGCACTAGACACAAATAAGAGAAGGTCACATCACATCCTGACTGGTCCCCAATTCCCTGGGGAAAGAGGAGAGCAGACAACAACCTCAAGCTGCCCTAGGCTATGGGAACTCCAGGGGGCCTTGGCAGCCTGAGCAGGGTGGGGTCGGTTTCCCTTTACCAGCCTAGGCCAGGCCTTGGGATAGCTCATAGCTGACTGGCTGGCCACCTTTGGAGACCTCATAGTTGAACAGAGCTGCACCCAAGATGCACTGCAGTGCCCCCCACTGTGGGCAGTGAGCTGGGGACATGAGGGACAGGGACATCCCTGGGGGGCAGGGATGGGTTTGGATGAGTCAGGCTCCAGTGCTGTAACAGAGAGCCCCAGTGTTTCAGGGTTGGACAGGGAACTGTGTTCCTTGCTGTGAGGAGGTCAGTGTGCAGGCACCTTGATGGGGCGCGGCTATCCTGCAGCCTCTTTCATCCCTCAAGGCCTGGGTCCTCACTGCCAGGCCAGAAGGCACACCCTTGCTTAACCACCTGCCCAGGAGCACATGCATCACTTTGCTGACATCTCATTGGTCAGGATCAGTCACGAGTCCACACTTGGTTGCAAAGGCAGCTGGGAAATGTAGTCCCCTGGTGGGCAGAAACTTCCCAGTGATGTTCTTGCAGAAAGTAGAGCAGTTTGGTGGACAGTGGCCTGGTCTGCCATGCTATCTTCCATGTCATTTTAGAGATGGGAAAGTCTGGTGCAGAGGGGTTCTTCAGCCACTTAGACACAGTGCATTCAGGCCAGGGCTCAGAACCCATCCCAGGAGCCTATGTAAAGGAGGAAGCCTCTCCTGCAGGGCTGGGCAGGTGAGGGACCTTGCCATCTGTCACTGCTCATTTCAGACAGTGCAGCATCAGGATGGTGGCCCCTCGAGTGCTGTGGCCTCTTGTTAAGATCGTGTGCCCTGCCATGCCACTCGCACCTGCTCCCTGCTGCCCCTCTGATCCCCATCCTGCCCTGCAGGTGCCTGTGCTGAAGCCCATGGACCTGATGGTGGAGGTGAGCCCACGCAGGATCTTCGCCAATGGCCACACCTACCACATCAACTCCATCTCTGTCAACAGCGACTGTGAGACGTACATGTCTGCGGACGACCTGCGCATCAACCTCTGGCACCTGGCCATCACCGACAGGAGCTTCAGTATCCTTGCCAGGGGCCCCATGGGGGTGGCTTCAGGGCTGTTGGCTTGGCCACAGGCAGGCTTGGGGGCCTCCGCTTTGCTTAACTTCTTCATGGAAACACCTCTGGCTCAGTGTGCATGAGCCCAGAATGAGCCCAGGTGGACTCAATGAAAGCCTTAAAGTCATGGCCACTGAGGGTCACATCTGACCTCTCCCCTCCCCTAGAGTGGCCAGCATCCCACCCTCCTGGGGCCTCTCTGGGACAGCAAAGAGGGCAAAGGGCCCAGGGTTCATCTGTCCTGGAGGAGGACGCCTGACCCTCCTGGAAGCTCCTGCAGACTCCTCTTGGGGTCTGAGGCAGGCTGTATCCATGTGTGATGGGCAGAACCGAGGGCCTTTCCAGGGCTTAGAGGGACAACCCGGGAGCAGAAGCTCAGCTGGAGTGGGGGCCAGGAGAACCTCTACTCAGTGGTCCTGTGTCAGAGCAGGTGAAGGTCAAGAGTGATGACTGGCTCACATTGCCTGAAAAGGGAAGGACCCTTGATCCATGAATGTCAGCCTGGGGAGGGGTGAGGTTTGGCCCCAGGGGTGGTGGTGGACAGGGCAGGCGGCTGCTGGGAGGTCACTGTGCTAAAGACCATTCGTGATGCTGCCCCAGTGAGGTGCTACCCAGGGGCTCTGGCCTCCCATGCTGCATGGTTTTCACTCAGGTCATCCTCACAGCAGCCCTGGGAGGCAGGCATGGTCACCAGCATGGTCACCAGCCCCTTTCCAGATGAGAGAACTGAGTCACAGAGCCCAGGTTCACTTGCTCTAAGCCGACAGCAAACCCAGGCCCTGCAGCTCAGATTCTTCACCCAGCCTCCACTCTGACTGCCCTCTGTGGGAGCGGCCACCTGGGGGTGATGGGAGATGGGCACCCTGGGACCTTCGTGCAACTGAGTCTCCAAGTGCCTGTCAGGGCTGGTCCCCAGGGTCCAGACGGCTGAGCTCCCACAGGACTGTGAGCCTGGCTGGGCAGTGTTCCTCCAGCAGACACCAGGACTGGCCAGCGGGGAGAGGGGGAGCAGGAGGGAGCAGGCTGGGGGTTAGAGGAAGGACAGAGGGTAACAATGGCTTCTGGGCAGGGAGACTCGTCCAGCAGGAAGAGAATTGGGAGCAGCTGTAAGCAAAGCCTCTGAGGGGCCCTGGGCCCAGCAGGAGGGCTTGGCCACACGTGGGGGGCTGTGTGAGCCTCAACCCGCTCTGTGGTCCCTCCTCACAGGACCACAACATACAGTCTGTGAGCCCCTCAGGCTGGGCCCAGCACACAGTCAGCTCCATGGTACTGGGAGCATCTGCCTCCAGCATGGAGGGTGGAGGTGGGGGCGGGTGCTCGGGAGGACTCCAGGCTGGGACATTGGGAGGGGTGAAAGCTCAGATCTGGCTGGGTGGAGGGGCTGGGCGGCCCAGATGCTCCACCCAGGCTAAATCCCAGCAGCCCTGCCGTCCCTGGTGCTCACAGCATTGGTTGGTGGGACCTGCTGTTGCCGGGTCAGGACGCCTCACTCCAGCTGCTGTGAGCACGGCCTTTACTGACCAATATAACCACAAAGAGCTTCCACACTGGTGGATTTGGGGCTCCAGCGGTGTTAGGGTGCGGCTCTCTGCTCATTGCCTCTGGTCTCAGGCTCCATGTGAGTGCCAGAGTGAAAGTCCAGGAGAAAAGAGACCAGCTCTCAGACTCTCTCAGGAGCACCTTAGATGGCACCCTATTGGTTCTGATTGGGCCTCGCTCTCTCTGAACCAATCACTGTTGAGGGAGGGTGAATGCCATGCTCTGATTGGCCAGACTAGACTCACATGCCCCCCTGGTGCTGGAGGCCTCCATCTCTGCCCAGCCCAGTGTCTAGGTGTGGGAGGGGTCAGTCCTGGAAGACCAGGAACCACTGCCCACTGCCAAGTCTGGAACTACTGACTGACGTCCCAGTGTAACTGACCAAATGATGCCATGCGCATGTCTATGAGGCAGGATGGATTGCATTCTTATGTATAACTATAAAGTGCCAATTAAAATAATGAATTAATAGAAGGAAGGGCTCAAGGTGAGGGAGGAGGGGAGGGAAAGGGGAGGTACCAGTTGTAGAAGTGGAGCACATTTTGTTGTATGCATTCATGGATATGTCAAAATGAACCCCACAGTTATTAAAATAAACCCCACTATCATGGACTGGTAAAAACATTTTAAAAAAGAAAGAAAGAAAAGAAGCTAAGGAGAATTGAATACAGACACTCCAGGTTTGCAAATGGGGTTGGTGAGACCCAGAGGGCTTCCTGGCAGTGCTCCACAGCTCACAGAGAGCCCCCTCCACCACTGGGTGCTCATGGCAGAGCTGAGGACAGTGGCAATGTTATCACCAGCCCATTCACAGGTGAGGACGTGGCTGCGGGGGAGCCTGGGCTGGCTCAAGTCCCCAGCTCGCAGGGCTGAGCTGGACTTGTGCTCAGCCTCCGTGGCCTGGCCCAGTGCTGTCTGCCTGTCTGTCTGGCCCACTGCAGACCAGGACAGTGGCAGCCACCCTCCTTGAACCCCGACTTCCTTCTGGCGTGGGCCTCGGGGGGATGGGCTTATACCCAGGGTGCAGTGCGGCGTTGGTGATGCCCTTGCTCCCAGAGGCTCTGCAGCCCGTTTGGGATTGTACTGCGCTGCTCCCCTCTGCTGTTGGCTTCAGGGCTCTCAGGGCTGTCCTGTCCAGGCCCCTGCTAGGCCCTGGGACCCGGGGAGGAGTGGAGGGGTGCAGCCCTTCCCTGGAGGGCCTGCGGGCTCAGGGGAGGAGTGAATGGGGTCTTCCTTGCTGGAACCTGGGTCTGCCGTGGCCACAAGGAGGAGGCAGGAGAGTGACTGTGGGGAGCTCCCTGGGCTCCAGGCAGCAGAGTGCCGGCGGGTGAGGGGCTTGACGGGGAGCAGGGCAGAGGTGGCCCCACAGCAGTCGGGCAGGCCGGCCAGGCTGTGAGGCGTGCCTCTCCTGACCGGTGTCACTTGCAGGCCCCTTGGGTACCTGCCGTGTCTGCAGCCGCCTGTTCATTTACTCTTCCCATTTTTTCTAAGTTTTATTAATTTTCTTTTAAGTCAGTTTTCTTTAGTTTTGCCTAAATAACTATTTTTTGAGAGGAAATTAGCTTCATGTTGCAAATGAAAATAAAATATTCGTGGTACGTCACATGCCGTAAATAGGAAGGACTTGGGTCAGCGCTGTGAAGTCATTCATAACATCTGCACTTGAAATAACGGAGATGGAGCCATCCTCGCCCCGCCTGGGAGAGCTCTGTCTGCACTCAGGGGGCCAGCTGCGGCCACCTGTGCCTGATGAGTACTACAGTGTGACCAGGAAACTGAGGAGCCACGTTGTAAGTTCAGTTCAGCTTTAATAGTTCCCAACTTCAGCTAAACACCCACGGGGGCTGTGGGCCGCGGGGCTGCTCCGCGCTCTATAAATGTCGGGCCTGTGGCTGGTTCTCCTGGTGGAAGGAGAGAGGCAGGTGCTGGAGTGGCAGAGACAGAGAGCAGGGACCAGAAGTCCCCCTCTTCATCATGGGGTCCCAAACCCTGCCCCCGGGATGCTGGTGTCAGAATGGCCGAGTATACAGTGGCCCTGGTATACAGTGGCATGGTGTTTGCATATAGCCTCTGCACATCTTGCTGTGTGCTTCACACCATCTCTAGGCCTCTTGCACTGACAGTGCTGTGGAAAGAGTCGTGACACTGTGTCATGCAGGGAACAATGACCGGGAAAAATAATCCACGTGTTCAGTGGATGCAACTTTCTTTTGAGTATTTTCCACGGCACATGGTTGAGTCTGTGGATTCAGAGCCTGGGGACGTGCAGGGTGACGGCATGTGAACCTGACACGCAGCCGCTGTCTGCCTCCACGGCTTCAGGTCTGAGAAGCTGTGGGCACACTGGAAGCTGGGGAGCATCGCCAGCCAGCTTTGCAGGGGCCGTGAGGCTGTGTGTGGTGGTGGGTGGGATTGCACACACAGCCTGGGAGCCAAGGAGATGCAGGGGACAGGGGACAGCTGGGCGTGGTCATGGGCAGGTGAGGTTCCCAGACAGTAAGAATGTAGGCTTCACAGGTTTGGGACCCAAGTGGCCCCAGGACATTAGAATGGTTAGTTGTGAGAGGGTTGATCCTCCACAAAGCTGTGGCATTCTCTCTGGGCACTGCAGTCAGCCTGGGCTCCTGCCACACTGTGAGCACACAGATGGTGCTCTCTGCATATTGCAGGGAATGCCACCTACCAGCAGGTATTTATTGAGCACCTCTGTGTGCCAGGAACCGTGCTTGATGCTGGGGGTGGAGAGGATCCTGCCCTCCAGGAGTGGACGGGTGATGGACTATTAGTGAGGTGTCCAGTGTGGGAGCTGGTGACTGATGGTCCCAGCTGGCACAGCAGTGAGCACCTTCCCAGCCATGCTGTCTGCTGGCTGTGGGTGCCAGGGAGGGGCATAGTGAGTCAGTCGTGGTTTTGCCCAGGGAAAGGGCAGCCCTGGAGCTGGTGGGGTGCAGGGGGAGAAGGATGATTAGTGGCTGGAACCTGAGCCCGGCCAGGGATCGTGAAACGGGGCAGTGTCGTTGGATTACTGGTCCCCTGGGAGCCCGGGGACCTCCTTGGCTGCATATTCTGTCATATAGCTCTGTAAAACCTGGTGTAGCCTCTAACTTTGTGAAAATTGTCAGCTGATGAAAATACAGGTGCTCTGGCTCTTGGCAACAGAGGAGGTGAAAACACTGACTGCCGGGTTCCAGGCAGCCTGGCCGGCAGAATGCGGGCGTGTGGACGGCGTGGAGTGCGGTCTGCAGAGACACGTGGGGGCCTCCCCTGGCCAGAGTCCTCCTCCTCCAGGCAGCCACAGTTCCCTGCCCGTGGCCTGCTGGTGCTTGGCCATGGAGTGACGGGCACCCAGAGCTGAGAGACCCCACTCGGGTCCTGGGGAGCCGGTCTCCCTCAGCAGGGAAGGTACCGAGGCCTGGGTCGCAGGTGCTGCTGCGTCTCTGGTGGTGAGGAGCGGCGCGTCCTGTGGAGGAGGAGGCACGTGGGAGGAGCCCAGAGGGCAGGGGCGACTGCACCCAGCTGGGAAGCTGCTGCCAGCGACTGTGATGCCCTTGGGCAGAGCCCACCTGGCGGGTTCTGGATGCTGGGTGACGACAGTCCTGACCGGTCCTGAGAAGAAAAGCCAGGGCTGGGGCCTGGGGCAGAGTGAAGGGCAGGCCCGGTCTGCACCAGGGGCCTGTTCCTGCGACCATGGCCTGGGAGCCTGCTTGTCCTGAGGGCTTTGTGCAGTCCTCATGGTCCCCTGGAAGTTCCCTGTTCGTCCCCGTCTCCTCGTGTCCAAACTGTCCCCCTCTCCACCTCCCCTGCTGCCTGGCGCACACATGGCCCAGCCGTCACAAAGCTCACATGAAAGCTCCCTGTCTCCTCCCCCTCAGGTGGAAAGCGTGCCAAGCCTTGCCATCCCCACCCCAGGCCATGGCAGCCTGTCCACCTGCACAGCCACGAGGGGCCCTGGGCACCCTCAGCCACGGCCAGCTCTCTGGTGGCCAGGCCCATGGCCTCGCCTCTCGCATTCTGGCACATCAGACTTGCCCTCTCTCCTCTTCTGGTCAGTGTGGGCTGTGTACTGCTGACCCCCCTGACCAGCCCATCTCCCTCTCAGAGCCCAGCTGACTCCCACTTGCTCCGAGCATCTGCGCCCAACCCTGTCACTCTGCCATCGTCTGCCTGTCCTCGCCGTGTGCCCTCTCATTGGCCTCTCTCCAGCTGCACTGGGTTTTCTGGGGATATGACTGCCTCCCCCATTTCTGGCAGAAGGTTGGGATCAGGAGCCCAGGTGAGCACAATCCCTGCACTCCTGTGGGGCTGCACACAGTAGGTGCTTCTGCATGGCTGTAGGTGGTCAGGCTGGACTTGGGGTGAGAAACTCACCATCCCCACAGAACCTAAGGACATCACCACCTGCTCATCAATGTGAGCTCCAGGGGGCTCAGACCCAGGCACTGAGAGCCCGAGGAGCAGCCTGGGCCCTGGGGCCTGGCAGGCCTGGGCTCAGGCCCACTGCTGGCCCTCCTGGACCATCAACTTCCACAAAGGCAACGTGGGGAACTTTCCCTCTCCTGAGGATACATGTGAGGGGTGGCGCACTCATTCACACAAGGGGCCTGGTAACTGACCAGGCCGGCAACCTGCTGGGGTGTTTCCCCCCTGAACAGTAGCCCTTCCGAATTTAAGGCCGGTCCTCGTAAAGCCTCCTCGTCTCTGCTGGTCAGGGTGCCAGCTCAGCCTCTGTTGAAACAGCCCCTCGCGTCCTTTAATACCAATGTCTTGAGGCGGCTGACAGCACTGGGCGATTCTTCTAGAGTTCGATGCACCTCAGAGGTAACAAATGGCCCAGGAGGCCACAGCTGAGGACCTCTGCTTTATTTTTAGCACCTGGAGGATTTTAAAGACAGTTCAATCGATTTTTTCTCCCCTGAGCAATTCCTCACACTGGAAGGGGCGCTGCGCCAGCCTCCATCGGGAACAGATTTCTGATTCTCATTCATGGAGCGGGTTCCCACAGGCGGGCGGGGAGCTGAGCGCTGGGAGGTTCAGGACCCCGGTCAGCGCACACAGGTCTGTGGGCTTCGCCATCTTTCTGCGCAGGGAACAAAGGAAGGACCCTCCTGCTGTGCCAGGCCCTGTGCTGGGTCAAGGATGCCCGAGCTCCAACCTGGCCCCTGCTTGCTTGTAGGAGTGGTGGTCCCCCTCCTCCCCCTGTGTCCAGGGACGTGGCTTCAGTATGAGCTGGGCCATGGTGATAGTGTCCGCTACCCATGTCGACAAACACGACTAAACCTGCCTCCCTTCTTCCCAGAAAGGCAGCTGATGGCACACCGTGATGGCACACTGTCCTGGGGCCTTGAGCAGGCGCAGGGTTTCCGCTCGGTGCCGCTGTCCGTGGTACTGACCCGCCCTCTGTCAGCCCTGAGCACTGGTGTTCTGAGCACAGGGCACCTGGTGCCTTAGGCAATCTCCCAGCAGCTCTGTGGCTGAGCACACAGGTTAGGAGACCTGCTCCAAGTCACTGCGGGGAGATGGCAGGGGCTCCCCCGGGGCTGCCTGCACGTGGAGCCCTGGCACCCAGCTGTCATGCCACTTGGCCTCTCCTTCACAATGACATCACCCCATGGTGGCCACTGGGGTGACTCAGAGGCTGAGCACAGCTTGTGCAGCTCCATCCAGTGACCTCTGACAGCGAGTCAGAGGGGCGTGGCCTTCCCCCACACTTGGCAGAGGTGGAGCTGAGCTCAGAGAGGTGGGCGCCTGCCAAGGCCTCTCAGGGCCCCAGGTCCCTCCAGCTGCCCATCCAGCTCTGCAGCTGGGGCAATGTCTCCTGGCTCCTGCTTTGGCTCCTAAGGAGAATGTGCCACCCAGGACAGAGGAGAGGCTTTGTGAAGCATGTGGCTGAGGGCGAGGACTTGGGAGAAGGGACCAGTGGCCCTGTCCTGAGTCCCATCCCTCCTGTCAGGCCTTGGGGTATCTCAGGCTCCCCACTGAAGTCCCTGTGACCCCAGGCCGGAGCCCAGGCCCCCAGCCTGCTGCTCTTGGGATGGATCCTGCCACCCCCAGCCTTGCTCCAGGGCCTCTTGTACCCCACCCTCCCTCACCCTGGGCATCTGCTAAGCTGCCCCCTTGCCCAGATTCCCCCCATCACCGTCTTCTCTCCTCTGGACAGAGGCCTGCTGGGCCCAGCATGGGCTTGCCCTCCCAGCTCTTAGAACCCAGGGGTCCAGCTCTGCACCCACCCAGGTCCTCCCGGGTTGGAGGACTCTTTGCGACTTAGTTTTTGTTTTGTTTCTGTTTGTCCCCAGAGGGAGTAAAGGACTCCGGGTCGCGATTCTGGTTTAACTTTAGCCAAGTGCAAACCTTCCCATGTGTGTCATCTCATGAGACCTCATTACAGCCCTGCAGAGCCATTGTCACCCCGCCCAGGGACAAGAGGCCGGTGCGGAGAGGCTGGGCTTCTGAGAGGCCACAGAGCTGTTAGGTGGTGTCTGGTCTCTGACTCCGAGGCTGTTACACACCAGGCAAACACCAATCGCAGCCCAGGACCTTAGGATGAGACTGTGTGGGGACTAGGCCTTTAGGGAGTGACTGGGTGAAGGTCAGACCATGGGGTGGAGTGGGCCCTCCCCAGTACTGCCGGTGTCCTTCTTAAAACAAGACATCGGGACACACGGGCACCGGGCTGTGAGCACAGTGCAGGGAGAGGGCACCTTCGTGCCCAGGAGACGGGCCTTGGGAGGACCAGCCCAGCCGGCACCTTGAGCTTGAGGTTCTGGGCTCCTTGACTAGGAGAGCCAAGCGCCTGCTGTCCAAGCCGCTGTCTGTGGCATTTTGCTGTGGCAGCGTGAGCCCGGCAGGGTGGACGTGAGGTGGCCTGAGTGCTCAGCGCACGTTTGAGGCCAGGCCATCTTTTGGAGATTTGCTGAGGAAAGCAGTTTTCCCAGGACTGCCTCCTGCGCTCCCAGTGTCCCTGATAGGCCAGCGGGGGAGGCTTTCTGTGGCCTGGCCCTGGGCAGGATGCTCCTTCCCTCCCTGCAGCTGCTTGGTTGCCATGGTAACTGTCTCCGGTGCTGAGAGCAGGCTGCTGTCCGCGGCGGCAGAGCAGGTTCCTGCCAAGGCACCTGGATGGCCACGCGTTGCTCCCTTGATCAGTGGAGCCAGAGGCCACAGATTCCCTCCCGTCCAACATCTGTCTGCACTCGGTCCTGCCTTGCTGAGGGCCCCAGCCAGTCCAGCGAGACCCAGTATCAGGGCCCTGGGGCACCGACCACAGGGAGGGCTGCCACGGGGCAGACCTGCGCCTGCTCCAGGCCAGCCCGGCCCGGCTAGCCCTGCCTCTGCCTCATGCATGGTCCTAGGCGTGGTGCTGCCCACCCAGCGCCTCCGTCTCCTGCTGGGTGGATGGGAGAGGGCAGCCCTTCCTGCCGGGCTGCAGCTTCTCTACTCCGGTGGGTGGCATTCGCTCGCTGTGTCTCCAGGCTAGCCCTCCTGGCATCTCCGCCAAGGCCCACTGGGCGTGACTGGAATGGCCGCACTGCCCTGGCCTGCACGGGTGACGTCCTCACCGTTCTCACTTAGCTCTTCACCAGAACCAACCGGGAGCCTTTCCTCATCTCACGGCCTCGCCCCACTGACTGTTGGCAGATTCACCCGTGGAGTGGAGAGTGTGCCAAGGCTAGAGGACTGAGAGCCAGGGATGTGGGGACCCCTCTCCCACATGTCACCAGCCCTCATGATGCCCTCCATGCTGGTGTGACCCTGGCTGGGTCTTCTGATAATGCAGAGCCCCTGACCGCAGGAGACAGAGGGCTTCTATAAAGGTCTCTGCAAACCCGTAGAAGGCCGTGTGACCAGGTGCCCCGTGTCCTTGCAGGAGAGCCAGGAACTTACTCTTGGGTGGAGTGCGCCCCATTTCTGAGCTCCACTGATTCTCTTAGCTGCAGCTTAGGGTCCACAGGGTGGGCTGAACAGCCAGGGCATCCACACAGCCACCAACCTGCAGGGTGACGAGGCCTCATCCTGGGGACAGGGGGTGCACCCACCCTCCCAGGGCTGCGCGCGACACCCGTCCTCATCTCTCCCAGCTCCTGGCAGCTGTCAGTCATCCTTGGAGCTGCATCACTGGACCCTGGCTCATCTTGGCAGGGCCTCCCCCTCTGGTGACTGTCCTCTGTGTCTCATGAGGACGCTCGTGTTGGATTTAGGGCCCACCTGGGTAATTCAAGGTGATCTCATCTCGAGATCTTGAATTACATCTGCAAAGACCCCCTTTCCAAATAAGATGACTCTACCACTCTCTAGGGGTTATGGACACCTTTTGGGGGGCCATCCTCAGCCCAGGGCTCTGGAGAAAATAATTGCTCAGTCGAGGGGTGGACTTTCCCACTGTCCTTCTCGTCCTGTGTGACCTGCTCCTCTCTCCTGAATATTCCTGTGCCCCACAACTTTTCTTTTAGGGAATATGATTCTTAGCTGCCAAAGAGTGATGGGGAGTTAGTCAGAGCCCCCCAGACAGCTGGAGCGGAATCAGGTGGGAAAATGGAGGGGCTCTCAATGCACCTGATTATGCCCCTTCCCAAGGGAGGCCTGTCCTGAGGCGGGCCTTGAACAGCAGGGTCCCACACGTGGGTTCACACAGCCGCTCAGGAGCTGAGGAGGGGCCAGGGTTCATCCTCTAGAGGAAAGGGCGTTCCCTGCTCACGCCCACCCCTCGTTCTGCAGACATGGAGACAGGCTGCAGGGCAGAGGTGAGGTTCCCATGTGGCAGCCTGCTCCGGAGACAGCCAGGCCCTGATGCCCAGCCCAGGGCCTCTGGCTTCTGACCTAGTTGCCCAAAGCTAGAGCCGTCCAGGTGGTTGCTGTGGCCTGCACACGCGTGGCCGTGCGGGCGAGTGGAGGCTGCCCTTGCTGGGCCCTGGGGCTTCTGCCACGGCACCTCCCTGACCAGGAGCCCACTGTCAGGCCTGTCCTGGGGGACTAAATGAAATTCAGCAGGGATGGCATCCCTTCTCAGTCATTAGCTCCGTCACATACCCAATGGCTTCCATGAAGAGTGAGGCAGCAGGAGCTGTGGGTCCAGGGACCTGGTGGCCCCGACCCAGTGGGATGCCCACGGCCTGTAGGACACCATGCTGCCCAGAGGCACTGGCTTTGGCTTCAGAGGGCAGCACTGCCCATTGGCTCCAGGGCCCTGCTCAGAGGGCTCCCAGGTCCTGGCCATGACCATGTTGTGCCCGTGGAGACCAAGCCTGCTCACAGAGTTGCCTTACAGTGTCCACTGTGCCCAGCATCCTTTGCAAGGGCAAGATTCTCCCCAGGTGCTCTGGCTGTGACAGCCACTGTCCTGGGCCACTGAGAGACCCAGGCTTTGGGGCCTGCGACTCCCCAGCCTGCACATAGGCACAAGTTGGAGCTGGCCCAGAAAGGAAAGAGGCGCTTTCCCTACAGGAGACCCCGATGCCATGGGCAGAGGGGAAAGGAGCTGGGGGAGGGGACAGAGGCCCACAGGCTTGGTTTCAGACACAGTTAGAGTGACAGAGATGTTGAATCCTTCACCAAGATGAGTATGTAATAGATGCACAACAAAATCTCCTTCTGCTCAACAATGATAGGGGCTGGGAGCCACTGGGGAGAGGGCTCAGGGTGGGAGGGAGGCAGTGGGCCCAGCTTTGCAAGGAAAGTGGACACCGCATGAAAGGGGGGCAGCAGGCACTGCCCCACGCAGCTCTGTGGCTCAGGGGCCTCTGCTGCGGTGTTGTCCAGGGGTCCTGGGAACAGAGGTGCACAGCCTTGTCCTGGGGGCCTTGGGGACAGGGAAAGGCGGAGCAGCCAGGGTGCCGTTGCTGCCCTTCCTTGACCTTGCCCCCAGACATCGTGGACATCAAGCCGGCCAACATGGAGGACCTCACGGAGGTGATCACGGCCTCGGAGTTCCACCCCCACCACTGCAACCTCTTCGTCTACAGCAGCAGCAAGGGCTCCCTGCGGCTCTGCGACATGCGGGCGGCGGCCCTGTGTGACAAGCACTCCAAGCGTAAGTGCCACCCCAGGCCCTGCAGAGGCGGGGGGCGAGCTGCACGGCCCGTCCTGGAGCTGGGGGCGGCCGGAGTGGGCCGGGCTGTTCTGCTGGTCCTGCTGCCCAGGAGCCGCCCAGCTCCAGGGTCTGGGACTCTAGGGCCAGGGCCAGGAGACGCAGAAGTGAAGGAGATGCTGCTCTAATGTCACCTCCTCGGGGACCCTCCCCTGACGCCACACAGGGCCAGGACCCTGCTCTGCCCATCCTGGGCCGCATCCTTTTCCCTTGCAGGGCTCCCTGGGGGCTGCTCCCTCTTCCCCTGCAGCCCGAGCCCCTCGGAGGCTGGGTGTGGAATGTGTGGCCCCCTCATCCTGGAGCCCCCCAGAGGGTGCCCTGGAGGAGGCCCAGGGGAAGAAGCCCTCAGCAAGACAGCCACCACGGCCCACCTTCAGAACACTCGGCTGAGCCTGGCCCCCAGAACTGAGCATGGGGGGCTGGGCTGCCTGGTGCTGGCTGTGGCCCCAGTTGCCACATGGTCTCCAGAGGCCCCTGGAGGCAGGATCAGGCTCCCTTCCTGTGGAGTAGCAGGCTGCACCCCTGCTGGGAGAGCAGGGGCCGTGTCCCTCTGGTCCACCTCCCCATCCATCCCCAGTGCCTATTAACAGTGTCTGGAAAGAGACACTTCCTGAGTGAGTGAGGCCAGTCGGTGGCTGGTGGAGGGTGGGTCACACTCTCCCCTGGGTGCACGTGTCATGGGTAGTCAGTGTGGATCCCGTCTCCGCCCTGGGGACTCAGGCTCAGGCACTGAAGCCTCCTGTCCCCTCTCCCTCCCTGAGCTCTGTCCCTTGCTCCTGGCCACCACCACTCTCCTCCAGGCCTGCCCACGCTCCATGCCGCCAGGGGCTTGCATCTGAGTTAGGGAGACAGTGAACACGTTCCTAGGCCACAGTGTCAAGTTCAGGGACAGAAGCCAACGAGGGTATGGCAAGACAGACCCCGACGGAGTGAGCCGCGGGAGTGGGGAGAAGGTGGTCCTGAGCAGGGCTGTGCGGGGCAGAGGCAGGAGGCCAGGGGGAGCGCGGAAAGGAGGGCAGGAGGCGAATCAGAGTAGAGCAGGGGCAGGTGGCTCAGGCCACCGCCCGCAGGTCAGGCCAAGGGTGAGAGGTCAAGTGTGCTCCAAGTGAGATGGGCTGCGCCAGGCCTGGGACTCCCAGGCTCAAGCGGTGGTGAGGGGGGTTGGCCTGGAGAGGTGGCAGGCCACCTGTGAGTGGCACATCTGCACACTAGGCTCCCGGGAGCACGGTCCAGCAGGCAGCCAGACGTGAAGGCCTGGAGGCCAGGGAGAGGCCTAGGCCTTTGAGATATCAGTGTGTGGACAGGACAGAGGGGAGGCCAGAGGCCACCTGAGGAGTGTGGGCAGTGCTGGCCCACAACCAGGCCCAGATGGAGCTGTCCCCTGCTCTGCCACAGGGGACAACCCCAGGGAGCAGCTTAGCGCAACACAAGTTTATTCTCTTCTGCACGCAGGTCGGAGTGTGACACCATGGCCTCCTTGCCCCAGGTCGGGTGTCACCAGGGCAGGGCTGGCTCCTCCACAGGCTCTGGGAGAGGAGCCCTTCCCTGCTCTCACCAGCTTCGAGAGGATGCCGCCCACCTTCCTGGGCTTTGGGCTGCCCCCAAACCCTCTCCAAAGCCACTCTGCCTCCCTCTTTGCCTTATGAAGACCCTCTGGTCACACTGGGCCCACTGGGGCACTGCAGGTGAATCCCCACCTCAAGGTCACTGACCAGTGGCCTGAACTTGCTGAGCACCACAGCAGTCCACAGAGTCTGAGCATCAGGGTGCCAGCAGGCTGGGCCACCACCTGTGCCCACTGCTGCTGACTCAGCCCTGCATCCCCCGAGCCTGGCCTGTGCTCAGCTCTGCCTCAGAGGGCACAGAGTAAGACGGGAACAGACGGGTCCAGGCCCTGACTCCCTCGGAACCCCATGGAGGGAAGCCGAGGCTCCGGGGCACATCCTTCCTACAGGACAGGAGCTGAGACACCCCGTGTCCAGGACAGCAAAGGGCTACTTGGTGACATCGACGCCTGCATTATGGAGCACTGCTCGGTCACCTTGTTCTGATATTGTTTTAGAGGATTTTTAAATGATGTGGAAATGCTCCTGTGAGGAGGTTCAGTGGGGGACAAAAGAGCAACGAGCACTTGGCCAAAGAGGGAAGCAGGGGAGCCCTGGAAAGGACGGGGCCAGGACAGGCCGCTGGCCACCGAGCACGGTTGACACGCTGTTCCTGTTTTTCTCTCTGTTGGTGTTTAACAGGTTCAAACCTTGAATCAGCGAACGTGGGTGGGAAGGGGGCACAGAGGGGCACAGAGACTCTTGGTGCCATGCTGCTCCATTGTTGTGGGGGGTGGGTGGAAATCAGAGCCCCTAGGCTTCCGCAGCCCGTGTCACCCTGGTCCCCTGGGTGTGCGGGAGCACCTGTGTGCTTCCTGAGCTGGGCTAGAAGCATGGATTCCGGCCACGTGACCGCTGCGCTCCTGGTGGTGAGCCAGCCTGGTCTGAGTCACAGGCAAACCTGAGAGTAGGAGGCACGGAGCTTTCTTTTCCATGACTCAATCCAATTTTCGTTCTCGCCCCATCCTCCAGGGCTGCAGGGAGCATTGCTTTGGGGCCCTGGCAGACCCTTCCCCATAATGCACTAGGTTCCGAAGAGCGAGGTGTTCAGGGAATGATGTGGGTCTTCCGGAACATTGGTTGGCAGGGTGCTTGGTGACATGTGGCCAGGTGCCCCCGGAGACATCCCTGTGGCCTGTTTTCTGGCTGCCCATGACTTCCTGGGAGCATCCTGGTGTCCAGGCCCCTCCTGGCCTGTGGACAGGCAGCCATGTGCGCATTGCTAGTTTTATATAGGCCTCTGTGCATGCTCCTAGGTGAAGTTGGCCTTTAATTTTCTTTCCCTATTCTTTGCCCAGTTTTGTTAAGGTTATTTGATTTCCTACAGCAAGCTGGGTAGCTCTGTCTTCCTCTTTCTGGAACTTGGTAGAGAAAACCTGCCCCTGGCGTCTTCATGAAGCTCACGTATGAACCTATCCAGGGATTGAACTCAGGGGCCCTTGACCACTGAGCCCCATCCCCAGCCCTGTTTTGTATTTTATTTAGAGACAGGGTCTCACTGAGTTGCTTAGCAGTTCACGTTGGTGAGGCTGGCTTTGAACTCTCGATCCTCCCGCTGCAGCCTCTGGAGCCACTGGGATTACAGGTGTGGGCCACTGCACCTGGCTGGCTCTAATGTCTTTTTTGAGAATTTTTTTTTAAAGGTCTATTTCCTTTTGATTAGTGGTTTATGAGGTTCATGCAGATTTTCTATTACAGTTAATTCTGTATTTTAAAAATTTCCAGGATTTTTTATTCTCAAACTCGATAGCCTGCATGGATGGAATAGCTCGCTCTCTCTCTTTTGTGTGCCAGGATAGACCAGGGCCTGGGCATGCCAGGCAGCCTCTACCTCTGGCCACAGCCTCAGCCCCGGGAGCTTTCTCTTCAGATCTGGTGACAGGCTGGTTCCTGCTCTAGACGCCTTCTCAGCTCGCTCTCCTCATCTCATTTAGTTTGCCGTAAATGCGGGGTGAGGGCTGGGTGTCGCCCCGCTGCCTGCTGTGACCAGGCCGTGCATGGTCCCGAGGCAGGGAACTAAGCAGGCAGCTGATTCCTGATTGGCAGTGGTGGTGGCTGTTTTTGATCAGAACACAAATGATTGTTACTTTAGCTAACGTTTTTAGACCTGGAGATGGACTAGCTCCTGACTCCCACTTGTATCTGTTTGTCCACTTACTGCTCAAAACTCAGCTTGGGAGCGACCCCTTGGGGAGACATGCTCATGTCATCACTTCCTAACAGGACAAACCTGCGATTTTCATTCACACTGTGACCGGAGTCCTGGACCACTTGTGGGTGTTTATTTCCGCGTCAGACAGATGAGGAAACCAAAGGTCCGAGAAGCACAGTAGCTTCCGAGACCCTCCGCATCGAGGTGGGAGGGCGCTTGGGCTGCCCTGCTCTCTGGTACATGGCTCCAGCTTCTCTCTGCACTAGAAACCAGGGTCTTTTGTCTGCTAGGCGATGTGGCAGGGTAGCCATGGAAACAACCCTCTGTGAGTCCTCAGAATAGACAGTTATTTCTGCATTTGACAGCATAGCTGCGGAAGGGGTGGGGCGGGCCTGGAGCAGAGGCTCCGCAGAATGGGTGGTGGCAGTCCAGACCCTTGGTGGGACCAGACCTCGTGCCCAGCTGGTGGTGGGCACAGGGAGAACCCCAGCTCATGTTGCTGACAGCTTGGGGCACAGCCCGCGCTGCTCCGGGTGGGCGTCCATCAAGTCCCGGAGCTGCCCGGAGGAGGGCAGGGTGGTGCATCTCACCGATGGAGCTGGGGGTCATCCCACCCCCGCTGCTGCCACAAGAGCCTGGGAGGCTGCTCTTTCCTCTGTGGCTTGAAACAACACAGCTCTAGAGGTCAGGGAGTTGGAGGCCGGCGGCACGGGTTCCTAGGGCCTCGGGCGGAGTCCGTCCCCAGCCTCCAGGGTCCTTGCCTTCCCCATCCCGTGGCTCCCCTCACCCTCCTCTGCGCTCTGTCTCTCCTCCCTCTCTTCCTCTGCCGTGAGCTTCCTGCCTCCCTCTCAGAGGTCCCTGTGTCGTCACAGGGTGGAAATCCAGGATCCCTGCCTTCAGATCCTTTCTCCGTGTGCACAGGCTCCCGGGAGCAGAGAGCAGACATCTTTAGAGGCTGCTGCGGCCTACCACGTTAAGGCATCGGGAGGTTAGGACTTTGGCCCAGGTCACACAGTCAGGTGGATCCCTGTCTCCTGCCACCAGCCGCAGCTCCTTCTGACTCCCCAGAAATGCTGAAGGCTGAAAACTCAGGGGAATTGTGGGTGAGCCAGGCTCACCTGGCGGGGCTGCGTGGGGGCTCCCAAGGCGCAACCCTGACCCTGCACATGGAGCAGAAAAGCCAGATGGCCTGTCCCCCCAGCAGTCTGGGGGCAGAGTCAGACCCAGCTGCCCCCAAATGGGAGCAGCCAGTGCTCAGGCCCTGCAGCTGGATGCTGAGGCTGGTGAGGCAGAGAAGTGGGCCCGTGGGAGGGGAGGCCAGGGGCACGGGTGGAGGAAGTCCCACATGGACAGGCTTCACGGGGAGAGCGTCCCTTACTCTGAAGGGACAGAGCCACAGGGTGCCTGAGTGTTCGGCAGGCTCCCCCTGGTGGCCAAGTGGAGAACAGTCTAGGGGTGAGGTTGGAAACTGGGGACCAGTTGGGGGCTAGCCTGTTAGCACGGGGCAGAGACGCAGTGCTCACAGCATGGTGGGCTGGCCCAGGAGGAGAGGGTCACGTCCTCGCCTCACGAGCCTGCTGGAGCCATGGGTTGGGTGGAGGCAGGCTGGAGGGTCTGGGGATGGCTGTCTGGAGACGAGGCTCCTGCCGTGTGGAGGAGATGGGGAGACCAACTGACGTGCAGCAGGGACCAGCAGGCATCACGGGTGAGCAGCCCTTGGTCTCCCTCAAGGTGGGGAGAGGCCTCTGAAGCCACAGCAGTGCCCAGCCTAGGGCAGGATCCTGTCAGGCCACCCTTGTCATCCGGTGCTGGACGTCACCAGTAGGAGGCAGCAGAGGGCAGCACTGGAGAGTAGATCTGGGTTCAGAGTCACCGCTTTCTCCAGCTCTGACCCCAGGGCGTGGTTTTCAGTGTCTGCCTTGGTTTTCTTGGCTATAAAATGGGGGATAATTAGGGTATCAATTTGATACTTTAATTCAGGGATTAGATGAGATAATATAAGGGAAGACTTCACAGAATCTGACACAGAATAAACGTGTCACTGTTCCCACAAATGAGCCCTTTTAGGTGCCGGTTCTTCCTCTGCTGGATGATAGCTGGGCCAGTGCCTGTTATGTTTGGTTGTAGGTCTGACAAATGAACAAATGACCTACAGACAGACAGCTGGGCCCAGGGTGGAAACAGTCTCCTGGCCCTCTGACCCATGGGCTGGGCACTCCAGTGACAGTGACCAACTCTCTCTGCAGTCTTTGAGGAACCCGAGGACCCCAGCAACCGCTCCTTCTTCTCGGAAATCATCTCCTCGGTGTCAGACGTGAAGTTCAGCCACAGCGGCCGCTACATGCTCACACGGGATTACCTCACGGTCAAGGTCTGGGACCTGAACATGGAGGCGAGGCCCATAGAGACCTACCAGGTGGGTGCCACCGCCTGAAGACCTCAGGCCGCTCCACAGGTGGGGTCCCACAGGAAATGTCCCTGCACCTGGGGCCTCGGTTTTGAGGAGGAGATGGTGAAAACGAAGATGGACTTCAGGCTGGGTCTAATGCGGGGTGCAGGGTGCACCCCTCCTCCAGCATCTGCAGTCCTCCTGCTAAGTGAGGAGAGCACTGCCCTCCCCTGGGAGCAGCCGGGGCAGGGAGCGGGCAGGGGAGTGGGGAGTGGGCAGGGAGTGGGCACGCCTCTAGGCCTCAACACAGGGCTGTGGGCCGGGTGCAGGGTGAGAGCCGGCGCCTCCCTGGGAAGGGTGTGCGTGTGTGTCCTTCCTCCCACGGTCCACGCAGAGCCTGTGGGTGGGCGGCCAGCTTCACGGGGTGCTAGACTCGCACGTGGAGCTGGGGGGGCAGGCTTCCTGGAAGAGGAGGCATGTGTACTAGACCTGGAGGCATGAGCAGGATTTGGTCATGCAGATGTAGCCAGAAAACACCCACCAGAAGCCCAGCTGGATCCTCATGGCGTCACCTGGGATGAGTGCATGGGGTGTCACATCTGCCACACATGGGGTCACCTCCATTCCTTACTGCCCCTATGAAGAGGGTGTTGTCAGCCCTCCTGCAGAAAGGGAAGCCCGAGCTCTAAGGGGCTGGGGTACGAGGGAGGCGACCCTGATTCAGTGACCCACACCCGGCTCCCTCCCGGAGGCCTGGGAGGGGCGTGTCTTGTTAGGCACAGGGGTGGGGACTGGGAAGGAGCACAGAGCTCAGAAGACAGGGCACTCCGAGGCTGAGCTGGGCCATGTGAGCAGTGCCCCTGGAGGCCACGTGCCCATGGAGCATCTCCTGGTGACAGCCTCTTATTTGGCCACGGGTGAGGTACTGAGCCCCCACTCCACCCCCACTGCACACCCTGGACAGGGATAGGCTCTTCTGTGTCCCTCTAGAAATAGCAGAGGCTATGGGACAGGGACAAACCATGCCTTTCATGACCCTGTAGTCAGTGCAGACCCGTGAAGCACACGCCTCGATTTCAGGCGCTTTGAGAGGGGGGTGCGGAGTCTCTTGTGGGTCTCAGACTGGCTGGGGACCCAGCACATGACGAACCATGTGCCAGGCTTCGTGGGGAGCAGGGTCCCTTGGGCCACCTGCAGCACCTTGCAAACAGGGTTGTTTCTCTCCACCACGAGGAGTCTGGGGAGGGCAGCCCAGGAGCGGCCAGTTCCTGTGATGTCGTCCCTGTCCCTGCTCTCACCTGGCCCTCCTCTCACCAGGTCCATGATTACCTTCGGAGCAAGCTCTGTTCCCTGTACGAGAATGACTGCATCTTCGACAAGTTTGAATGTGCCTGGAACGGCAGTGACAGGTGAGCCCAGCCTTGGCCGCCCTGCATGTGGCAGGAGTGTTCTCGACCTGCAGGAGCTCAGCGGGCGACTGGGGCGATTGGGGCAACCGTCCGGGGTGGACACGCCTTGCTGAGTGAAGGTGTCGGTGCGAGGCCACACCCTGGGGCCATCACGCGTGATGGCTGAACCCTAGTGCCTTTTCTCCATGAGGCAGAAGCATATGGCACCTGGTCACTGCCATCTGTCCACACCTATGGGCCCCAAGACGGCCTCACTTCTCTACAGCAGTGACCATTGGTCCACCTGGCCCCTGCTCCCTCCATCATTGTGGCCACCATTGGCCGCAGCCCTGAGCAGGCCTTCCATTATCCATCCATGCAGTGGGGAGAAGGGGCGGGGTCCAGGGGCATGGCCCAGCTTGTCCACTCACGTGGATGGCCCCTGCCACACACCTCCTACTGGGCAGTCGGCCCCCTGAGCTGCTGAGGGCTGCCATGCTGCTGTAGTCCTGGAAGGCGCTGGGCTGTGACCTGCTGTGGCTTTGGACACAGGGCTGGGAAGAGTGGGGGACAGCGACTGGACCAGGGCTAGGAGGAAGCCACAAGGAGGCAGGCCTGGCCCCAGGTGGGCGGAGCCAGTGGTAACAGGAGCCCCTGGGCCTGCTGATGTCCTGGGGCAGAGCTGCCTGCAGGGCCTCCGACCAGAGCTGTGTGCAGTGGCCAGCCCGGTAGTCACAGGGGGTCCACTGAAGGACGCATAGAAAGCCAGGATGGCCCCCCAGGACCCTCTCTGGCCTGTGGACTGACCCCACCCCGAGGAGGTGGGAGTGCTCAGACCCTCCTGTCCTGTGGCCCTCCCACACTTGGGGACTCCCTGGTGAACACTGGGAGGTGCAGTGAGACTCTCAGGAGAGGGACTTGGTGCTGAGCTACTAGGTATGTCCTTCCTCCACACGGGCACCAGGGGGCGCTTGTGACCTGGCGACGTCTGCACCCAGAGCCAGAAGTGCTGAGCTCCAGTGGCTGGTGCGTGGCCTCTGGGGCTCAGCTGTCCTGTTCCCCACCCAGCACTTCCTGTGGGGTGCACCTTTCAGGCCAGCTGTCCCGGCCCTGGTGGTCCCCACCCCTCCCTGCTTCCTGCTCCCGCCCCCAGGAACCCGCCCTGAGTGCTCTGCTCCTGGGCGGCTCCTCCTGGCTTCCTGCAGGAAGCCCTGGGGTCCTCCCATGCCCCCCGTAGCCCCCTGGGTGTTCCTCTCCTGTCCTGCCACCTACACGGGCTTTCCCATGGCCTCTGTCCTCTTGGCCTCCTGACCAGGACTAGACGGAGCCCCGAGGTGGGGTGGGCTGGGGTTCAGTCTGAGTGCAGCCCTCATTCAGCCAAGGGCTTTTGCATTTCTGGGGCACAGAGGCACCGGGCCACCTCTGAGCTTGGCCTGCCGGTGGCTGGGATCCCATGCTGCCCTTTGGGACTTCGGGGGCTCAGGGAGAAGCTGTGCTGCCCCAGGACCCCATTCTTGCACAATGAGGCAAAATCAAGCCCACGGCCCGCAGCCGTGCTCCCTGGCTAATGGGAAGCTGAGCCCCCACTGGACAGAGGGGCAGTGAGGAGCTGCTGGTGCCACATTGTGTGTTGGGCGACAGCCCTGCAGTGACCCACCCATTCCAGCAAGGCACACGGTGGCTTCCTCTGGAGAGTGCCTTGTTAAGTCGCTGGGCCCCTGAGTCTGCCCACCTGGAAAGTGACACTAATAAAGCCTGGCCGTCCATGGCTATCTTGTGAGCCCTGGCCGGGTGGCTCATCTGCGACTGTGCACACAGTTGGCAGGCCTGTGTTCTCCCTGGTCACCCGTGGGAGAATCCTGCTGCCCTCTGTGACAGCTCCAACACATTCCTGTCCCTGAAGCCCTCTGCAGCCTGTCCTCTTGGAGCATCTCTGGTTGCAAGGCTCGGACAAGCCTCGTCTCCCTGGAGAAGTGCAGCAGGGCTCCCCAGGGCTGGCCGCATCCTGGGGACCTCTCTTCTTTGTCCTGCCCACGTCTGCCCCCCTGCCTCCCCTCTGCCCTTCCTCCTCCCTGCTGGGATGACAACCCCCAACAGTCCCCCTTCCATCACCTTCACAGCCCCCACCCCTGTTCCAGAGTGACACAGACACAGCCACTTTCTGAGGTCCCAGTAAGGCATGAAATGACCCTTAATCTGCCTGTCCCTCCCTCTCCCTTTCTCTCTCTGCCCCTCTCTCCTTTTCTTCCTCCCTATCTTCCTCCCCCACTTCTCTCCCTGGTGACTCCCCCTCCTCTTGCCACAGGCCTGCAGGTCACAGGTGACGCGAAACCCTAAACCTACCAGTCCCAGAGCACTGCACTTCCCCTGTGGTACCCTTGGAACCTTCCAAAACTATCCATAAGTGCTTGTTCCTCAGACTCCTCTGGTCACCACTGGCATGTGCTCTCATTGAGACCCTGAGTGAACCCTCACCAGGTGGGCCTGGGTGCCCCAGGGACACCCACAGAGGAGCCTCCTGTGGCTCACTGCCCACCTTGTCCCTCAGAGCCAGCTGGGTGGAAGGGAGGTGACAGGCAAGGCCTCCACTGTGGCAGTCCTCCCATGAGAAGGAAGCCTTGATAAGAGAGACGTGTCCCCTGCAGCCTGGGTATACCATCATCCAGGGCCATGGGCCAGGTTCCTGAGCCCCACGGGACGCCCGTCCTGTCCCCGCACGGTGCTTGGGAGGAGCTTGCCTCAGAAGCACAGCTCGGCCTCCAAGAGGAGAGAGCCCCATGGGGCCAGCACCTCCCGGGGGTGCAGGCCAAACCTCTGCACCCCTCATGGCTCTTGGAGGCCCCTCCTCCTCTCCAGGTACCTCCCCACACACAGCTGCTCTGGCCTCCCCTGGGCCCAGGCCTGCTCACTCTCCCCTCCAGGGTCTTACTCTGTGTGTACTCTTAGCAGTTCCCTCCGCAGGCAGAAGTCCTAGTTAGGAGAGGGGAGAGGACAGGGGGCGTGGAGAGCACAGACCCTCATCAGGGAGCTGGAGACACAGGGGCACTGAGCCTCTTGCAGCCTCTCTACAGCTATGGCTCCTGGGAGCAGGGCGCCTGGGCCTGAGGAGGCGGGTGGGAGGTCCAGAGGCCTTGCCCAGCTGAGTGCCTGGCCCGGCCACCTCAGTGTCCTTCCCTCTGCAGTTGCAAGTTTTAGGGCTGCCTGGCCTGCACCCCGGGGAATGCCCAGAGGGGGTTTCTGCTATGTTGGGGTCTCGGCCCCTGCCCCAAAGTCTGCGTAGTGATAGCAGCTGAGAGGCGCAGAGGAGACCTAGGGAAAGGTGGCGGGAGGCAGGGTGGCTCTCTCCAGGGACGCTGGCCACGGTGGGGTGCTCGCTCTCCCCCACCACTGACCCCTCTTGTCCCGCAGTGTCATCATGACGGGGGCTTACAATAACTTCTTCCGCATGTTTGACCGCAACACCAAGAGGGACGTGACCCTGGAGGCCTCGAGGGAGAGCAGCAAGCCCAGGGCCGTGCTCAAGCCGCGGCGCGTGTGCGTGGGTGGCAAGCGGCGGCGGGACGACATCAGCGTGGACAGCCTGGACTTCACCAAGAAGATCCTGCACACGGCCTGGCACCCAGCCGAGAACATCATCGCCATCGCGGCCACCAACAACCTCTACATCTTCCAGGACAAGGTCAACTCCGACATGCACTAGCACACAATGCCCTGGCTGTCCCAGCCCGACTCTTGCAGATTGTCCCCGACCTTCAGCAGCAGTGCAGGAGGGAGGTCAACTCCAGAGGTGGCCATGGGGGACACGGGTGACTTGGGCCTGTTCCCCCCAGTTTCCCTAGACTAGCGTCGTGATGATGACCATTTAAGAGAAGAAAGGACTCAGGGCCACAGGTGGTAAAATGGGCGTGACTGCCGAGTCTCAGTTCAGGGTCCCTTCATTCAGGAACCTTCCTGCCTCGGCCTGCGGTCTTTCCACATTTTTAGAACTTTTCATGTGTCTGGGTTAATTTTTCATGCCCGCAGGTCCTTCCAGGAGGAGCAGGAGCTGGTCCCTGATCTGGCTCTGGGGACGTCGGGCTCTTTGGACTGTGAATGGAGCAGCTTGCCCGTCTCAGACGGTCCCACCTGGGTCTCAGGTGGCGAATTCCTGCTGAGACTTTGCAGATGCAGGCTCTGTGCTCTGGTCTCTGAATGGTCGTGAGCCCAGGCCAGCTGGTCCGGATTCCTGAGACGAAGCGTGGGCCTGGCACCCTCTCCTCATCATCTGCCTCTGCCCAGCAGAGCGGCTGTTGCTTCTGGGAGTGGCACAAGCCGGAGGTGCACCTGGCCTGAGCTGCGGCACCTCCACCTCTTCCCTCCACACTCACGGACGTTTTGCCTGAACAGACGCTGGCTGCAGCCTGTGGACTGTATTATTCCTCTCTCGACCTCGAGGTGGGTGTCTGTTCATTTCCTCCACAAGCAGAACTGCTCCCGAGTGCCCTGCTGCAAGGGGCTGTGGGTAGGGATAAAGGTGAGCGGTACCGTCCTCTTTTGTACATGGGGACACGGAGGCTCTGAGCAGACAGGCCAGTTGCCCAAGGCAGGCACCCACTAAGTGGTAGGGTCAGGGATCCCTCTGGGTCTTCTCACAGGCTCTTTATGGGCCACCATTCTGATGGAAGTTTCTGGAAGGGGACACCTCTCCATCTTATGAAGAGGAGAGTAGGCATCTGTGTGACAGGGAAGATGGAGAAGCTGGTGGCTGCTCTCTCTGGGTGGCGAGGTTGTGAGCTGTTCCTCCACGGACTCTGGGCTCCACCTGGGACGTACCTGCTCCTCCTCCCAAAGACAGGACCATGCATGTCGTGACCATTAGGATATTTTCTTTGAGGATCACACACAGTCCCAGAGAACACTCAGAGGATGTCAACCCTGCTCTGCCAAGACCAGAGCCCTGACCTGCAGTGTCCTCCCGTGGAATTCGGCAGGACCACGTGGCTGGGCATCTCCATTGAGAAAGCAGGGAGCAGCGGGAGCCGGCCGAACCCAGCTGCATCCCTTACGACTTGGACTACAACCCAGGAAACAGACCCCGCTGGGGTCTCAGTGCATTACGGAAAACTTGTGTGTGTGTGAAAGCACAAAACGCATGTCCTCTCACTTCCAGCCATGTTATTCACACACAGAAATGGGTCCACTGGTCTTTCTTTTACTTTTTTTTTTTAACAATGTGAATGAAGAATGTTTGTTTATATGTCACTACAAAATCCAGGCAGCCTGGACAGTATTATATGTACATATTTATCCTAATTCAATTTAACAATCGAAGGATCAGGTGACCTTCCTGCCCTGTGAAGAGGTTCGAGAATGTGGTGAGTGTATAGTGATCTGTGGAAGCCAAAGCCCAGCACTCAGCTGGGGGACCTTGGCCTCCTTCCTTGAAGCCTGCCTTTGAAGCTAGCAGTCACTGTCCAGCCACAGGGTTAACATTGACCTGATCTTCATCTTCAAAGGGGGTTCTTAAGTGCAGTTCCTCCGTCCTCACTTCTTCGGTTTTAAACTTTGGGTACCAAACCAAAAAGAAGAGAAAGACAGAAAAAGATGGTCTTGGAAGAAAAGTCTGTCTTTGTGTCCCGGGAAGATGCCCCTGCCTGAAGCAGACTGTGGCTCACAGAGCGTGTGCAAGAGGCGGCGAGGGGGGGGCGGGCGCGGGAAGGGGAACCCTCCTGTTTAAACTCCCTGGTCTCCTTGAATGTCTGGGTCAAGGCCACGGTCACTGTGGCCTTGTCGGGCGTTTTGATCTTCTCCTCATCTGACTGCTCTCTGGGGAGGAGGCCCTGGCGTGGCGTAGGTAGTGGCGTGGGTGGTGCTGGTGGCATGGGCCTGGTCATTTTGGACTCTGTGATGCATAGGTGCATTCTTTTTTTCTTCAATGTCTCACAAATTATCCAACTGTTGAATAAAATTATAAATATGTTAATACCAGCTTTTTCCAATAAAATAACAAATGTTACATCTAACACGAGGCCCAGAATGCCGTGTGTGCTTAGGCGGCAGTGGTGGGGTTACTCCCGGGCCTCTCCGGGGCCTGGTGCCCAGCACGGCTTTGCCACCCCAGGGCCTCCTGCCGCCCCAGGGCCTCCTGCTGCCCCCGAGCTCTGATCCTGGAGCCAGCGCTGAGGAGCTGGAGCTGGCGGAGTGCCTGCCTTGTGGGTCTGGCATGCGGATGGCCAGCAGGAGGACTTGGACAGTGTGGCACGTCGCACTCAATGAATGATAGTGTCTTGTTCTGTTTCGAAGCAGGTGTGCATAGCCCATGTATTTCCAAACTCTCCTGTGCTCTCCACAGGACTGTCATACCGACGAAGAAACTGAGGTTCAGAAAGGCCGAGGACTTGCTGCAGATCACAGCTAGTCACAAAAGGGCACATCCCACTTGGGCTGCTGGCCAGCTCCTCCTGCAGTGCTCCCTAGCAGCAGTATACGCATGGGCTTCTGGGTCCCCCCGGCATGGCCAGCTGGTTGGAGAGAGGCCACAGGGGCCTTCACTCAGGAAGCCAGAGGCCCAGCCTCATCTCTTTTGATTGCTGGTAGACAGGAGCACATGTGGGGACGTGCTGTGCATCTGTCACCCCAGCCTAGGCCTCATCTGCACTTTCTGGAAGGAGTCATATCCCCAGACCTAGCAGGACAAGGACAGGAGCCCTCTGTGGGTTTGCTGGCAGCATCTACCTTGGATAAGCTCCCCATTGACTACTTAGCCCCCAGGACAGCACGAGGGAGAAGGTCACTTCCCGGCTGGGTGGCAGTGGCTAATCTCTCTGATCCATACATGTAAACAGAGGGCACAACACCTTCTCAGCAGCTGGACGACTAAGGAGACGTTAGTTCCCTCACTGGCCCTGGTTCCACGGGGCTGGGTGTGACTCAGCCCATACATGAGAGCATTATCCCTTGTGCAGAACCCTGTGCAGAGCGTGGTGGCAGTACTATGGTTATGCCCATTTCACATATGGAGAGACTGAGGCCTAGGGGGATTAAATAGTTTAGTTTATGCCTAAGCTCATAGAACTGTAAGTGGTGGGATCGGGGTTAAACCAGGATGGCGAAACCATGGGCACACGGTGGAAGCTGGGCATGATGACATGTCGTGTCCTCAGCCCCACCAAAGCCACCCTTAGCCAACAGTGAGGGAGCGTCCGCTCTGGCACCGTGCGGAAGCACCGAGGTGGAGATGGAGATCATGCTGGGTTACCCAGGTGAGCCGTCTTCTCACCCTTGACACTGGAGACTCACGCTGGTGGGCGGGGAGGGGAGGTAACAAAGGAGAAGGGGGCGGGGCAGTGTGACGTGACAGCACCACCCATGGCTCTGAAGATGGGGGGCAGGGACCTTGGCAGCCTCTGGAAGCGGGAAGAGGCCGGGCGTGGACTCTGAGCCTGCAGGAGACCAGCCCACTTGGCATTAGCCCAGGGAGGCCCACATGGCACCTCTGACCTCCCGACTGTACAACAATAAATGTGTGCTCTGTTAAGCCACTGAGCTTGTGGTCATTTGTCACAACACCCTAGGGATCCATACACCTAGGTGCCTTACCACCCCTGCACCCGCCACCCCCGTTCACAGCTGCAGATCTCGGCGAGGCCAAGGCCATGCAGAGGTCATCAGGGCGCAGGGACACCTGAAAGGGAAAGTGCTGAAACGGATGTTCCCGCCAGCGTCCCAGCCCTTGCCCCCAGAGCTAACCGTGCCCTTTACCCCCCAGGAACCTCCTGAGCTGAGCCTGAGCCCCGTCTCCTCCTGGCCCCTCAGCCCTGCCTCCCACCCCCCATCACAGCCCCCTGTTCCCTGTGGGGGGCCTCAGGGGACCACGCTTCTCTCTCCACCATGTCCAGTGCCTGGCCCAGGCCTGGTGCTGCGGGTCCTTGAGGACCAGCTGCCCAGCAGAGCCCATTTGGAGGAGTGGCCCCTGTGGGAGGCCCAGGTTTAACACACCCTTCTTACCACCAGCCACTCCCGAGGGCCAGCAAAATGGCAGTAAGGCATAAAACGCAGGAGCCACAGGGCAGAGAACAGAGGGGGGACAGCCTTGAGGCTTCTAAAGCAAGCAGCGGGGAATGGCTTGGAGACAGAAAGCCAGCCATGGTCAGCCATCAGGACACCATCTGAAGACTGGCTAGGAAGTGCACCTGTGGGGACACCTCCACCACTTGTGGCCTCAGCAGCTGCTGTGAGGGCTTGGTGCAGTCAGCCAAGGAGGCAGCCAGGCAGGGCAGCTGCTATGCAAGAGAGGAGGGAAAACACCCCCAAGCCAAGGAACCTTCAGGTGCATGTAGTAACAAAGACGTTCTTGAAAATATGCTGTAAGTAGCCAGGCTCAGTGGTGCACATCTGTGATCCCAATGACCGGAGGCTGAGGCAGGAGGGTTGCACGTTCAAGGCCAGCCTGGGCAACTTCAGGACACTCTGTCTCAAAATGAAAAATCTTTTAAAATTTAATTTTAAGACCATGGTCTGCCGGGAATGTAGTTCAGTGGTCCAGGGCCCTGGGGTTCAACCCCAGGAGCACACGTGTGCACACTCACACACACTAACTGCACGGAGAAGATACGTAGGCCACACAGACAGGAAACGTCAAGGAACATAAGCCATGAAATTAGAAGTGTCATTGCAGAAACAAAGATTTCCACAGAGGTTGGAAGGGAGAGTTGAGACAATTTCTCAGGAAGTAGAATTTTAAAAGTCAAAGAGAGTCTCAGAGAAAAATAATCTCTCTGAGGTCTCAACATACCAAGAGGAGGGGCTCAGGGAGGCGAGGAGAAAAGAGGGGAAGGGAAATGATTAGAGAAAAGTTTTCTAGACCTGAAAAATCAAAATCCCCACCTTAAAGAAATCACCGTGTCCAGCACACTGGATGAGGTAATACGTATGTCAGGGCCATTGCTATGAACTCTCGACACTAGGGACAAGGACAATGAGGAGGGACAGTGTGAAGGATGCCTGAAGAGTCGGACTGTCCTGGGCTGCCCCAGAGCAGTAGGAGAAGTCGTGAACATTCTCACCCAGAACCCGTCAGACTCACTCTGTGGGTGAGCTGGGGGCACAGCTGAAGCTTCACGTTCTAGAACAGCCTCACCTGCACATGTGGCAGTTGGCTTGAGGTCAGATGTGGCAACCTGACTGCCATCAACATTTGCCATTGTGCCATTGGCCACAACAGCTCGCAAGGCCAAGACCAGCATCCGTGTGAGAGGAGATGGCCCAGGGCTTGGGTCCATGTGGGTTTAAAAACTCCCACTGGGTAAACGCCCTTCTCTGGAAGGGCTGTGACCACTGTGCTGGTACAGGGGACCCTGCTATCTTCCTCCCCATGCAAAGGGACATGTTCCAGACATGCCCGACATGGGGGCCTGAAGAATTAGAGAGAGAATGAATGGTTGCATGACCATGAGTCAATGTATAAATGATCAAAAGAATAAATGGAAAAATCGTGAAGAGTGATCGTGTGGACGAGAGCGTGATGGCTCATTTCCCACCAGCTCACAACAACCCTGCAAAGCAGCTCTCTGTGATCCTGGTTTCACAGAGAAGCCAATTGAGGCCTAGGAAGCTAGGAAGCATGTGGGAGGCCCATGGATACGATAAGGACAGCCGCAGTGGTACGTGGTGAAGGGAGGCAATGAGGCTCAGGAGTCTGACAAACCTTCCAAAGTCAGTGACCAGAGGCTGGGAGAGCAGAGATTAGATGGTGTATTAGTCTATCTGCTGCTGCTATAATGGAAGGCCTGAGGCTGGGTACTTTATAGAGTATGGAAGTTCATTTGGCTCACAGTTTTGGAGGCTGAAAGTCTGAGATCTGTGGCTGCATCAGTTTGACCTCTGGTAAGGGCACCCTTTAGCCATGTCACAACATAACAGAGGAACAGCAAGGGAAACAGACACAGGCAGAAGGGGCCCAGCATGTGGGCCAATCTTGTTTTAAAACAACCGATTCTTGCACAAACTAATTCACTCTGAATACTATGGGTCCTGGCTCCGGGTCTCCTGGGAGTTTGCCACCTAGTCATTGGCCACGCCGCCGTCTCTGAAGAAGAGCCAGCTGGGAGTGGCAACTTTGTCCCAGCTCTCTGGGATAGCTGTTGGCCAAGGCCTCAAGCCCTGGACACGTGGGCTCCTCCACAGAGCCACTCAATGCAGTGGATTCACCTGGAGCCACTGATCTGAGATAGGGCCACAGTCTTCTTATAAACCAACCTCAGAAGTGACAACTCATCCCCTCTCCACTTTCTGCTGGTCACAAGGACTGCTGTGCTGGGGGAGGTGTGGGGACACCACAGGAGTCTCAGGCAAGCAGCTGAACTTCTCTGCAAACCCTGTATGCCCAGCTTCCCGAGGACAACACGGGGATAATATCAACCTTGGGAGCTAAGCGAGCCTGGGGCCGATGCAGCAAAAGCAGTCTCCAGTGTTGTGGGGAGCCAGCTGGCTGTCCCCTCTGGTGGCCCTAACACTCTCCCCCTCTCCCCTGGTGGGGCTGAGCTTTTGGGTCTCTGCAAGCTCCTGAAGAAGTCAGGAGCGATGGACCTGGCCACCTCACTGCTGGCCCTCCAGGGACAGGGCCCTGTGTCTCAGCCCCAGGGGCACTTTCAAAATCCGAGTACCCAGGCCCCTGGCTCCTCTGGGGGCTCTGAACGCTGCCCAGGAGGCCCCACTGCCTACAGAGACAGGATGTTCTATGAATTCAACAGGAAGAAGGGGCCTCTGACACGGGAAAGCCAGCAGTCTAGAGAGTTTGGTCAGGTGACTGTCACTTCTGGACAGGGAGGTGAGGGAGCGGAAGGCAAACTGCTTTTCAAAGTTAGGCTGCCACCGACCACTGGATGAACCTCTGTAACAAAGGGCTGCCAGCCTCCCAGGGTGGTTTCCTAGCAACACAGAAGCTTTTAGAGCCTGAAATAATTGCTTATGTGGGGAGCGATTCTTCAAACTGAGGTCCTTTTTTTTAAAAAAAAAACAACAAAGCCCCATTATCTTTACCTGGATGCTGTTAGAATTAGGCAGGAGGCCCACACAGTCAGATGACAGGGTGAGTTTCAGAGAGGGATTAAAAGTCCACAAAAGGCAGCGATATTAGGAGGAAAAAAGTAAAAATGAAAAATGTAAGAATTCCATTATTAGCTCTATATCCCCCCCCCAAAAAAATCCTGAAATGCAAAATAGATGTGGATGTTTGGAGAAGTGAATTATTCATGTGTTACTTGCAGAGCCTCTGAAAGGTGCAAATGGGTGTGCCCTTTGAGAGTCAGTTTTCCTTCAGGAAGGTCAGCACTTGTCTTCAAATGTGGCTCACCAGCCATTTGTTCATTCAGTGCGTTTTCTGAGCACCTACTCTGTGAGCGGCGATGAAGCTCTGGACACCTGGATTTCTGGTCCTGGCTTTGATGCCAGCTATGGATTTTGGGGTGTCTCGCTGTGCCGGCTGTGCCTCGCTGTTCTCACCTCCCTCACATTGTGACTGACTGAGTGGAGTCTTGCTCAGCGGCAGCTGGGTCCCAGCCATCCGTGGGGGAACATGGACAGTCTGTGCCCTGCTGGGATCTGGAGGCCAGTTGGGGGCAGTCACTGCAGCCTGCAGGAGGTGGGGCTGGAGCACGGGGCCTGAGGCAGCCCCAACAGCAGCCTGGAAAGGGACTGCGGAAACGAGAAGCGCTGAACTGCCCCACCATTTCCTGGGACCCTGTTTGCCAAGCTGTTTCCTCCATCCCAGCTCCTGCAGGCAAGCGTCGCGCTGGGGAAGGAGGGCAGAGCTGCTTCCCAAAGCCCGGCACCAGCGCTCACTGCTCCATCGAGCTTCCTCCAGGGATTGTCTCCAGAACCGACGGCCATGGCCTGCCAGGCCTGCTGGGAAGGTTATGGGGGTGCTCTCCTCCCCTGCAAATGGAGCCTCACAGGTCTTCCAGGCACAGCCCCCCAGAGCTCAGCCCTGAACTACAAGGACCCAGAAAGCCAGGTGGGGCTCCTTCGGGACAAAGGCCAGATCCCTTGTCACCTCCCAGCCACATGGAGTTCTCCTGTCCAGCCTCGGGTCACGCCATGTTGGGGCCTTGCATAGTGGACACCCTCCCTATTGGCCTCTCCGCTTCCTCTCCTTGCTTTTCCTGCCCCCTTCAACCTCAGGCTGGAAGGCCACTCTCTGGATCCCCATAGCACTTCCTGTTGAGCACTTGGGCCATCTGCCCCCTACTCCCTGCGGGCTATGAATTTTGAGGCAGGGACGGGGTTTGGCTCAACTGGGGAGTCACAGTGCCACCTCAGTGTCACATAGCAGTACATACTGATCCAGCACAGTAATGGCCTTCAGAGCAATTGGTAAGGTAGAGGAACATTCTAGATAGGAAGTCACACTACAGAATACACTTCTGGCTGTGCAGTTACTTGTGCAGACAGAACATTAGGAGACGCTACACCCTTTGTTTGAATTCAGCCCCTCTGATCAGTTCCAATCTAAACAGTTATTTTCACTAAGTTTTAAGTTCTTCCAAAGCTAGCAAGGACTTCACAATTCTCCTGATGAGAGCTGGTCTAAAGGTTCTTAGTTTTTAAGTTCCATGAATGTTTAACCTTTAAAAAAAATTACCAAATATTTATGGAGCATTTACTAATGACATTCCAACTGACTCATCAGGAATCTCATTCCCCTCAAAAGAGCCAGGGAGGCAGAGGAGGAAGTGGGCCCAGGCAGCCTGGGCTTGCCCAGGATCATGCAGTTGGGAGGGCCTAGGAGTGGGATCAGCACCCGCAGCCACACTGCTACTCCGGGCTGTGCCTGCTGCTCCTGAACTGCTGGGTGCCCCTCCCACTCTGCAGGAGCACTGCATGACATTCAGGTCATTTAAAAGGGGGTCACTGAGCCAGGGAACCTGTAATCCCAGGGGTTCGGAGACTGAGGAAGAAGGATTACGAGTTTGAGGCCAGCCTCAGCAATTTGGCAAGATTTTATCTCTAAATAAAAAAGGGCCAGGGATGTGGCTCAGGGGTTAGGTGCCCCTGGGTTCAACCCCAGAACCAAAAAACAAATAAAAAGGTAGGGGGATCATTGCTAAGAAGCTGTGAAAACCACCGATCCAGACTTCCTGTTTCACAGGTCGAGGCACAGAGGCCTGGGGACAGTGCCTCTGAAGGGCTTCTGGTCACTGAGGACTTCATGGTAAATGAGAGGGAGAACATGGGATCGGTGCCCAAGGCGGACACTCACCACAAGTCACACAACCCTCCTCCAAGCTGGCAGCTCTGCTGATTGGCTAGAAGCTAACAGTGGGGTCCCAGGAGCAGCAAGGTGGGCCAGGGGCCAGGGCAGGTGCATCTCGGTCCTATCCTGGTTCCGCTGCTAATGTGTGCCGGGACCTCCTCTCTGAACCTCAGTGGCCTGCTGCGGCTGTCACAGTACTTCCATCAGTGGGGCTGTGAAGACGAAGGGAGACCATCTGTGTTGGCCCTGGGAGTATCCAGTGACTTCCCCCGCTGGACAGTCAGTGGTACATCTGGGGGGCAGCATCGCATTGTGAATGCATCTCTTGGCATCACGATTGGCGGGATGGGGAGAGGGAGTAGGCTGCCCTTGAACCTCACCCTACTTTCCAGGGAAGAATTAGGAGCAAACACACCCAAGCCATGGAGGCTCTCGAGCATGCCCTAAACGCGTGGGGTCCTAAGTAGAGCCTATGGGCAGGAAGGACAGAGCTACACCCAGACCAGTGTCACGGGCAGTGCTGGATGACAATGCAGCAGCCACGTCCCAAACCCCGAAGGCAGCCCATGGAGGGTGTGTGAATCAACTCCATGTTCCCCAACCACAGCGGGAGAAGCCTACCTACAAGGAGCAGGAGGGGGTGCTAGACATGTCCTCATCCTTAGGAGGGAAACCAGGACCCAAGGGACCCAGGTTCATCCCAGGTGGGGTCCCCCACTGGTCCAGCACCTAGGAATGACTTAAATTCTGATTATAATCCTATGAATTACCATGGTACCTGACTGAGCCCAGGACCTTTTACCAACAGACACACTACCCTGGTGGGGTGTGCTATCATCATGAATTTCTATGGATGCTGTTTCATTAGCAATTTGAGTTTCAAAGCAACTGTGACCACTTTTCACCTAAAGATCCGACAGCAGCTGGCATTCCATGCTTGTGGGCACTGGGCATCCCTGCTGTCCCCCACCGGAGGGTTATGGCAGAGACCCTAAGGCCCCGCATACTTGGGGTGGCTGCAAGGTCTACTCCTGGGCAGGGGATCAGCCACGTGAAGGTCAGTTCTGCCTTCCAAACCCCAAGTGTGCATTTCATTCCACACGAGTGTGGATGCTGGCTGATGCTCACATACAGCAGAAGTCACAGGCAAAGGAGAGAGGAGTACAGATTTCACCAAAGCTCTTTATTTCGGCTAAGGGAGGACTCTGAGCTGCTCTACAGTACTGAACACGGCCAACCTTCCTGAGCAGTGGGGATGCCCAGGGTGCTCCTTGCTTTCCAAGTCCTGGTAGATTCAGGCAATCCGGCACAAACATATCCATGACCTGCTGGACAGTAAAGCCACGAGGCAGGGTGTGGTGCCCAGAGCCCAGTGTGGCACGCCCTGCCTATGGCTGCCTCGCCCAGCTCTCAGCCATGCCTTGATCACATGCTGGGATGCAGGCAGCGGTGCAGCCCCAGAGAGGCGAACAGCCATCAGGGCTTAGCAATAACCAAATAAATAAGAAATGCTATCATGGAGTACACAAACACGCAATGGTTCTTTAAAAAACAAACCCAACACAAAAGTAAGCCAGGGCCAACAGGGTACACGGACGTGGGGGAGGGGGAGAATACCACCTGTAAAGTGCTTCGTGAGACACGGGGCCTTTCTGGTCTAGCCTGGCACCCCAGCTTCACTGGGAAAGGCCAGGACGTGGGCAAAAACTGCATGCGATTCCAGCAGTGCTTGGCCTCCAAGATGGGCAGAGCTAGGGAGCAGCCACCCTCACCCCTGGGCAGTCTACACACGAGCCAAAGGTCCTCGAAGCCCTGGGTCTGCACACTCAGCACACGGGAGCACACGCACACGCGGCACGGGGCTGCGCCATCTGGCTGGGCAGTGCTCGGGAGGCCTCACAGCAACATGCACTGGTGCCTCTGCGGCGGCGGCTGCTCATGCGGCCGACAGGAACGGGAAGAAGAAGAAATCGAAGGCGAACTTCAGGGCGCCGTGCACGGTGCTGCGCCAGTCGTGCTCGATCTTCACATGCCGCCTGGCCGGCGAGAGCTGGGCCATGCAGTTGAGGCAGCTGATGGCCTTGAGCTCGAAGACGGGCCACTTGCTGCCCAGGCGGCCCTCGAGGATGGTGCTGAACTCGATGAGGCTGCCCTGGCGCAGGTTGAGCAGCACGCTCTTGAACTCGCTGCTGGCCCGCAGCACGATGTCCTTGGTGATGTCGTCCTCCTCGTGGCCGCGGGTGCTGTTGGTGCTGCTGCTGAACGGCATGCCCACCGTGATCTCGAACTTGTACCGGTCGAATTTCTTGATGTGGCAGGGGTGCTTGGCCAGGTGCTTGAGGCGGCAGAGCTCCTCCTCGGCCGTGGAGGTGTTGCCGGGGCTGCAGGACGGGTAGGCCTCGCCATAGAGGCAGCGCATCCAGTCGCCAATGAAGTACGGGAACATGTTGATGGCCGACTCGGCGCTGTTGTCGATCTCCGTCACCCGGACGTACTTGAAGCGGCCTGTCCACGTGACCCTGTGGCCCTCCAGGTGGCTGCACAGGATCTGGGTGCGTGCCATGTTGGTCTCCTTCCAGGCCCGGGGCCCGCACAGGAAGCCGTACTGCTGCCAGGTCAGCGTGGAGTTGTAGACCTTCATGCCCTCCGAGCGGTACACGTAGAACCAGCAGAAGAGCACGATGGCCGAGAGCCACACCAGGATGAGCTTGACCATGGAGCTCCGCGTCAGGGACTTGACCATCTCCACCACAGAGAAGCTGGCCTTGGTCCACCAGCGGAACAGCAGGGGCACGCTGCAGACTGCCATGGTGACCAAGATCTTGGTGAGCTCCAGGGACACAAACCACCGGGCAAACTGCACCACGCCCATGAGGGCCAGGCCGGCCACCAGGATGGGGAGAGCAAAGAGGAAGAGGAAGTAACCAATGGAGGCGCGGACCAGGCCCAGGCCAGTGGACTCCAGCAGGATGGCCACAGAGAGCTCACACCACATGAAGCAGACCAAGTAGGGCACCAAGTAGCAGTAGGTGCCCTTGAAGTTCCTCAGCTGGGCCATGCGGAAGAAGAGGTAGAAGAGGTAGACGTAGAGCAGGCAGGGCAGGCTGACGTTCAGGACAACAAAGTGGCCGACAGGCACAGTCAAGAAGGTCTGCCCAAGTACCTTAAGGTAGCGCCCGTCCACGGGCATGGTGGGCAGAAGGGAGAGCAGCCCAGCAGCCGCCTCAGTGACCAGAGCCCTCCTGGTGTAGGGCTTGGCCGAGCTGCTCAAGCTCATGTAGCTGGTCACGGTGAAGAAGGCGGCAATGACGGCCAGCTCCGAGCAGGGGATACAGTCCTTGCTGGCCAGTGGGAAGGAGAAGATGACAAAAACAACAGAGAGCAGGAAGTGGGCATAGGGCTCCAGGTGGTTCCAGCCGAAGTTGACCTCGGCCTGCTCCACGTCCAGGTTGGGCTCGAAGCGCAGCAGCAGGTCAGTGAGGGTGCGGAAATTGTCCCAGGCCTTGCTGTCCTGGAACACCTTGAGGGTGCAGATGACCATGGACACAAAGGACAGGTAGAAGATGACCAGGGGGATGAAGAAGGCAAAGAAGTCGATGGTCAGGTTGCTGATGATGAAGAAGAAGATGAGGGCATTGATGTGGTGAGTGGGCACAATGGTGGACAGCCAGTGCATGCCTGCCTTGGAGGCCACGTCGATCAGGTACTCTTTGACCTCCATGATGGCGTGTAAGGGGTACTTCATCACCTGTGAGGAGAGGCTGCGTTGGCGTCACCTGAACAAGGACCCACGGCCCTCCCTCGCCTCACTCTGCACAGTGGGTAGCCTGCTCCGCTATTTCCCTACCCCTGGCACCTTGTCCCAGCAGGTCCTCCCACCCGGGCACCTGCCTCCAGGTAAAAAAGTGCTCCCCACACCCTGCACCCCCCGGGACCTTCTCTCACCCCCCACAAGTCCTGGTCCTCCTCTTCGGGGCCCTAGAGTCTTTCTCTACCCACCCCGGGCCTGGCTCCCCACCTTCTACCAGAGTGACAAAACTCAAGTGTGACTGTCTCCCTTGGGAGACCTCACGCACCTGGAGGAGGCCAGCCAGCTCCCCTCCTTGCCCCAACACAGCCTCCTGTGTAAAGGGCCAACAGCCCTAGGCTGCCTGTCTGGGAATAGGTTTGCATCTCCCTCTGCCTCCACGGCAAGGGCGTCCCTCCCTGAGCCTCCGCTTCCCTGTCAGTCAAGGGGGACAGCAGCCATTACTGGAAAGACTCTGCTGGGCTCCACAGAGTGGGAGCATGGAAGCCCTGGAGGGCGGCTGGGCAGCGTGGAGAGCACAGGGCGAATGCGGGCAGTGAGGGCGCAGCTCTCTCTTGACTGAAGAGCCGATGCAGCTGCAGTGGGGCCAGGTGCGGCCCTGGGAACCAGCTGCCCACCACACACACACGCGCATGCACGCACACACACACCCCATACTGCTCACAGCAGACACACAGCCCGTGGAGCCCCCCTCCTCGCCTTGAATTCCCCTCCCCAGTCAGTATCTAGTGTAAAGGTCAGAAGCAACTCGTGGCCTTTATCACAAGAAACTGAAAACCCAAGCACACTCTGGAGGAAGGGCCATGGGAAGCAAGGCAGGGGCAGCCTCGGGGCGCAGCGGGCGGTTCTGCCACCCAGAACAGCCTCACGTGCCTACCACAGACCCCCTGGAGCGCCAGGCCTGGCCAGGGCATGGGGAAGAGGGGGAGGGTGGAGAGGACACAGGAAGTGGTGGACAGTGCCTGTCCTCACACAGCATGGTGTGCGGCACAGGACAGGGTCCAGGGCCTGGGCCAACACCAGGGAGTGGATCCCTGGAGGGCCTAGTCCTGTGAGGGGCAGAGAGCAGCTGCTCACCATTAGCAACGGGCCAGGGAGCAGCACGGCCCCCACTCCCCGGGGCAGGCTCCCCCATGGCCTCCCTGGAGGGCTCAGGAGGACTCCTGGTGAACGGAAGGAAGTGACCACATGCAGGTGGCCCTCATCTGCCATGAGCCTTGGCTGTTGATTCACAATGACCAGAACACCTGGAAGCCACAGTAGGCTGACTGCCAAGGCAGAGAGGGACAGAGCTCAAGAGGCCATTGTGTACACAACTACGTGCACCTGTGGAGGAAGAGCCTCGTTCTTCTGGTGTCTTGGGACAGCACCTTGTGTGTTTTGTTTTGTTTTTATTTGTACTGGGGACTGAACCTAGAGGTGCTTTAGAGTCGATTCCTGGTCTTCTCTATTTTGAGACAGGGTCTAAGTTGTGAGGCTGGCCTTTAATTTTTGATCCTCCTGCCTCAACCTCCCGAGTTGCTGGGATTACAGGTGTGGCCACTGTGCCTGGCTCCTCGGTATGTTTTATAACAAGCAACAAGTGAATGAGCTGATTAACAGCTAGGGTTCCCCTGCTCCCTGGGCTACAACCTTTTCCTACGAACAAAGGGACACCCACACCTGCTGGGAAGTGGTCATGGGGAGATCAGGCACGGGCACCAGCCTTGGGACGTATTTCCGACACATGCCAGAAAGCAAACCAGCATTTATGAAAGTGCACCTCCTCTAGGGTTTGCCTGGGCGGAGCCCTCTGGCATTACCCAGCAGCTGGCTAGAACCCAGAGCCAAGCAGTCAGTGGGGTGCCAGCGGCTCTGCTCATCCTGTGGGCGGACCTTGCTGTCAGTAGGAGAATCTAAGGTGCCCTGGGCTGCTATGCCCCTCATCTCTGTTGTGTGACCAGCCCAGGCAGCCTGGAGGACGTGGCCTGACAGTGCCCAAGGGGCTGGCGTTAAAGTACCTGAAGTCTAATGCTCAGAACCACCCACTACTTTTCATGCTGAGGCAGTCACATGACAGCCTGGTGCAAAGACCTGTAAAAGACAATGAAGCTTCTAGAACCTGAGACCCTGAGGTGTCTAGCACCTGCCCCAGGAGCCTCTGTGATCAGGGAATGCTCTCCTTTTTAAGATTCCAACCTCTGGTCCCCACAATTTCTGCCCAAGCCCTTTCTCTTGGGAATCCACCAAACTGTGGGACTAAAATTTTAGTGTCCTTTTCTATAGAGAATTTCTAAATAAATTAAAATAAACTCTACCTTGGGCTGGAGAACACATGAAATAATATTTCAAAAAATACCAGTGAGGAATCCAGTTCCAGGAAAGGAACATCAAGGTGCCCTCTGTGCAGGAGCAAGTGAGCAGCCCGTCGGCTGGCACGAGAACTGTGACGGAGCATCACGCCCAGGCCAGGCACGGGCAGAGCCCGCCGTTAGTAATGCAGGGCAGGCAAGTGCCTCCAGCCAGGTCTGTTCTCACCTAGAGAAAATGCTCACTCGTTGGGCTTTCCAATAATTTAATGTACAACATGTTAGGACTTTAAAACATTATTGTTTACTTTGAAGAGGGCGACAACTTGAACCCCCAGCTCAAGAAGAGCTGCTTGGCCTCTGGAGCCAAGTTGTTTGTGGAAGGACATCAACTCACAAGGAGGTATCTGTCATTTTCCCGAGTGTGGATGACCGCTCCCAGAACAGCGCCCGTCAGTCCTCTGAAAGGCCACTACAAGCTGGATAGCGCTGGAGCTGCGAGATGCCTGTCATGGTTCCTTACCTCTTTCCAAAGGCTTTTTTTTTTATCAAGACACACTGTTGGGGAGTCAAAGGGCTCTGACAGCCCCAAAGACAGAAAGCAGACACAGACCTTGACTACTTCCTGTCACAACAAACAGAGCTTCCGACTACTCAAAGCACTGGACTCATGGCGTGGAGTGAGTGACGCCCCATCTGCTGCCCCAACCAGGGCGGGCACTGGGCGGAGGATCATCAGCACCCACCCTGCATGTACAGCTGAGATGCTCTGGCCCTGGTCTTCTCCAACTTACCCGTCACCTCTGACCTTCACTGGCATTTAGGGATGCCTCCTCTTTGCCAAGAACCATGCCAAGCACTCTAGATCCGTTCTCCCGTAAGAAAGTGAAGGCATCCTGTCTGTGACCCCCCAGGGCTCGGGGCAGGCTCCCTGGGTTGTGGCTATACCACCCTGTCTCAGAACGCAGTCTCTCCTGCCCTGCACACACCACCGGTCCTCAGTGGAAAGGGCAAGGCCTTTAATTCATCACCCCAGGGACCTACCAGCCTTAGGTGCTCGTCAGGGACTCAGACCCAGATGTGGGCTTAGCACCCAGTCCCTGGTTATGCCACTGCCCTCTGGCTGTGGCCTCTCCTCTTCCTCTCTGCCTTCCCCTGCCCCTGCTCGACTTCCTCCACTCCCGGCTCCGGCATGCTGCCTGTTTACCTGACCACCTGCTGGCCTGCAGCAGAGCCACCTTATTGCTGCCCCCATCCTAACTCGGTTACCCCATTCTCACACAGCCATGGGTCCATCCATGTTCTCGGTCCGTTATGAACACCCAGAAATGAAGAATGTTGGGTAACCCACACCCAGGGCTCATGACACGTCCCCTGCTTGGAGGAACTGCCCCTGTGCTGGCCCTGACAGCCCAACTCCTGGAAGTGCCATTCTCTCTGCAGAGTGAGCTAAGGACACATCTAATTCAACCTTGTGGGCTGACCAGGGCAATTCCGTGAGAAGGCCATGGCCTTGGTGTGTCTGTAGTCCAAACCATCCACATGGACCAAACCCAAGGAGCCCTCAAGGCAGGGTGCAGGGCCCCATTTCTGATTTCTCTGCCCCCACCACACTCCTGTCGTCCGTATTGCTCACCATCCTCAGGTGTGCCCATATCCCCCACACAGGCGCTGGCCTACCCTCAGGATCCTTGAGCCCTGGTGGCCAGCAAACTGGCCCATGGCCTGGCCTGCCAGACACTAGCACTCTGTGTCGAGGAACTGGCCTCTGGCCTGTGCTACAAATGGATAATCCATTTCTCTCTGTGGCGAGTCAAACAAAAAGTCCAGCTCCAACGCCTCCACCGGCTGTCCACACTGCACTGTGCATAAAAAGCCCCAGAGGGACCGCAGCACTGGTCACTCCCGCATACCACCCACACCTCCTTGGCTTCTGAGCCGGCTGCCTAAGGAGGCCTCCTTCTGAGGACACGTCTTTAGCAGACCCTGAGGACAACCCAAGAGACAAGCGGCATACCTCCAGGATGTCCCTCCCACTGCTTCCTGGAGGGTGACAGCGTGCTTGGCTGGCTCACCTTCTGGCGCAGTGGCAGGTCCTCGGGGCTCTTCCCAGCCAGCTCATCGTCGTCATCATCCTGGAGGAAGAGGTTGCTGGGGATGATGCCCTTGGCATACTTCTTGGTGATCTCCACGAAGTCGTCCAAGGCGATGTAGTTCTTGGCTGCAGCACAGAGGAAACAGCACAGGGGGTCCCCACTGTCAACCCACTGTGACTCTGACCTGGGCAGCCAAGGAAGGGCACAATGGCTTGTGGCTCCGCTGGGACAAGAGTCGAGATGAGGTTCGAAGCCCTTCCCTGGGTGTGATTACGGATGAAGACCAGCCATATGGGGAGGAACTGGTGGGCATGCTGCACTCTAACCTCCACCGCTGCCCCTGGCCCTGGTGACATGCCATTCTCCATGTGAGGTGACCGGCCCACCCAGCTCCTGTTGCCTGGAGCCCACCTGACCTCTGGGCCCAGCTCCACGGCTTTCAACAGCCTACATCTCCTGTGCCTCTGACTCCCTTTCTCTCCCTTGGGTGCTCACCAGGGCTCTTACAACACTGGTGACAAGTCCCCCAGGAGCCAGCCACCACCTCCGAGCCCCCATCCAACATGATCTACTGAGAGCCAACCAGTGACCTCCGTCCAGCACTTGTCTGTCAGGGTCCACTATGCACTGGGCACTCTTCTAAGCCCTGGGAAATACTAGGAAACCCAGCATGCCTGAGTCCAGGCTCCCAGTGGGGAAAACAGACACGAGACAAGGGCTGGGAGTCCCCCAGGGTGCGTCCATGTTAGAAGTTCTCCTCCAGGCTGTCCAGGACGGTGTGCAGAGGAATTGACACAAGGGGGTCACAACTGTGAGCACCTCTCCTACCAAGTTCCTCTCAGGTGTGGGCTCCGCCTCAGCCTGCCTGTTAGTGCTGAGCAGCCCTCTTGTTCCCCTGAGGAAGGGACAAGAAATGGAAAAGGACAGGCAGGAAGGAGACACAGGAAGGAAAAGGAGACTGGGATTTCATCTGAAAGCCTTGCACTCAAGTTCCTCAGGCCTATCCTCCCAGGTCAGTCTTTCCCCCAGGCCTGTCACTCCCAGATTTCTGAGAAACCTACAAATCTTAATTCACTCACTTATAAAAACTGCCCTGTGCAATGTACTACCATGTATATTTCTAGAATAAGCAAAAAGATAGACGGTATCTTACAGAGTACTTTCCACACAGTATCCGTAGATCAGAAGTTTACTTCAAACTGAAGATCTCGAGAAGAGCTGGACCCACACGCCACCCTGTGATCACCAGGACGACCAGCCTACACACCTGCCCATGCCCACCCCTCATGGAGTCGCCTTTAAAATAACAGCCTGAGACCCCAGAGGTGCTTCTCACCTGAGAGCGAGCCACATTCTGAAAATGAACGTATCTTCACCTTTCTAAGAAGCTCCTCTTTGTAAAATCTGATGCATTCTTAAAATTTTTTCTGCCATGTATCAAGAGCCTGCAGTCTGAGTAAAGGGTGTTCTGCCTCCGGAGACCCCCTCAAACCTCTACAGTGACACCCCCATCTGCCTTCTCCAGGACAGCATCCCCGGGGTCTCTAGACTACAGAGTCCACTCCACATAGATGGAGCGATGGTCAGGCCAGGGAGCTGCATGCAGAGGTTGTGAGGCTCTCTGACCCTGGGGAGCCCAAAGGCACCCACAGCTCAGCAGGTCCTCAGACCTCTCTTCCCTCCCTGTGCAAGCTCTGCCCCTCCCAGTGCCCAGCTGGGGCCGAGTCTGCACACACCTGCAGATCCCCTTTTGGACCTATGCCCACGATCTTCCCCCTGCCTGGAGCGTCTCCTCTTGCTGTTCATGGCTGACCCCTCCTTACCCTTTCCAGCTCATGCAGGCACCGTGGGTGTAGGCTCCCACACCTTTGCCTGCCAGTCTTTCTCATATGGCGGGTCTTTCTCATATGTCATGTTGCAGGTGTGTTTTGCTGGAGTTTGGACAGCCTGGTGGGCAGAGTCTAGATCCCAGTGTCCAGAGCACTAGCACCCAAACAGACAGGACCAAGAATCCACTCATCCCCCAGAATCTTGATTGTGGCCCAGGCCTGGGATCCACCAGAAGGAGCAGATGCCATAGCTGAGAGGTAGGCGGAAGTCCCGGTGCCACCCTGGCAGGTACAGGCTTTACTCACACTCACTGCTGACCAAGCGCTCGAGCATTCGCCTCTGCTTCTGCAAGGACTTGGGGACAGGGCCTGGCTGCGCTCCTCCATCTGCCAGAGACAAAGTGAATTGAGAATAAAGGCTGTCTGTCTCTTGCCCTGAAGCCCACCAAACAGAGGTCGTTAGTGAGCCGTGGGGACCCAGGGCTTGGGGCCTTCATGGCAGCCCGTGAGTCTTACAAGCACCACACTTTTGGCGGCCACCTCTGAGCTTCCCCATGAGGTGGACTCAGCACCTGCTACAGTGTTCCCACTCAGTGAATAACACAATCTCTCCCACCTGGGGACAAGGTCACTGCACCCTAGGCACACTACCCTCTTTGGTTGGCACCACCTGATCTCAACCACTTTTGGCCAGCATCACGTATTGGTCTGGTTTTCCCACTGAGCAGTGAGCTCCCCAGCAGTGAGGGCAAGTTGTCTGTCACCTCTGTATACCTGGCCCAGACACAAGGAGGAGCTCAGCACAAATTTGATTAATGAGCAAACACCCAAGCCAGGATTTACGCTGTCCTTCTGTGAGCATGCCGTACCTCCCTACTGTAGGCCCCAATCCCCATAAAGCATGCCCTGGCCCCAAGAGAGAAGGTCCCAGCCCCAGAGGAAGGCCCAGGCCCCAGGAAGGCCCAGTGCTGTGGTGGCCTGCCTACCATGCTCGTTGACCTGGCCCACATTCTCCAGTAGCTCCGACACAGCCACCTGCTTCTTCTTCTTGGGGTTGAGCTTCCAATACATGACCAGCGCAGCTTTGCGCACAGCCCTCTCCAGGTCAGTCTCGGAGGAAAGCTGCTTCACCTCTGGCTCATTTTCGGAAGTGATGCCTGACAGACAGAGGCAACAGTAAGTCCTCCTCCCGCCCATCTGGGCCCATCAGTGCTGCTCTGAAAGGCCAGGGAAGGCAACGTGTGAAACATCTGTCAGGCACCAGACAGTGGCCATCTGAGGCAAGCACCCCCAGCATCGGCTCTCCTGGCTGGGGCCCAGCTGGTCTGGTGGCAGAGGGCCAAGTGTCTCTGCGTGCAGGTGTATAAAGGCTTTCTGTCTTCCTGGCTCGCTCCCTGCCCCCATTATCCTCTGAGACCCTTCTGAGTGGGTGCTGGTCTAGAGCTGAGGCACACGGCAAGGTGCTGGCTTGCCCAGGGCCACAGGGTCCCAGGGAGACAGAACTGCCTTGAACCAGTTCAGTCTCCCTGCACCACTACTAGCCGGGCGCAATGGCAGGGCCATCCCTGTGTCTGCAGTGCTTCACAGGCACAGGCCCTTGAGGGCAGCCAAGGGAGCAGTATCTCCCACGTGGCAGCCCTTTCAGAGGAAGCAATGGTGAATAGGGTCCACTGCTTTGTCCCTTCACCCACCACTACCTGGGATAGCAGCCGTCTCTTCCCGGGGGGCAGCCAGACTTGGGAAGAATGACTTCTCCTACTAAACACGCCCCAAATTTTCCACACAAACAGGAAGCCATAACAAATGGCCTCCTCTGGGTTCCCACTGCCCCAGTACCCCTCCCCACCCTGGCCGCCTCTGCCCGCCTGCCTGCTCTTAGGAAGCATCAGTCCTCCTCCTTCTACTGTGAGTGCAACTGAGCAGGTCTTCCTGGGCCTATAGTCCCCAACTGTTCTCAGAGACTGGATGGAAACAGCCCAGAAATTCTGCCCACAGGCCTCTGCTTTAACACAGTACAGCTGGCCCTGTGCGGCTGCCTCCAGGATCCATCCTTCAGTTTGGATCAGAACCCAGAAGGGAAAATGGCCATAGTTAATTACTACCAAAGGGCAGGGAAATGGCTTGGTCTGTTAAATCTCCCATCATGCCCCACAGTGTCTCAATCGACAAGGCTACTAGCCACACACACTCCTCATTTCCCAGCAGTGTCACCAGCACTAGGTTTCCTGTGTACCATCTCAGCTGTCCGTTTAGTGAGGAGCATTACAAACTGCTCGCCCTCAGGCAGCTGGAGCTCCCTGCAGACTCACCTTTCCTGTCGGCCAGGCACCGGCGCAGCAGCTTCACCGCCTCCCTCCGGCCCTGTTTGGCGGCCAGGATCAGCCAGTCCACGGCTGTGCAGTTGTTAAGCTCTTCGTCCCCATCACTGGCCAATCGCAGGTAGTGTTTTCCCACCTGCAAGCCAGACACCACTCAACCTTGCCTTTTGGGACCTCGCCTGCCCTTGCTCCTGCAGCCCACTCCTCAGGTCTCCTCCCCATGTCACTCAGACCAAGAAGAAAGGTGGTGGGAATGGGTCCCACTGGGTGCCTGCACTAGACTGGACTCTTGCAGGTCCTGGGCCCTGGCTCCTGCCCAAAACACTGTGAGGCAGGCATAGAACCTTGGGCAGATGAAGGAGCCACAGCGCCTGCACTCTTGAGATCTTCCTCAAGCTGCTCCTGCCCACCAAGAGCCCAAGGAGGGAAACTCACAACAGTGACGGCCCACAGACCACCTCTCAAAACAGGTGACCACATAAAATCAGGGGTGGAGAGACGGCAGCCAGACAAGGGCTGAACTGGCCTACTGGCCAGATTTTTTTTAAATAAAGTTTTACTAGAGCATAGCCATGACTGACCCAGTCCAACCCTCATTCTCTGGACAGAGTGACCACTCAGAGATGGGAGTGAACAGCACAAACAGTAGGGGGGCTGCAGGAACGTGGAGGTGGGGAAGGCATGGTGGCTTTGCTGTGATCCTTGCTCAAACTGGGTGGGTATGACAGAACATGGAGCCCAAAATACTTACTATCTGGCTCTTTATGAAAAGAAAGATGCCGGCCGACCCAGTCCGACCCTCATTCTCTGGACAAAGTGAGGCCCAGGGCACAGACAGGGCCTCAAAAAGGGCCAGTATGTGATCCAACCCTGGAATGTGCAGGCAACAGGCTATAGAAGAACTTCAGAGTGCAGAGGGACAGGGTGAGCCACTGCTCTGGACAGATCTCTGGGGCCTCTGGCAGCCCCGCTACGAAGGATGTGGTGGTCTCCCTACAGGGTGGGCCGGGCAAGGCTGGAGGGAGGCACTAGGCAGAGACCTGCTCACAGCTCGCTTCCTCACACTCTCAGGCCCTCAACTTCTCCACATTAATGACGGGAAGCTGGACTCTGGGACCCCCCCCGCCCCAGATTTCCAGATACCAACAGGAGAAACAGCAAGAAGTGTGGGGACAACACTGCCCACATCGCACCAAGGACCAGGTGGGAGGTCTCGGAGCTGCTGACCTGGGCATGAACCATGGCACTGTGCCTCCTGGCTCGGTGAACTTGGGCAAGTTACTAAAGCTCTTTCAAAGAGAGTGAATGATGATCCCCCTCTAAGGACATCATGAAGACAACCTGAGACGACCATGACCTGCTGAGGTCCCCCCCAACCCGTGCACCTCCTTGTGTTTTGATTCATGACCCCACTAAGCCTCTCTATCCTCAGGACCCCTGCTCCCTTCTCCTGTCTATGCCTTGGCAGAGATGGCACCTCCTCAGAGGACACCAGGACCCTCTCCTATTTCCTCTATCAGGAGCATCTGTTTACTTTTTTGTCAGCTCCTTCCACTTTCCTATCACTTCCATGAGGATAGGGTCCCCATCCATGTGGCACTGAGTCTCTGGCACCGGCACAAACCCAGCCCATGTCTATGGTCACTTCTCTGAGGGCTCTGTGCACTACTCTGGTCAGGCACAGAGTGGCCACTCAGAGACGAGAGTGAGCAGCACAAACAGTGGGAGGGGCACTCAGGAATGTGGAGGTGGGGAAGGCATCTTAGAGGAGGGGAGGCCCAAGGCAAGGTGTTAGCCGGACCTGAGGGAAGACACGGGGGCCGGCCCAGCAGGGTGCTGGGGGGATGGCACTGTGGATGTGGATCAACTGAACATGGTGGGGCACATTCCTCCTCTGTGGGCTGCAGAGCTCTTGGCCAGGCCCTGTCCTGCTGGGGCTGGGTCCTGAGTTCCCAAGGGGACAGTGTGGTCCTCACCTCTGTCTGTGCCTTAGGGTCCCCAGCCTTGGCCTTCTCCAGGACTTCCTCAAATGGGATTTCCATCTCTCTCCTCATGGGTCCTTTAACAAAGGGAAAAAAGCAGAATGTCAAAAGCCAGACCTTGTCACTTGGCAGAGTGGAGGGGCGGCAGGAAGGGCCTTCAGAAGACTTGGTGCCGATACTTACTGTAAAATCCAGGCCAGGAGCAACAGAACCGCCGCAAAGACAGGACAGGGCCAGGGAGCAGCAGTCTGCCTCCCAGCTCTCCAAACAGCCCCAGAGCAGAGACTGCAGCATCTACCAAGCGCAGTGACTTCCGACAGCAGAAATGGGAGACACAGGGACAGGCACAGTCCTGAGTCCCACTAATGTCCCCCTCAGCTCAGGCCTTCTCTTGCTGGAGCTCTAGAAAATCTAAGGGCTCCATTTGAAAGACACTGGCCTGGACAAAAAGAACGTGCAGGACTCAGCATGCCAACAATTGTCACCACAAACACCTGCCTTCTGGAGAGTACAGTCAGCGTACGGACATCTTGGTACAGATGCTTTTTGCTGATAAGTGAGTGTCTCAGTCTGTCGGGGGGGCTATGATAGATGCCACACACCGGGCGCCTTACAACAGAATTTATTACTCCCAGTTCTGGAGACTGGGAGTCCAAGATCAAGGTGCCAGCAGATGATGTCTGGCAAAGGCCCCGTTTATAGTTCACAGATGGCACCTTCTTGCTAGGGCCTTGCATGGGAGGGGTGAAGGAGTTTTGGGGTGGGGGGTCTCTTTTATAAGGGCACTAGTCCCATGTGTGTGTTCTCTACCCTCATGACCTCACCGGCCCCTGAAGGCCCACCTCCTAGTAGCACTGCACAGCAGGTCAGGAGGCCAGCATGTGACCTGTGGGGCACCACAGTGACTCACTCAATTTCCACACTGCGCCACAGTGAGTTCACCACCTCAGTGGCTCCTAATTCCCATGGGGCGGGGGGGCATGCTCAGGGTTGCCAGCCTTTCCACTCTCTCGGGCCTCGGGGTTGTTCCCTGTGGCCCCTTACTTTATAAAATGGTGCCACAGACCATTCTGTGCACCCTTTGTTTTCCGTGGGAAATGATTTTCCTAACAGCTTCTCCAATTGAACGACTCATCACAGGGCTCATGCTCTATTCGTTTCCTAAAAAGTTACCTACAAAAACATCATACAACTACATCAATTCCATTACAACCTTATCGACACTGGGAATCACAGCAATGAAGAGAGCTTTTAAAACTACTCATTTTTACCAGCTCCTTTCTTTGATTCAGGCAGACAATATTTAAGGGCTGACACTCAGTCCCACAGCTTGACTCCGACCCCTGCTATGCTCCCCTCGGCAGAGATGAGACACCTGGCTCTTGCACATATGAGGCACTGGGTTTAATCCTTGGCATCATATAAAATGAAATAAAGATATGTGTCCACCTACAACTAAAAAATAAATACATTTAAAAAACAAGTGCATGTAGCCCCTGAGGGCACTCTGAAGAGGCTTGTGATGGTGGAAGAGGAGCAAGAAGAGCTCCTGGGGAAGGTGCAGTGACCCCCACACAGTGGCAAGTATCCCTGCAGAGTTTTGGGCTCAACTTCCCCCAGGGACTTTACTCAGCAATGATTCCAGGGCCCATAAAGCGGCTCTGAGAGGCCTTTTCCCTTCCCGAGTAGCCCACTGGGCCTTTCTTGCTGTCCGCTGTGAGGTAGCCTCCAGGGGCTTCGTGGGTGCAGTCACTGCCCTGGGCCTACCTGTCTCTAAGCCCTGGTTTCTGATGCAGCACTACAGTGCAGCTAGGAAGTGCTGAACCAACAGAGAAGGGGGCTGAGAAGGCAGCAGCGAGAGCAGGGCCCTCGGCATTCCTCTGTCTCCCCCAATCCAATACAGCCACAGCCCAGCATGCACCGGGCTTAGTGACTGAACTGCCAAGTTCAGCTCCCTTCAGTAGAAGAAGGGTGAAGAGAGGGACCTTCCTGCCCATTAGGAGTGTAGAACCATCCCGGCCATGTGCTGCAAGCCTCTGGGTCCTTCCCCACCAGCTGAATACGTGTAGAGCCTTCCCCAGTTGGCCAGCAACAGCAAGCTGGCTTCCACTCTCACACTACTGTGGCTACCCGCGTACGCCTGAAATTTTTGAATGCATGTCAAAAAATGCACTGTATGTTGGCATCATCCCTGTGGCCAGAGCAGAGTGCTGTGGCCTTGTCCCAACAGGACACCTAGGCCACTCTGGACCAAGGTTTCCCACACATGGGGAAGCTGAGGTTACCCTGGTCCAAGGAGTGCTCCTCACACGGGGCAGTTGGGGCCACCTTGCATGTAAGGAGTGTGCCATTAGCCTCTGTGCCACTAACTCTGTCCTTGGGAAGGAACACAGTGAGGGATCCTTGACCGCAGCCCTGCCTTCCTGAGCTGGCCGAGCTCTGTGCAGGGATGGAGACAGTGGGTACTGGGGCAGGTCTTGCCCAGAGAGGCGCCCTTCCACTAGGCCCAAACAGGACGTGTGAACTCAGCCACACCCTCACCCACCAATGTGAGTGCCAGGAGCCAAGGGAAGCCAGTTAACAAGGCATGACCCCTGCCCTTGGTAAGGCCCACCCCCAGGGACAGCGAGGACAACTCCATTCTACCAGGACAGGTGGGGACATCAATGGTGACAGGGGAGGCTTCATGGAGGAGACGACGTTGGAGGCTTGGAATGCCTCCAAAGGAGGTTAAAGTAACAATCAAGAGGCACACGGCCAGGTTTCCAAGAGGCCTGGAGGCCATCGGGTGAGCTCAAAGGACCCTGCTTCATGCTGTGTCAGCTACGGTACAGGGATCACAACACACACGCAAGCCGACAGCCAGGTCAGCGCAAGGCAACGTACGCAACATGCTGTCTTCCTGCGCTGTTGACAGCGGGACTCCGAGTGCTGCTCGGGGCTGTGGCTTGCTCCCCACTCAGCATCTAGCGCGCACCCACAGTGCACTGGCTCCCGACCCCTCCTCACACCCACTGCCGGGACCAAGCTCTGACCCCTCCCCCTGGGAGGGGTCTCAGCTGTGCCACCACTGTCCACCTAGGGGCTCCTGAGGTCACCCTGGCTTCCTCCTTTCCCTGTCCATGCCCAGCCGCCAGGCAGACTGGCCACCTTTCTTGTGCTCCAGGCTCCAAAGCCTCACTCTCCTGCTCCGCTCCCCCATCTTCTCTAGCACAAGGCGGTTCCTCAAGGTGAAAGTCAGCTCCTTCCCCATGGAGAGCCCTGCCAGCCCCTCATGCACACAGCAACATTCCTGCCCCGACCCTCAGGGCCCCACTGGCCCAGCTGACCTGGGCCCCCACACTCTGACCCTTCCTCTGACTCAGCCCAGCTGCACGCCCCTTCCATGGTCTTGGAACTTGGTGTTCACTTCTTCCTGCCACAGCCCAGGACACCCTTCCAGAAGTGTCTTACTCCCAGCCGTGGTCACTACTGGGTAGTGTCCTGGCAGACCAGCCCTGTCTACCTCAGGGTCCTGCTAATGTCCTCATCATCTGTGTCTCTATAGCGGACAGGCATATGTCATCTGGCACTAGCGGGTGGGAGGCGATGAAGACTCAGACTGTGCAGGCTGGACACCCACTGTGGTCCCTGGGGTCTGTAGGAAGGGCACAGACAAGGAATAAGACTTACAGCCAGGTAGATCCCAGGCTCAGACCTGCGTCTACCCAGAAACATTAGAGATAAATTGGAAGAACATGGTGATCTTTTAAAAGAGAAGCAGAGTCCAAAAGAGCCTGAGGTGGGGCGCGTGTCCAGCCAGAGCTGCACAGGGAGCCCAGAAGCCCTCTAGCTCTGCTAGCAAGGCTGCAGCATGTGACAGGTGTGTCACTACTGGGCCACCTATGGCAGGGCTGGCACACAGCCACAGCAGGTGCACACAGCAGGTCCAGGGCCTCGGCATGGATGGTGTGAGGGCCCTGCTGATGGGGCAGTCTCTCAGGGAAGAGAAGATGACGGGGGCTGGAAAGAGGGTTCCTCACAGAACCAAAAGAGCCACGGCCACACTCCTTCCAACTGCCCACCTGCTCTCAGCCCCTGCAGCCCTGAACCTGCCCTGCTCCTGTCCCTCCAGTCCTTGCTGATTTTGTTCTTGGTACCCAAATCCTTGCCCACAGCCTCACCCCTATTGTATGCCAACTCTTCCCTCTGCCTGGAGTCCAGCACACAGAAGAAATAAAACAAAAGCTGCCGAGGGTGGAGACAGGAGTATCTGCTACAACCACTAGGGGCTGTAGAACAAGACCCACCCAAGGTACAGCTGGTGACCCTAGGCCTGGCCCTCACCTGCTATGGACGTGTCCAGGGAGACCAGATGCAAAGAGAGAAGTCCCAGTGAGAACACATGGGCCTGTCACTGCAAGGCTCACTCACCCACACTGTCACCCCACTAAATATCCAGGACACTTCTGAACCAGGGACCCCGGCAAGATGGGGTCCTCCTCTGCAGACAGTGGATTTCAAACTGCAGATTTCACCCATGAGAAGGTCATGAGGTCAATTTAACTGCCCCAAAGTGGCATTTATTTTTAAATCACAGGAGCAAAGTAGAACATAGACCAGAACACAGAGGAAGGGCGATACTGCTTTGGAAACTTGTTCCCAAGCATGTGAATGCATGTGTACATGTGCCACACTGCAACAGAACATGTATTCCTGCTATGGGAGCAGGCTGGAAAGTGCCAGAGGCAGGAGAGCCTTATTAAGCAGGTGGCATTGAACAGGTGAGATGGTGATACCATATCTGGGACAGAGGTTCCCACGTGGCCCAAGGGGAGGTAGGAAAGCATGGAGGCAAATTAGGGGAACCCAGAAAGGATACCCCAGCAGCTCTTAGATCTGAGGTTCTGAATAAGACTGCAGAGTTGGAAGCAAGCCCCACCTGAGTCACTGAAGAGCCACAGCCAGCCTGGGCTGAAGACTGCTGGCCCTGGCCCTACCCCCTTACCAGCTCCACCCATTTCTTCTTGGCTCCTGGCACGAGGGGCACGAGGCTCAGCTAGTACAGCTGCTTCTCTGACGCTTGGGCCAGGGCCACCTTGGGGCCTGGGAGCCTGGGGTGCCTCGCTCCTCTCTTCTTCCACTGAGGCAGTGGCATTGAGCCGAGCGCGGGCTTGAGGCTGTGGTGCTGGTGGAGGCTGTGGGATGGAGGGGCTCAGAGGAGGAGTGCTGGAGTCCATCTTGCCTGCAAGAAAAGCAAAGGGTCAGACACACTAGGGCCCCCAACCCAGCTTGTGCCAGCTTTTCATTTTTGGAAAGAGAAGAAAGCAAAGAGATGGGTGGGATCTGCCAAGCACCCTGTGATCTCGTTTAACCTCACAGCCCCGCAGGCAGCCCTGTGCTACAGCAACTCCCTAAGGGTGTCTAGGGCGACACACAGGGCAGCAATTCTGACCTCAGACCCTCGGACTTAGGCTTTAAATCCCGAGTTCCCGCCTCACCAGGTCAAGCCACAAGACCTTGGGTTGTTAGTGTCCTCATCTGAGAAAAGAGGATGGGAATGACAACATTCAGACATAATCCAGAGAAACACTGAGCACAGTGCTTGGCTGTGGGAGCTTCATGTGATATAATTCAACATCTGTAGAAGTGAGCTGACTTGGAAAAATGGGTGTTTGCAGATGCTAATGAAGTTCAAGATCTTGAAATGAAAGCCTCCTGGATTAGAGTGGCCCTAAATCAACATGGAGCATTCTCATAGGAAAGAAACACAGACGTGCAGAGAGGTCATGAGAAGCAAGGGCCAGAGGCTACAGGGTGCAGCCACAAGAGAAGAGACCCAAGGCCTGAGGCTACCATCGGAGCTGGGGTGAAGTAGGGAACAGACCCTCAGAGTCTCCAGAAGGGACTACTACAGCCCATACCTTGACCTTAGATTTCTGTCTCCAGAATCGTTTATGGTACTGGGGAATGAATGCAGAATGCTCTACCATTAGACGACATCCCCAGCCCTTTTTATTTTTAATTTTTTATTTATTTATTTTTACAGTGCTAAGGATGGAACCTAGGACCTCACACATGCTAGGTAAGCACTCTACTATTGAGCACACCCCCTACTTCTTATTTTGAGACAAGATCTTGCTAAATTGGCCAGCTTCCTGCATCAGCCTCTCAAGCTGCTGGGATCTGCAGGCATGTGCAACCACACCTAGCCAGACTGCTGATTTAAGCCACTCCGTTTCTGGTGATTGTTTATGGGGACTTTGGGAAATGAACACCTTGGTATAAAGTAAAAGTTAAATAAATTGAGGAGACTTAGGGAAAGATTGGTAGGATAGGGTGAGTGGGGATGGCACACACCTGGTGAATCCAGATTTTTCCAACCAGAACTGCCAAGATCCACAGCCTTCTAGACCAGGCCCTGATCACAGGACAAGAGTCACAGAACTTCACACGCCAGCTACTAACACTTATTAAAAAGCAAATGAATGCATAAGGGTGGTGGTGGCATATGAAGAGACTTCTAGAACAGACCAGAGAGCACAGAGAGCCCATGGCATATGTCATGATGGGGAAAGGGGTCAGTCAACAAAGGGCCGCAGCATGCGGCTCAGCAACATGGAAAACGGTGTCAACACAATTCAGAGCAACTGCAAGTCACAGACCATGGTGCAGAAAGCTCTAGAGGATCCTTAATCTAGATGATCTTCAGGGGCACAGACCCCTAAAATTGTCAGGCCCCATGCACACTGTGGGGCGTGGGAGATTTTTTCTTCAAACTTCCAAATGACCCTCCCCATACACAAGGCACTTCTCTTCATCAAACATGAGGAAACTGAGGCACAGAGCAGGGGAGGCTGGTGATGAGGAAATCTGTTTCCCAATCCTCACCTGCCAAGGCCCCTTCCTTTTGGCTCTGTGCCCACCAAGCTGTGTGGTCCTGAGCAGCCCAAGTCCCTCTCTGTGCATCAGTCTCCTCATCTGCTTGAGGATACTACCCTGTCCTTGGGCTGATTGTGAGGACCAGTATGACCACAGCTGCATGAGGGGCCAGGGTTCTGGCTCCTAGCCCTAAGTCAGTCCAAGTGGGTAGAGCTGGATGTCTCTAGACTAATCACTGGAAAACAGGAATGGCCGCAGGTCCCATCAGTTCCAGACCATTCCGTTTTGTTCCATCCCCAGCTACCAAGGGGCCCTAAGGATAAGATTTGTGTTCAAAGAACAATGTAGATTTCAATCTGAATGTTCCTCCCTCAGAGGGACTGAGCCCTTATTTTAATTTAGTTTAGCTTTTTTTTTTTTTTTTTTGAGCCCTATTAAAACATTCCCAGAACAATGTCTTAAAACAACAACAACAAAAAAAAAAAAAAAAAAACATTGCCAATACTCATGAATTTGCTTGGAAATCAATGCAGGGCTTGCTGCTGTCTCCAAACTTTGAGCTTCTGGGAATTGGCCTCTCCTGAAGACCTCATCATTTAACTGCATGTGCAGACCCAAGGGAGCGCGTGGCCTGCTGGGGGCAGAGAAAGTGAACCCACAGCCTGGTACACAAAGCAAAAGTCATTCAGGACACCAGACCATCTGAGTCAGCAAGAAAGCCTTGTTCTAGCTCGCTTTCCCCCACGGCTCTCCTGCCCCAGAAACAGTGGCACCTTCTCTAATGGCAGAAGGGCAGCTGAGCTTTACTGAGAGCTAGCTTATGGCAAGGCACCTATCATTAATAACAACGGCTCTGCTCTCTGTGCGCCAGATACTCTTCCCTTGGGGTACTCCTAGGCAGGTACAACAGCATCCAGGGGCTGCTGGTGGAGAACCTGTTTCATCTCCAACCCTCACCCCATTTCACAGACTAGGAAACCAAGGTGAGAGACCTGATGAAACAGCTCGCAGAGCTGAGGTTGAAATTCAAGTCCACACCTGTATTCCCAAACCGCAGCAAGCTCGTCTCTGGAAAAGAGGCCTTTCAAGCTCCCTCCACCCTCTCCTCCCAGGTCCCTTCCCTCCACAGCACTGGCTGCTGGTCTACTGCAACAGGCAACTGCCCACCCTCACTCTCTGCACCTGCAGCACCTCTTCCTGGGGAGCCCGTCCATCCCTACTGGACAGCCTTCATGCCGAGCTCCAGAGACACCTTTGCGGGTATCTGCCAGCTGCTTCTGTGAATTCCCTGTCTTCCTCATCTGCTCACAGATACACACACACTCTCCATTAGCCCCCTTCTGCTAAGGGGTAGGAGGGACAGATACCATCCCAGCCAACAGGACTGGGTTGTAAAACCACAAGCACCGTCTCAGCCTCCCCACCTGGAAAATGGGATAACACCTTCCATGTCAGGGTGAGAAGGGGATTCCAGGTGTGATGGAAGAGAAAACAATCTGCAAACTGGAGTCGCTACATTCCCATTCAGTTGAAAAAACACCTTATAAAAGGAAAATTCAGGAAAATGCGGCTTCTAGCTAGACGGCTGGGTCAAGTGATATGCATATCCCATTCCAGTCAAAGTAAAAATCATTTAAAGCCAAACCTCTCATTAGTAAGAATGGATGAATGCAGGAGGATTAATTGTCAGGTTCCCTGAGGGTTGGCCAAGCCTGATTTAGATCAAAAAGCTTATTTCAAAGCAAACAAACAAGTCCTGGATATGGTTATTCACAGGGACCAGGAGTGCCAGAAAGAAGCAACAGAGGCAGGACCTGCCTGGCAACTGCTCCTTTCTTCTGACTAGTGCACTAAGGCAGGAGCAGCAGTTCAGGTACTCCCTAGGGCATAACGTATGGGGTCAGAAGCCTGAGCAGCCAGGCCCTGGAAAGACACACTACCTAGGAACCGATGTGTCGGATGATCTTAGGCAAGTCCCTCTCAAGGCCTGGCACCCCTGATGGCAGAGCAGGAGCTTCATCCCCCCACCTCTGTCCCCCAGTTCCAGGCAATCCCACTGCCATGATGGCCAGAGCAGTAGCTTGGAACCCATCATATAAAGATGGCAAAACACAGAATGGCTAGCATTCTTTCCCTGTGAGCACCAAGGCATATTTTTACCCATCAAAACACAAACACCAGCACAAGGAGCTCAGCTGAGGAGTTACGTCCCCCAGAGAGGGCTGCTCCAACCACAAGTCCACTGAGGGCCAGAGCATAATGACCATGTGCAGTCTTCTGCCCAGATGCACTGGCCCTCCCCCGGGCCAGCCTGATGCTGCTCTGCAGGGTAGTCCCCACCCTCTAGAAGCTGGGTCCTTAGAAACTGGCCTGTAGGAAGCCAAGAAAATGGCCAGTGCCTCCACCTCCAGGATCCCAAGATGGGGAATCCAGGGAGATACTTGTGGGGTTCACACACAGGATGTCCCCCCAGCAACACTCGTTGGCATCCGGAATGATCTGTAATGAAATATGCAGCTCTCCACATGGTACAGCACTGTGCTGCTATTCAACATGATCATGCACATGAATGTTTACAGAAGGGGGAAACGTTTGCATAACACTGATGGGCAAGATTCAAGCAGCATAAGATATTATTCTGGGTCTGTTTAGAATGAAAAGAAAATTTATCTGCAAAAATATATAGAAGAAAATGGCTTTTAAAATGTTAATACTTGAGGGCTGGGGTTGAACTCAGCTCTAGCCTAGCATGAGTGAGGCACTGGGTTAGATCTTCAGAACAACATTAACAAAAATAAACAAATTAAGGCATTCTGTCCATCTAGAACTCCAAAAAAATTTTTTTTAAACTGTTAACACTTGATATCTCTGGGTAAAGATTATGGATGGTTTTAATTCTTTAAAAATGTATTTCCCTAATTTTCTATAATAAATATACAATGTTTTTAAATTAAAGAAAGGCATTTTAAAATGTATCTGTGACTGAGTCCAAAGGAAGTGGGCTCAGTAGGTCCCTGGCCTGGGATGTCCACATTGGCCTGGCCCGACCCAATCCCCTGGCACAGAACTGCACCTCAAGACAAGGACACAAAGCCCTTGGTGGCTCCCAGGTACCTATTTTTGCCCAGAGTATTAAAGGCCAAACCAACGGTCCAGCTCTCTCAATGTGACAAGTTCACAGGAATAAAGGGAGACTCAAAGTGGAAATGGCCTCGGTTGTGACTATGGACAGCCACAGACCATCACCTGGCACCTGCCTGGGCCTGGCTCAAGCTGCTCAGCAGGCATGGACTGAGGGCCTGTCTCACACCAGGCACTGTGCTGGTCCTCCTTGCCCCAGAGAGGATGCATCCAGAGTCAGATGCGTCTTTGAGCAGCCCAGTCTAGATGGACAAACAACCACAAAGAGCAGTGCCTGGGGCTACAGAGCACAGAAGGGGTCCCTCACTAAACCATGGGAAGGGACAGGCTAGGGACTCTACAAAAGCCTAGCTGAAGGCCCACTTCAGAATAATGAGGCCCAGAGCCAGGCAGACAGCATAGGGGCATGTGTGTGTATGTGGGGGTTGGGGCACTCCAGCAGGGGATACACCCAAGAGAAGAAGTAGCACAGGGACAGCAAGTCAGCGTGTGGCAGGCAAAGTGCGGGAGCTGGGAAAGGGACACAGGAAGAGGAGGCCAAGAGAGAGCAGAGCAGGTTCCAGGCCTGAACAAATGCCAGGCTTAGGCAATGGACCTGACCCCACAGGCCAGAGGGAAGGAGAGGTAAAAACCATCAGGCTGTCTGGAGTCAGAGGCAAACAAGGTAGTCCAGAGAGGAGGCTGCAGGCCACGTAGGGAGAGATGAGGCTCTGCATCAGGGCAGGCATGGGGCAGACTGGGAGGCAGGAGAGACAGGAGGTGACAAACAATGTGAGGAACAAGGAGGCACAGGATGGCTGGCTGATGGCTGGGGGCTTCAGCCTACTTCCTGAGGTGGGGAGCAGTGCCATATAGAGCCAAAAACTCTATACCTGTTATGGTTTTTATAGCCACCATTATGGACCATGTTTGGCTTCTGTCCTAATTGTAGGCATTTCCAGGGGCCAAGACTGAGCTGGGTTCCCCTTTGTGACCAGACCCAAAGGCCTGTCCAGCCCTGACCTATAAGGGGCAGGGCAGGCCAGACCTGAGAGTCCCTCCAGCCACTTCCACCTGGGAAAAGTAAGGGGAGTCTCCCAGCCAGTTCTGCCTGTGTCTGGGGGAGTAGGGGGAACAAAGGACCAAGCAGGAAGGAAGGAACCTCTTTCTAGATCCTTGGTCAGATGGAAAGGGCTCCTGTGAGAGCTGCAGACAGGTACTAGGTGGGGAGGGTGGACGTGTTGCCTCTGGGCCCCCAGTGGACTCCCTCACAGGGCTACACTGAATAGGGGCAGCCAGCACCCAGGGTACCAGGGAGGGATCCTTGAGTGAGTGATGGATTCTGGCAGAAGGGAAAGTCCTTTACAAACCACAAAGCCCTGGGCCAAATGCCAGGGGTCACTGTTCAAGGTGAGGGGGGCAGGGTACACTACTGGGGGTGGGGGACAGAGGGCCTGGCTGTGCTAATCACCTGCAGGCACCAAACCAGCTAAGCCTTACCTCACCTACTGTCCTAAGTGGAGGCTGTACCTCCCACCTGACTGAGAGGGTTAAACACAGAGGGGGAGTGGAGTCTTGGGGGACGCCAAGGAACTACAAATGCTTTTCCCTGGAATTTCATAACATCAACTGCAAAAAATGGGGTGAGAGGAACTTCTCCATTACACCCAGAGGGGATGGGTCAGATTCTGCAGAAAGCCTCTATCTATCCAACCAGAAATGAAGTTTCCAGGGCAGTATCCTGCCCAGGCCGGGTCCCACCAGACAGGGTTACAGGCTGCCACGGTCCTCAGCCCTTTGGAGGCTTCAGGCTGGCTGGGCACACCAGAGCCCTGGGTGGGAACACAGAGGGTGAGGGGATCTTGTCCCGTGAGGATGGCTTTAGGCTTGAGCCTAAGCAGATCCATTTTAAAACTCCAGATTGAAACCTGCAGTCTCACCAGGCACGCCTAACAGAGCCCTCCAGTATGGCCCTCAGGCACAAAGAAGTCACTTCTCCCCACCCTGACAAACTCAGAGTGAAGCCTCTGGCAGGCTGTCCTCCCCCAATAAGGGGGAAAGGCGAAATAAGGGGACCACCAGACCAGATGTTTTAATCCCAGGGTAAATGATGTCACTGGGAAATCTGGTGGCAACTGATAAGGATTGAAAGGGGGTCAAAATCCCCAAAATTTGATATAAATAATGGAGCAAGAGAACAGACATTCAGCCAGCCGACACTGATGCCCTCACGCCGAGAGCCTGATGAGGACCTGGACTGACATCCCAACACTTTTCATCGTTGCTGATCCTCTGCATCTTCCTCACCACCCTCAAACTCTACAGCCACATCTTGGCCCTGGGGAGAGCCTCCTCAGCCAGCGGTCAGCTCCACCCCAGGAGAAGCCTGCCTGGGTTCCTGGCCTGATCACTGCGGTCTGAGTGAGTGTGCATCTGGTCTGAGTGAGTGTGCATCTGGTCCGAGTGAGTGTGCATCTGGTCTGAGTGAGTGTGCATCTGGTCTGAGTGAGTGTGCATCTGCTGGACTTAGAGCCTAAGGCTTGAGACTTTTGATCTGACACTTGAACTTGGCCAGCAGAGGGCATGTCTGTCATGAGCCTGTCACGATTAAGTGTGTTTGCTGTGCTTGGAATTAATCTAGAATGGTTTGCTGTGAACTGATTACGGCTACTGCAGCGACTAGCATTAAGGATTGACGTCTTTCTGATTAAGAACCTATAGAGTGAAACTGTATTGAGTGATTTGAGTGAATAAAACATTAAAAAGGGCAGAAGCGCGTGGACATTCTTTCTCCCCTCGACTGCAGATGTCGCACTTTTGCCCATCGCGACATCCCGCCGGCTAGCTGGGCACGGGCAGGACGGCGCCTCTGGGGACACCCGCCCTGGTCCGCCAGAGCCCGGCCTCTCTGGCACGCGCTCCCTGGGCAGCGCTCGGCTTGGCCAGTACGGAGGAGTGGGCCCGCCCGGGCAGGGGTCGCCTCGGGCATCGCGAGGCGGGCGGGACCCCACGCCCTCCAACTTCGGGGAACTCGCGGGGGCCTTCGGGTCCGGCCACCCATCTTCTCAGAAGGGTAAACTGAGGCCCGCGGTGGGCGGAGCCGCCTCGCCTTCCGGGACCCTCCCCATCCCCGGCACGCGCCCCCCGCCCCAACACTCACCTGCCGGCGAGAGGGCCTCACGCGGCGCTTCAGGCCTCCTGGTGGGTTGCGAAGTTGATCCGGAGCAGCGGGACGCGCCGGGTGGTGACTACAGCAGTCGAGCAACCGGAGCGGGCGCCGGCCAGCGCGGACTTGGGCCCGAGGGGCGGGGCAGCGGGCGGGGCCTCCGCCGCCCTCCTCTCGCGGCGCGGCCTCGCGGACGCGGCTCCTGTTCTGCCCCCTGAACGGCCGGCGCACCGATCAATCACTGCGCGCCTCCGCCAATCGCGGAGCGCCCCGCCTGCTGCGGCCGTCTCTCCCTCGGCGCCTCCAGGACCTTGGGCGCCGGGAGGGCAGGTCTGGACCGCCTACAGCGAAAGTTTCCGAGCGGATTCGGCCCAGGACCGCGCCCTGGCCCCGCCCACAAGGCGTTCCGAGGCGGAGCTGGAGCTGTGGGCGGGGTGTGTAACAGGTGGTAGGACCCACCCAAACCTGCAAGGTTCGGGACGACTTTCACCCCGGACTCCGGCTCCCGGGGAACCACCTTTGGACTCATTATATTTGTTTTTGTAATATTAACAAACACGTTTTGAGCGCCTACTGTGTGCCAACGCCTTAACTCCGGTGCTGCTAGACATACAGGAGCTCCCTCAATATAGCATCCAGGGTAGAAAATGCGGCCCATTTAAATGTGTACGTGTAACTAAGTATTGCTCTAAGTGCACAAAATGAAATGCAACCTAGCAGGCTTTTCACGAGGTAATTGTGGGATTCCTTTGAAAGCATATATTAGCCCAGGGAGTGATGTGAGGCTCTGGCAGTTGGGAGACCCCCTTCTTTAGGTCCCCTGAAGTGTGTGAGAGATGTGTTTTGGAGAAGAGGGAAAAGGTCCATGCTTGATACAGGCCCCCAGTCCTGAAGTGGAAGTCCCTGTCTGCTCTATCATTGGTCCCCACAGTCGATCTGAGATACCTGTCCTGGGTCATCTTTACAGAAACTGCAGTTCAGAGATGTTAGAAACAGCACTCTCTGCAAGGTGGGAGCAAATATTCCAGTGATTTTGGAGATGGATTCTGTCCATTGAGCCACCACCTCAACTTTGTCGCCTACAAAGTTCATCAGTCTCTGCATTTGATCCTCCAGCTGTCCCCTTGACCCCCATCTCCTGCAACCTTTTGAGGCTCACAGGGAAGGAAGGAAGGGAGGCCAGGAAGGCTGGGCTGAGCAGTGAGGCTCTGATAAGGATCCATTTAGGGGAATTTTCACACATGGAATTTTTTGTTGTTGTTGTTCCACTCTTTCTCTCCTAAGGACCCTAGGAAACAAGTGGCATTGGACTCAGTTTTGTCCACAGTCACTTGGAACACTCCCCTCTCTTCTAATACAGAAAAATGCTTGTATTTTGGGACTGAGTGCATCCAAGAAAGTGTTTTCGGAAGTCACCATGAGTTACATTGTGGGGCTGTTTCCTTAGGGCTAAGTGCTGGAAGCAGGAACACTGAATCATGATGGCTTTCTCAGGTCTGTAGATACATTTTACTAAAACAAGTTAATGAGTTTCTCAAAGTTGTTTCCAGCTCATCTCTGAGAGGGCACTCATTGCACAGGGCATTACTTTAAAAAAAAAAAAAAAACAACACTTCCCCGAAATGGAAATTGAAAAAAAAAATGAGCTCTGTAATTGTAATTTGCATTTCCATGGTAACTAATTATCTTAATCTGTTCTCTGTTGCTATAACAGAATACCCAAGACTGAGTAATTTATAAAGGAAAGAAGTTTATTTGGCTCATGGTTCTGGAGGTGGGCATGTCCAAGATCAGGCAGCTGCATCTGTCTAGGGCCTCGTGCTACATTATCACATGGCTGAGAAGTAGGAGGGTGAGCAGGCAGGTGGGAAGAAGGGAACACACACACAGCCTCTCTTCACAACCACCTGCTCCCCTGCTCCGTAGGCAACGAATGAAGTTAGTGGACAGTTAACCCACACCTCAAAAAAGCTATTAATCCCTCTTGATAACCAACCACCCTAAAGATCCTGCCACTTCTCAACACTTTGCTTTAGGGGAAAAAAATTCTTTTTTTGTTGCTGTTAATTTAAATTTATGGGTTTTTAAAAAATACCTTTATTTTATTTATTTATTTTTATGTGGTGCTGAGGGTCAAACCTAGGGCCTTGCATGTGTTAAGCGAGTGCTCTACCCCTGAGCCACAACCCCAGTCCTAAATTTATGTTTTTAACTGACACAGAAGCTATACACATTTATGGGGTACCACATGAGGTTTCAATACACATATACATTGCATCACGTGTAAATCATGGTAAACATATCTGTCCCCTCAAACATTTATCATTTCCTTATGGTGAAAACATTCAAAATCCTTCTAGGTTTTTTTTTTAAAACGCTCAGTACAATGTCATTATGTCAGCCTACTGTGCAATACAGCCAGCCCACTGTCAACCTCTTGTTCCTCTCTACCTATAACAGGTGGCCATCTTTCTCCCTCTTCCCATCCCTTCCCCCAACATGAGTTTTCAGGGGACAAGCCACAACACTAATGAGTTTAGACATTTCATGTTCTTAATCTCAAGTAGCATTTGTTTCCCGTTTAAGTCTTGATATCTTTGAGACTCTTTGAAAAGCAATTAGATGAGGTTCTTTCATTTTCAACCCATCCATGGTCCTCTGGCATTCTGAGGGCCGGGGCCTACCAGAACCTGCTGCAGCACCCCCTCCCGGAACAGCAGCTCTGCTCCCATCTGTGAGGCTGAGAGCCAGGAGGCCTCCTCAGCAACTCCACAGGACCTTACCAACTCATTCTTTGTCACCTTCAAGGACATCCATGCCCTCCTTGTCTACCCCCTGCTGGCTGGCCTCTTCTGCCCAGGAGAAAAGTGTCTTTATAGACACTGCACACACAATCACACAAAAGCAGAGACACTTCACCAACTCTTCCAGGGGACAAGCATGGGGAAGAGGACAGATGGAACCCTTCCTCTATTGGAGACCTAAGGGAACAGAAAATTCAATAAAAATGTGCAAGACAGCTTTCAGAGAGCATCAAGCAGAACATAGCAATGTTTAGCATCTCCACAGAACTGGGAAACTCACAGTCATAGGCAAATTCAGAAAGAGAACCAAATTAGCAAAGTGGAAGACAGTTTAGAGCAAATACCCACATATCATGATGAAAAGACACGAAAGTCATCCGAAAAAAAAGGGGGGGGGGACTTGAAAGACAGTCCCAGGAAGGGTAGCAGGCAATGAACAGGAGTCCCAGAGAGAACTGGAAGGCAAACAGGTTAAAGAAAAAAGTCAGGCAGTGTCCCTGGCTTCAGCTATGCTCTGAGGCGCGAATCCCAAGGAAACAGAAAATCTTGAAGAATTTCAGAAGGAGCATCACATCCAAAGAAAGGAGAATCTGAGTGGCCCAGATTCCTGCTGGACTTTGAAAGTATCCAGACACTCTGGTCATGTGATCGAGAGCTCTGTGTTGAGCTGTGGTGGGAGTCATCCACAGGGGAAAACAGAGAGGGTGCAGCCTGACACTGCAGGGAGAAGGCCCAGTGGGCCTAGGGCCTTCAGGATAGGAGTCCTGAAGTTGCCCTCCTGCTGAGAGGGCTCAATCAGGGCCAAGACTGATAAATAGAGCAGACTTGCAAAACAGGAAGTGGCAGCAAGCAATGACCCTTGCAAAATATATGGCTTAATCTAAAAGCCACTGCAGTTGCTGAGGATTCCCTAGGTACAAGCCACAGGCTGCTGCGGGGAAGTATTGTTAGCCTGAAACTGAAAAACAGAATGTATCTTATGGTGGAACTTCAGAGCATTCCAAGATCACATCTAGGTAGGGGAGAGGAAGGAGGAAGGAAAGTCTGATTTGGCATGTGGGAGGGAGAGTGGAGAAGGAGGGGAAGTGAGGATTTCACCATTTACTATTAATACATTAAAAGAGAATATCAATTTGACCATGACTTTCAAGAACCCAAAAACAGCAACTAGTGGAGCAGAAGCAGAGGGCTTCTGAGCTAATGGGTGGAGGCTGAAGGAGGGCTGGGGAGAACAAGCCTATAATCTGAGTGACTTGGGAGGCTGAGGCAGGAGATCGCGAGTTCAAAGCCAGCCTCAACAACTGTGAGGTGCTAAGCAACTCAGTGAGACCCTGTCCTCTAAATAAAATACAAAATAGGGTTGGAGATGTGGCTCAGTGGTGGAGTGCCCCTGAGTTCAATCCCTGGTACCAAGAAAAAAAAAAAAAAAAGAAAGGTCAATCTGAAATAAGAAAGTGGTTGATTCCAAGCCCACATGAGTGAGCGTGCCCCAGAAACCAACTCAAGTTAGCCACATGAGCTCCTGAAGGACATGGTCTCCCAGAACAACACGGTTCTCCCATGAGTTACGCAGGTCGTCCAGAGACCCCCCTAAAGTAGGTGGGATCACAGTAGGTGGGCTGCCAAACAGTGCTCTGTCCAACCTGGACATTGAAGAGAGGCAGGTCTGTAAAGCTTAGCATGTGTTTATCCAGTGGTCACAGAAGTGCCGGGTCAGACGTGGGCCCATGACAGATGGCTATCAAAGCCCCAAACAAACTAAGCTTCTTAATCACAGCACTTCATCTCTCCTCCAGGTCTCTATGATCCAGTCAGCAAAATTCACACAAACTGGAAGTTCCCAAACACAAACGTGACTTTTATGGATCACTTTGGTTCACAGACCCAAAATTAAGGAAGGGGTAAAAGAGAGGAAATAGCAGGATAACAATACAGTTTAGCAAAAGGAAACATAAAGTGAGAAGAAATAAATAACTGTAGAGATCAGCTTTCATAATAAATGGGTATGGGCTGAATTTCCCAGCAAACGTCGTAAGACAGTGTGAAACACTCAAAACCAGCTAGGTGCTGTTTACAGGAAACACACCAAAAATGTTGGCAAGTGGAGGTTCCAAGTGGACATTGGAAAAGTAGAATTAAAAAAAAAAAAAGAAAAGCAACAAGAATGGCAAACTGATATTGGATAAGGAAGACCCAGAGGCAGAGCAAATTCACAGGAACAAAGAGTATTATGTAACAGTCCGAGGCACAGACCACAAAGATTTAATCATCATAAATCTCAACGTGCCGGAAACTCTAGCAGCTAAATACTTAAAGCAATGACTGGTGAAAATACAGGAGGACTTACTGAAGCTCAGCTCTGGTGGGAGAACGACTGGCCGTTGAGTGCCATCTCTCCAGGCCTGCCCTCGCTCCCCGCCGGCCCAGCCCTCCCTGTTCTCCTCTGTTGGTCATCAAATGAATAAATGAATGAATGCATCACGGATGCACTGCCCTCGTGCAAGCTCTTTCTTGCTTCTAGGACTCTTTAGTGTGACCTCCAAATATGCCTCTCCTAACCTCATTCTGATTTCTTCCCACAACTTTAAGAATCTGCGTTCATGACCTTGACCCACTTCCTTGTCAGTTTCTATTTAAAACTCACTTCCACTTACTCAACTGACCTCTTGCCAGTTCCAGACATTGGGCTACGCCAAGCTTCCACAGAAAAATGGAGACAGGCCCGGTGAGTTATCTTCTGAAGAGAGCAGAGCTGGGGCCTTTGGGGACCATTGGTGTACTAGGCCAAATAATGCCCTAGCTCTGGGAACCCGCAAATGTGATTTTATTTGGAAAAAAGATTTTTGCAGGTGTGAGATTAAGCTGAGGATCTTGAGAAGGGGCTGTCATCCCGGTATCCAGGAGGTCCTTAATGTAGTTACATCATCCTTATAGGAAAGAGGCAGGAGAGCAGGCCACGTGGAGACTGAGCAGAGGGAGAGCTGAGGGTGCTGGCCTTGGCCTGGCGTGCAGGCTGAGGAATGCTGGCAGCCACGGGAAGCTGAAGAGGCAAGAAATGGGTTCCCCTTGATTTTGGCCCCAGTGATACTGATTTTAGACTCCTGGCCTCTAGAACTGTGTCGGAACAAATGTCGTTTTAAGCCACTGAGTTGTGGCACTCATACAATGATAACATCATGCTGGCACTGTGGTCTTGCTGTGGTCTAGGGTCCAGCCAAGCTCCTTCAGATGGACTTGGGTGGAGGGCATGGAAACCCCTGCCCCTGGCCAGGGCAGCCTTAGGGAAAACAACCAGCCCCTTGGCATTTAAACAGGCATCGGCTGCCAAGACACCTTTCACAGTTGCAGGGGGGTAAACAAGCAGTATTGAGCATTGGGGAAGTGGCCCCCAAATGACCAGGCTGAATGTCCCAGGGATCCTGTGGCCCCCAGAGCATGGCTTCTGTGACCTGAGCTGGGGTTTTAGCCTACTGGGTGAATGAGTAAGAATGTGGTGGCGTGTCAATCACATCCTGCACACCTAAGACCACCCACATCAGCGACCCCAGGAGCCAAGCCCCGGGATCTGCATTTAACAGTGCCACTCCCCCTGGGGCCTCCGATCCATGGGGACACTTGAGCCTTACGACTGAAAAGCCCATGGTTTATCTTGGGGGGGGGATCACGGCACCGGCAGTTCAGGTTCCTGCTAGGTACGCAGAGCCCGGTGTGCCTCCCCAGGCTCCTGAGTCAGAACTGCCCTGAAGAGAGGCCCTGGGTCTCAGAGGCTTGGGAGAGGTGGGGCAATGCTCCTAGGCTGGGGGCTGTCACCCAGGCTGCACACACAGCCACCGCAGAGCTGTCCTACCAGGGCCACTGGGCCAGGAGTCTGGATTCCACGGGAGTCACGTGGGGCAAAGCAGTTGCCTGGCACCTTGGGGTTGGGTAAGCCGTGGGCTCGCTCAGGCCCTGCTCCCACCTAGGCCCGCCCCTCCATGGCCCTGCTGAGGCTGCCCCACGTGCTCTTGCCCACACCTCCGTAGGAAGCTGTTTTTGCTGATTCAGCTTGATGATCGTCCTACCACCAGGTGACCTATTGGGGTCGGCCCTCCATGTCCTAGATGGAGACTCCCCAGGGTCACACATCCCACAACTGCTGGGTGGCAGAGTCTCCAGGCTCCCGAGTCCCCCTCCATCCACCTCATTCCGCCATCCTGCCCATGCTGGGCCCTTCCTCTTCTCCGTCTTTCCTTTACAAACCCCAACTGTGCCCCCTCCACAGCCTCCTGGGATCACAATGCAAGTGGAAAGAGTTTGGGTGGTGCTGGGGGAGTTTGGTGCCGGTCACACAGCTCTGTGTCACTAGGGTGCGTGCTACATTGGGCCCACGCCTGCCAACACCTCCACCCGCCCCCGCACACACGCGGCATTGTCTCGGGAGCTCTGTGCCCGCCTGCGTGTCTGAGTCGTGATTTACCCACCTCTGAAGGCAGAGAGTGACAGCCACTTAATGCCTCGTGGATGAGTCACCAAGTAAACGGGAAGTTTCACATGCCAAAAGGGAGCATCCAGGAGACAGAGGCAACTTTGAGAAGGAAGATGCCCCTTGTGGGGAGGACCGCCATTCAGAGACCTCCTGGAAGCCCAGGAGACCCCCAGGCAGGGCCAGGTGAGGGCTCTTCTGCCCAGCTGGCCCCTGGGAAGGGGGCTCAGCCTGCCATCCTGGACAAGGCGGGGAGGGAGTAAAGCACACAGCGTGGGGTCTGGTCATGTGTCCTGATGGCAGCTCAGGTCCCTGGGCTCTGTTACCAGGGTTGGGCACGGCGGCAGCAGCGGCGGACCACAGCTGAGCACATCAATGTGCCTGGCACTGGGCATCCTTCATCCCGTACAAGCCCACCCAATCATCAGCAGGGCGCAGCGGGTGTTCCATGGACGCTACCGCATGCTCTACAGCAGGGGACAGAAGGGTCTAAGGCACACACCCCAGGGCCCTTAAGGGCTTGCTGGTTCAGAATCAGGAAACCGCAGTCACCCTTTAGTCCGGGGAGAGTTGGCCCAGGGGAGAAGCAAGGTTGGCTGCAGATTCTTGGCAGGAGGCCATGGCAGGGCGAGAGTCAGGGAAGGCTCCCTGGAGGAGGTGCTGACTTCACTCTGCCCTACCTTATTAAAAAAAAAAAAAAAAAAAAAAAAGAGTTTTAAATCGTTTTCAGGTTCACAGCAAAACTTGAGCAGAAGTATCAAGCGCTGCTTAGCCCCCCATCCCCCACCACATGTCAACCTCCTGTCCCAGGTGGAACACTTGTTACAATCAATGAACCCAATTCACCTGCCATCATCCACCCCCCAATCCGTGCTTCAAGCTCAGGTCCACTCCTGGGCTGTGCCTCTTCTGGATTTGGACAGATGTATAATGATGTGTCCACCACTGTAGTATCAGACAGAATAGAGTGGCAGCCCTAAAACCCCTCTGTGCTCCACCTGTTCCTGCCCTGTCCCCCCACCCGGGCACCCACTGATCCTTTGACTGTCTCCAGAGTTCTTTTCCAGGGTCCTGGAGCTGGAGTCAGACTCGAGCCTGCGCAGGTTTCTTTTTCTTTCAGCCATATGCAGCCAAGTTTCCTGTGTGCTGCTCCACGGCAGCTCTGTTCTCTCCCGCGAGAAGGAACACCCAACTCTCTGGATGCACCGCAGGCCCTCTGCAGACCCTGCACCCCACAGGGCCACGGGGGAGACCAGGAGCTGGCCTGGGGGACATGCTCAGTGGGACAAGGCACACGGAAGGATGGGGGATGCTGTTTCCTCCATCATCTGGGTCACGGTAGGACACCTTGTTGGCCTGATTGTCCCTAACGCCAGCTGTGCTGCTGTGCTGCACACACTCCAGGTCCAAACCCAACAACGGCACCAGATTTGATTTCCAGGGGCTTTAGAGGAGCTCACACATGCGTTGCCATAGCTCTGTAAGCACGTGCCCTCGAGGGTGGGGTGGGGGCGGTCACACGTCTCCTCCCTCGCTCTCCACGGAAGCACTTTCAGCACCTGTCCCTACTGTCATCTTATGAAGCCCAGAGCTGGTGGGAGAGGGGATTTGTTCATCAATTTAGCAGGAAACAATAGAACAAAATCTTAGGCATCATAGAACTTAGGAAATTGGAGGAGCCCAAATTACCCAATTCAAAATCCTCCCCAAGATGTTCCGGACACTCCCAGCGCTCAGCAGCAGCCTTCAGAGGAATGGACGGGGTTGACACGAGACAGGTTGTGGTGGTGGTGGGGTGGCAGGGAGGAAACATTCTTGATGCTCGTGGGAGCAACTGGGACAGTTGAGCAGGGGAGATATTGTTTTGTTGACAATCTTTAGAAACAGAAATTACCCAGAAAGCTTCCTACAATCCCCGATCACTGTTTCCCTTACATTTCAATACAATGGCAGCTGCCATACTCTGGGTGCAAGGTGCTTTGGGAAGCAACAGAGAGCAACTGGGAAGAGGGAGAAGAAAGGCAGATACAGGAATCATCTTGGAACTTGCTTTGGGGCTGTTCCTGGGTAGAACCAGAAATGCTGCATGCCTGAATTTAAAGGTTTTCCCAGAGAAAATAGTCTTGGTGGTGACCCTCAGTTCTGCCTGCCTTTGTCCTTCTCAGATGCAGGGACCACAAGTTGCCATCCCAGAGGGCATCTGTCCTTCCTCCCTAAGCAAGATGTTGGGGGACGGGTGGCAGTCTCATCTGGTGTTGGCACAGAGATCCCACCTGCAGAGGCCTGGGGACCCAGGGCATGAGCTCGGGGCAGCACACACAGCTGTTTTCAGAAGGAGCTTTGGTGGCATGTGCATAGCAGGTGTGAGCATGTGGGTCCATAGGGTCCAGAGGAAGCCCGTGGGCACCTGGCAGAGGACACCATTTAATCTAGGTCTTAACGAAGGAAAAGCATCACTCTTGTTCTCCTTCTTTCATGGCGGGGGAAAGCTGTGAGGTGACTAGTCCAGGGTCACACGGTCCTAGGGGTAGAAGCAGAATTCAGACCCTGACTAGCAGCCCACACTCTCTTGACCATTTCTTCCCATTCACAGGCCTGGCCATGGTCCTGGGGGTGTTTGTATCATCACCTGCTGAACCAACAAATGAATGAATGAATCGATGTTTTCAGACCCTCCATTATTAGTAGTCAGAATTACCTAAACCTGAGCACAGGCCTCTCTCCCGCCTCGGCCCTCCCCAGACCTCCTGATGCCCTCGGGCCCCTTCCTGCTGCCAGCAGCACCATACCAGACCAGAAGAGAGGTCCACTCTGGCTCATGGTTCTGTCCCCAAGTCAGCCGTGATGGCCTTGCTGGCAGAGTGCTCAAGTGGGGCAGGGCACCTGAGGGCCAGAGGCCAGGAACGCATGAGAGACCTTGCCAAACTGGCTTTGGTAGCAGGCCCGCTCCGGAGATAACCATTAACCTGCAAGTCCATTCACGGGGGACTGGATGAATCCACTCATTAGGGCAGAGCTGACTCACCTCTTAAGTGCTCTTAAACCTACAACTGCACCTGCCTCGTCCATCTCACAGCAGGGATTGAATTTCAACGTGAGTTTCAGAGGGTGGACGTCGTACTCAAACCATAGCCTGCCTGGGAAGGAAGCGGGGTCCTTCTGTGCCTCTGCTCACAGCCCTGCACCTCTGGCTCATGCCCTCTCCGCACCTTGCCATGCTGGCCTGTCCTGCTGGCCTGTTTGCCCTTCCTTGGGGATGTTAGGCTCTTCCAGCTTGGGGCCTTGCCCAGGCTGTTCCCTATACCCAGAATTCCCTCGCCACCTGCTGGCTTGTCCTGAGTCATCCCTCCCCACCAGCTGCACGGAAAGCCCTCCTGGCTGCCGGCCTGGCTGTGGGCTCTGGGGACTTGCCCTGGTGTGGTGCACTTGCCGTCCAGGGCTTTGGTCCTGCTCCTTACTTGGTATGTGCCTGCTCTGGTCCCCTCGCTAACCTGGCATTCCTGGAACTGCCAAAACAAAGCTCCACAAACAAGTAGCTGGAAACCACAAAAACGTGTCCCTGCACAGGTCGGAGTCGGAAGTCCAGGCTGGGCAGGGCTGGCCCCCTGTCGAGGCTCAGTAGGAGGATGTGCTCCTGGCCTCCTCCTGGAGGCTCCCTGCAGCTCTCTGCCGACCTGGTCCAGTGGCACCATCACTCTGGTCCCTATCCCACTGTGACACGAGAGCTCCTGGGCACCTCTCTTCATGTGGCCTCGGGTTCCCTGTATCGAATTTCCTTCTCCTTTCCGGCTGCATTGGGTCAGTGACTCGATTTCAACTTACTTCGTCACCAAAGACACTTCTTCAAATAGGTCACATTCTGAGGGTCCATGTGGGCGTGAATTTGGGGGCCACTGTTCAGCCCAGCAACCCGTGAATAAACCCGAGTCCCATCCCAGCCCTACCCTCTGCCACCCACCTACCCGGGCCAAGCGCGTCCCACTCCCAGCCTCAGTTTCCCTGTCAGCAACACTGGAGGAAAGTCCGCCTCGGGAGCTCGCTAACTGGCCCGTGCCAAGGGAGGTGTCCTGGAGTAAGTGGCCCGAACAGAGCCGCCTCCCTCCAGCCCAGCCCCACCTTCCCCTGTCGTCTGACCAATTTGGTCCTTTGGTCACTGTGGCAAGACCGCACAGGCTCACGTCGGGGTTTTGCTGAGCAGACCATAGGATATTATGTGAATAACACTGTGTCTAAAATAAACCTCAAGAGGCGCTAACAGGTGGTGACAGGCAGCCGGAAAGACACGGCTGGCCTCTCTCCACATTATGCTGAGTCCCCAAAATACGCATTCTTCCAAGACCCTGCACCAGCGGTCTCCACCATCCCTGGGGGCATCTGTGACATCGCAGATCCTAGTGCCGCAGGGCTGGGGCAGGTCCAGGCTCACTCCAAGTGCCATGCGCAGGACCGGCAACATCGGCATCCCCGGGCCGGGCAGCAGCGCAGCCTCAGGCCCCGGACCTGCCCCTGGACGCTGCACGGCAGAGCCACAGCCCTGGAGACATCCACCCTGCAGCTGTGGTGGTGGACTGCGTGACGAACTGGGGAGGCTGTCCCCACCTCTGAGCGGGGCTCTCCTGAGAGCTGGTGCTTGCACCGAGCCACCCAGGTTGGCTGTGCTCTCTGGTCACACGACACTCCACCCACACCCCCTGCCTAGTAGAGGCCTCATTTTGCCCCATGGTCCTCTACCGAGTTCATGTTCCTCTCTCAGCCCATTTCAGAGGGGTGGGAAGGAAGGACCCCGCCCCAGGGGCCTGTGGCTATCGAGGGCTGCAGAGGAGGAGCTGGGACTCAGAGACGTTGGCTCCACACTGGCAACTAACGCTGGCTGCTGCGGATCTGAATTCAGGACGATCTGGCTGTGCTTGCCCAGACTGTCTCTGGAGACGAATGCACCCAACGCCCGGGACAGCACCTGACAAACAGCAAGGGGCCTCGCCCTCAGCACATGGCTGACATGTCTTGGAGAATGTTTCAAGCACGGGAGCTCAGGCCCTGCCCTGCCCTGCCCCTCTCACTGACTGCCATCGGGCTGTAGGGGAGGTTGCCCAGGTGACCCTGCCGGATACCCAGGGGCCCTTGCACTCACAGGCACTGCTAGAGCTTTCGTTGGCGTGCTGACTTCTTGGTGGTAAAAGCAGATGGGCGCCGGCTCTCCAAGGACTCAGCATTCAGTACCGAAGCAGAAGAAAAATTCACAAGTGAGAGGTTCTGTTGGGGGTCTAAGCAAGTGGGCATCCCGAGGCAAAAGAGGGAGTTTCTTCCTGGGGGTGCAGAGAGGAGCAGCTGGGTTGATTGGCAGGGGACATGGAAGTGAGTTCTGCTCAAACGAGTAGCCAGGTGTCTTTGGCCACAGTTCAGAGGAGGGAGTTTCAGGTAGAGGGGACAGCTCCTAGGGAGCTCTGGGGGGGGGGGCAAGGAGGCTGCCTCTAGTGGTCCCCACTTCTGCTCTTGCCCCTCTAGGCTCACTGGGCAGCCTTGTCCCCACTCCTTGAACAAAGCCTTGGCCCTCCACCCTGGCCCAGTTTCATTTTGCTCACTTTCCTCATACATGCTTGAACTTATTCCTGCCTCAGGGCCTTTGCACTTGTGGTTCTCTCTGTGTGATGCTTCTCCTGACACCCACACAGCTGCTCCCATGCCTCATGCCTTGGCTATGTGCCACCTTCTCACTGAGGCCTTCCCTGACCACCCATGGACAGTGCCGATCCCCTTCCCTGCTAAATGCCATGGGTCACAGGTGGGCTATTGTATGTGTCTATCAGAACAAATGCCTGAAGAGAGAGGGGCTTGTCTGCCCACTGCTGCCCCCAGTGCCTGGGGCAGTGCCTGGCACAGGTAGGACCTCTGAACAGAGGTGAAAGCAGGCAGGTGGGCAGCCAGGGGCAGGCATGGGGTGCTGGGCAGTGGATCCGAGGGCAGGTGGCTGGGATCCCAAGTCTGACAGACAGTGGATCTCTTCACTGCTTTATTGTCCAGGCAATGGGGACCCTCTGGGGATTTTGAGCAGAGGGGTGCCCTGGTAAGAATAGTGCTCTGAGATGATATAGCTGACCTCCCGTGGCCAGTAGGTTAGTGGGTCTCCAGTTCCTGAGTTGGGAGCCGAGGGGAGGACTGCACCAGGACCCTGCTGACGGCAGAGACCCTTGCTCTTGCTATCCTGGCAGAAACCCCAAGAGCATTAGGAATGTGGGCAGTTCTCACAGCCCTCTCTGCTCTGCTGGCCGGGGCTTGGAGCTCTGCTCTGGGCAGCAAGCAGGTCCCAGGGGGACATCAGTGAGTGCCAGCTCCCCCAGAACCCCAGGCTAGGAGAGCAGCCAGTTCTGGGCCCCAGGCCCTTGGAACAAAGCCTCCAGCATGTGGGCTGCTGCCCCAGCTCCCAGACGCTTGGGTTCTGGCCCCAGTTCCACCACTGACCCTGGCCACAGGACCCGTGACAGGGACACGTCCTTGCTGGACCTCAGTCTCCCTGTCTGTGAGGCTGGTGGGTGAGTGCCCTCGTCATCCACACCTCTCCACCCATGCTCACACCCACCTGATGGTTTCCTGTTGCCTCTAGAATGCTGGGCACCTTGGGATCCAGGTCTGCCAGATGCCCCCAATCCCAGGGGCTACAGGTCTCCCAGGCCTTGAACGACAGGGCAAGGAGCTTGTCTCACCTGGGGAGATGGGAGCTGGGAGCTTGGTCCCAGTTCTTTGGCAGGCTCTGGGCCCAGGGCAAGGCTGTATCAGGAAGCACTTCAGGGCTGGGCTGAGCCTTGTGGGCTGAGAGGGCTCTCGGGAGTCTCCTGGCCCAACTGCCTGCACTTTATGGATGAAGATGCTTGGACTGAGAGAGGAGGGGTGACTTGCCCAAGGTCACCCAGCAGCAATAGGGAAGCAGCCCCAGGCCTAGGCCCCCATCCCTGCATGCTGGCCTCAACTACAGGGTTCTCATAGGGAAAGCAGCTCTCTGATCTCAGATCAGCATTCCCTTTGCAAATGCAGAATTCAACTCAACGTGCCTTTGAGGAGTTAGGCACAAAGCTCCTGTGCCCGGTAGGGTGGAGGGAGTGGAGGAAGCCGCTCTCTTCTGACACTATCTCCAAGCTCCTGATTGGCAAGTGGAGCGCAAATGACCTGGCTCTGGTGCCCCCCGGTGGTCAAACTTTGAATAGCAACAGTCGTGACTAAGTTTTACAGGGCAAAGGTGAGTTGGCTGAGCAGTTGGGTGAGTTGGCGTCAGCAGTTCCCCTGGGGCTGCCCTTTCGTGCGTCTCACCCGCCTACTCATCGTGCTGGAATATTTATTAAAATGCAGAATCTGCATCAGCAGGTCTGGGGCGAGTTCAAGATTCTGCATTTGTAAAGAGCGTCCAGTGATGTGGTTGCTACCCGTCCATGGGGCCAGCACACTTCTGAGTGGGAGGAGGAGGAGCGTGGGTTCACCTGCACCCCCTTCTGAGAAGGACCCACGGGACGAACCCCACCACCTGGTGCCACAGGGAAGGCGCAGCTGTGACTCCCCCAAGAACACACACTGGAGATTCCCAAAGGAAGAAAGTCTGTGTTGGGAATGTTACAGCAATACCCACAGCTACAGTTTTCCACACTCAGTTCTCCTGCTTCATGATGTGAGGGCCCAGTTCAGAATTAACAACACGCAGGCCCCTGCATCTAAAAGCGGGGGGAAAGTGCAGAAAAGGAAACTAAATAAAAGCTTTTCCCTTTGAAAATGTGCCGCTTATGCAATGTGATAGAGATAACAGTGGATCATAAGCAAAACACAAATGTAGAAAGTAGAAAAGGACACTGTGCGAATCATCATCTATATAACACAACAGTACTCTACTACTGTGATAGTCTTACCATTTTTCTGGCTCACTTTTCTGCAAATTCATTTAGGTCAATCGAAATGTGTACTTTTACAACTTCGTTTTCGATAGCTATCATTGAAAGTGATGTCAGTTTTTCTTGGCAAATGCAAGACCAAACATCATTTTGGGTCATTTTTCATTTTGAGAGGGATATTTCTGTGGCTGCAACAGTCTTTGGAGCTGTTAAGAGAATTTCACAGGCTGTGATAACATCAGGATATGTTTCTAATGAATAATTTCTTTAAATATTCTTTTTAGTTGTAGATGGACACAATACCTTTATTTTATTTATTCATGTTTATGTTGTGCTGAGGATGGATCCCCCATGCCTCACATGTGCTAGGCAAGTGCTCTACCACTGAGTCACAACCCTGGCCCCATCTGATGAATAACTTTGAAATAAATATTTTAGGGATTGATGATTCATACAGAATAATTTTTCTAAACAGATTTAACTTTTCATACAAATCAGTTTGCTGTAAATCTGGGTTTACTTTCGAGTGTATACAGCAGTATTTTAATGTTTACTGTCGGCATTTCCTGTAACCGGTGGAGGTCACACAAAACCAACAGCAGTTTCACCATCTGTATACAGTTCAGCCTCCTGTTTATGCATTGGATCACCGAGTCTTGAATTCCGAGGGGGATTTAATTTTAAAACAGTCCTCCTCACCAAAGCTCGGCCCATCAAAGGCCCATAGGAAAACGGTGCTCTTTTGAGCTAGCGTGTCCATCTTTCCACTTAGTTTCTATTGGAGATTTGCTTTACAGTGTCATGGCGGGCTTTGAATCCAGAGGTTCTCAACTAGTTGCTGGGTGCCAGTAACTGCCGGATCAAGAGGTCTGTGGACAGTCCATCTGTGGTGGTTCACTGACGAGGTTTGCTTCCGCTCCTGTCCCAGCCCTCTGGCTGGAGAGTTAGTACTTCCCAGGTGCCTTGTGACAGGCTCCGGGACGGGAAGGTGAGCGGCCTCTCTATGGTCTGAGAACTGGCCCCTCGATGAGCCCCTCTGCTCTACCAGGGTCACCCTCCATCACTGCCAGCACCTGAGTCCTTGCCCCCAGTCCAGCAGTGTCCCCAGATTCCATAGCACCCCAGACCACCCCAGGCACGTGTCCCTGCCCTCCTGTCCCATCGTCACATATGAAACACAAATTCAAAGATAAAATTAAGAATTTGAAGCTGGTGGCAGCCTGGTGTTAAACCCAGAGCAAGACCCTTTGTGAGTGGACCCTGTGTAAAGTCTGAGGTCACACAAACTGGAGGACGGCCATAGTCACCTTGAGGGCCAAGACCTGCTGCGTGCTCTCCACGAGCCCATGACCCTGTCAACAATCCAGCGTGGTCCTCCCTGGTTTTGAGGTGGGGAACTGAGCACCCCAGAGGTCAGGTAACTTACCCGAGGTCACCTGCTACTCAGGGGCAGCTCTGCACTGTTGGCATCCCCTCTGACTCCCAGGTCCCAGGCATATTAGCCAGGCCCAACCCTGCAGGAGGCAGAGGTAGACAGCAGCCCAGGCTTCTTGCCTCTCAGAGGAAAGAGAGGAAAGAATTCAGGCTTGGGACTCTGATCTGTCTGGTCATAAATGTGGGTAACCAAACCTGGGGCTGCCGGAGGGGTTTCCTGAGATTTTTAAACTATAGCCCATGACACATGAGGAAACCAACCCAGTGGGCTGAGCCCAGCAGTTTTAACCATGGAATAGAAAAGACAGCCTGTCCGAGGGCATCCTGAAGTGGGGTGAACACTGTTTGTCTAGGGTTGTGGTGTCAGTTATTGTCCACATGCTGGGTCACACGTCCAACGCCTTTCTTACTTGCCTCCTTGTGCAGGAAGCCTGAGCAGGGTAGGATGTTGAGCTCTGCTCACTAGGGGGCGCCAGCGGACCCGCCCAGAAGGCAGGGCAGTCTCTGCACACAGGCAACCTTTTTGTCCAAGGGCACTCTGGTCCTGTACTGGGCCCCATTACCCCAAAGGACTTGGTTTCCTGGGGTCACATTCCCCCATGGTCTGGGCCTGGAATTATCTGGCCAGTAGGCCCCAGGTGACCTACTGTATTGATTGGGAGTGGCATTTCAGGGAAGGGGCAAGCCCTGCAGCCTGCAGCCTCTGGGTGTGTCCCAGCCTCACCCCAACGCTGCAGTCCTGGTCTAGCTGCTGGGATTGGACCCAGGACAGAGGAGAGGCTTAGGGTCCTATAAATGCCAGCTCACCAGGTGGGGCATGTTATGCCCTGGGCTAGGGGCTTGCAGGCCAGACCAGAGACCCAAATCCACACCTGAGCTCCAAGGTTCACTGTGAATGGAGTCACCTCAGCAGAGCCTCAGCCTGGGTGCCAGGAGACAGTCTGCACAGGCCTGGCGCTCCTGTAGAGCAGCTGTCAGTCACCACATGAATGTCAGCCTCTGGAGCCCCCCTCACCCTCCACAGGGTGTAGGTGCTGCGTCAAATGCATCTGCTTCAGTCTGCAGCACCCCGCTGGGTGTTGAGATCACCATTTTACAGATCAGAAAACTGAGCCTGGGAAGGAAGTGCCTTGGTCAGTGCCCCACCTGAGCTACGCAGAGACACTATGGAGCCTGGACCTCGGTGTGTCTTTTTGACATTCAGACTGGAGGCATCAGGCCCGGCTAGTCTAACTCCCTGTGGTCAGTGGGGAAAAGCACATGAGGGATGGGCTGGAGGCCCCCCAGGCCTGGAGGTCAGGAGTCAGCCCCAGCCTCCGCCCACAGGTAGATCCTCACCCCTGCTGCCTGAAGCTCCGCGCTCACTTTCTGGCCCCCACCTCACTAGGAAGCCGCCATTCTCTGCTTCCCTTGGTTATTTTTTCAGAAAAGCCCTGGTCTGGGTCCCAGGTGCCTGGAGGTAGCTGCTACTAACCTGCTCTGTGTCCTGAGAGCGCTCTTTTCCCCTCTGGGCATCTGTTATCCCTGTGTGAAATGAAGGGCTTGAGCTATAGGAGCCTGCAGGTCAGCCAGGTATTTGAATAGGATTGCCAGATAAAATACAGGGTGCCCCGATATATTTGAATTGCAAATAAACAGTGGATGATTTTAAATCTAAGTATATCCCAAACACGGCATGGGAGATACTTATACTAGAGGTTATCCATGGCTTACCTGAAATTCAGATTTAGCTGGTGTCCGAGTTTTCACTTGCTTCGCCTGGCAGTCCTATCCACGGTCTCACTGGGCAATTTAAGGGTTTGTGATTCTTCATCAAGGTTTGCTGGGCATGCTCGAGGGCTGGCCCAGCAGGACTGGACGCCCAGTCTAGAGGAAGGGAGGGAGAATGACTGACCCCAGGGTGGACAGGGAGGGGAGGAGGAAGGAGAGGCAGGTGGGGTGCAGGGAAACTTCAGGAAAGGTGAGGCTGGGCAGGTGTGCAAAGAGAAAGATGCCCTCCTCCCGCCAATGCTGACAGCCATCAGGCCCCTCAGCCAGAGCAGAGCTGGGATTTCCACCAGACCCAGCCACGGTGGAAAGGAGCCCGGCCCTGCCCTTGGCACCTCCAGCAAGGAACTGTGCCCACCTGTGAAGGGCTCTGGGTGCGGCAGAACCCCTGACAGGCCAGCCTTCCACCACGCTCTTGTAGCGGTCACCCTGGCGGGCTGGAGGAGCATGCCAGCATTCCTCCACAGGGACAGACCCTGCCGGACTGCACTCGGGCCTGATGCTCCCTGCTACAGAAAGCCCAGCAGGCAGACCCTGCCCTCTGCCCTCCCCAAACTTTTCTGTTCCCTTGACCTTCCTAACCCAACCCTGGTTGGCTCTGAGCAGCCACATTTTCAGCTAAAACTACATCTCCCAGCCTCCCTCTCAGCTCGAGCAGCCAAGTGCCACCATCTTGGTTCTTGAGAGGCAAAGGAGGTGCAGCTTGGCACCTTCTAAAACCTCTTTTCAAGGAGGCAGAACACCTTTGGCCCATCCCCTTGCCCCCCTGAAGTGGTACTGGAGGTTGAGCAGCCTCACTGGGGACAAAGGATGTAGGCACAGTGCCACATAATAGGGGAACTGTGTGGACAGACAGCCGTTGCCCAGGTCACCCAGCCCACATCGCTCACTGCTGGACTTTTTCCAGTGTGATGAGGCCACGATTTTCAGGCCTCTGCTGCAGGCCGGCAGCCCACACCCTGGTGCCCACACTCCTGTGCTGTGTAGGAACCACCAGGGCTTCCCTCCTGCCCCATTTCACGGCTGCACACCCATTGCACGCCAAGAAGCACCCTTGCGGTATCTAAGACACGGCTGGCACCCTGGCCCTCACCCTCCTGCCCTGAGGGCACCCAGGCCAGCCTACCAAATGTGGCACTCACTGCAAGTCCCTGCCCAAGGGCTCTCCTGGGCACCTGCACAGCAACCTGGAAGCCCAAGAAATTAGCCCTCTGGAAGCTCTTCCCCAGCAAAGCCTGGAGGAAGCCGGTGGCTAAATGTGCCAACCCTCTGCTATTGGGTGGGTCCCTCAGATGTGTCCCCTGCACTCATCCCACTGTCCCCAGGGTCTGGCTCCAGTTGCTTGGATAACGCACCCTTCACAGTTGTCTTCCCTTCCCCCTCTTCCCCGTCTGCTACCTGGGATTGCCTTCTAATAACCCACTTGCCTGCAAACCCCGATTTCAAGGCTGGCTTCTGGGGGATCCCAACCCGGACAAGTTGATTGTCTTAAAGCATCTTCACCAGACCCTTTGAGGCTGGTGAGAATTGACCATGGTCCTTATAAATTCAGTAGAGAAAAGCGAAGCAAGCCCGAGTCAGACCACAAGAAGTGGTTCAAACTCAGGGCCCCAGAGGTCAAGGCCAGAGGTGGTTCTGATCCCCCAGTGATTGCTCGGTGCCTGGGAACTCAGAGTAGGATTGTGCTGTACCCTGAGCCAGGTCCAGGGTGGACAGAGCACTGAACTCAAATCTTCCCAGTCAGTGCTGCCCCCATGTGGCCACAGGGGATTACTTCCTGGACAGACATTCTGCCCAGGGGGACACTAGACACAGGTGGAACCTCTGTTCCAACTCACACACACGTGCACGCACACACACAGTTTATTCTCTTCTTGGTCAGTACAGCTGTCTGGCTGTCCTCTGCAAGGCCTTGAGACTTTCCAACCTTCCCCCCTGGGGTACCTGGGCAATGCCTGGGGTCCCATGGGTGCTAAGCCGGGGCTTTGTGCTGCAGAGTTGGGAGGGAGAGCAAGAGCTCTCGCTGCCAAGCATGGTGCATCCCCTCTTCGCCCACTCCTGGGACCTACTGTGTGCTGGGCCACAGAGCTCAGAGGCTCACTCTGCCCACGACGGGGTCTTGAAGGATGGAGCCTCCGCTCCTTGTCCTGCCCGGGAGGCAGCCACACTGGGGCATCACCCGGAGGGCTGCATCACACCAGCAGTCCCTGTACTGCCCAGGTGCCACCCTGGGAGCTGTGAGAGGAGCCCCAGTCTCACTCCTAGCCCTTGGTATAGAGGAGGCGCTCGGAGGTGTCTTCTGGGTGGAAGGAACTGAACCAGGAGGGGAACTTCAGGAGCAGAGAGTAGCTGGAGCTGAGGGGGAGCTGGGCCAGCGAGGCTGCTCTCTGGACGTCACACGGAATGCAGCTGTGACCAGTAGAGGCTTTTGGACACCCCACAGTCCAGGAACAGGGTCCAGCACTGGGAAGGGCACTTATGTGACCAGGCCTTACGTGAAGGAGCCCATCCCTTCCGCACCCTCCATGAGCTCCCCAGAGGGGGCAATGCCATGAGATCGGTCCCTAAAAGGGGTCCTGGCATAGAGGTTAGGACTGCGCCTGCTTCGAGGGACCCTCGCCGGGTTATCATCTTCCCTGTTAGTCCCTCGCTTTCCCCTTCCCTTTTTGATCCACACAATGTCCTCACCCGTGAAGCAGGTCACCCTGCCTGACTAGAATAGTGAGACCTAGGCCACCGAGGGGCTGGGCAGCTGCTGAGCCACCACTCACTTCAGCAGCTTGGGCACAAACTCTTGCAAGCAGCCCAGGTCAGAGAGCACAGCCCTTCCCTGGAACCACACTCCTGGCCACAGGGACTCGGCCCCTCCTCCTCCCACTCCTCCTCCCACTCCTCCTCCCACTCCTCCTCCCACTCCTCCTCCCCCTCCTCCTCCCCCTCCTCCCACTCCTCCTCCCCCTCCTCCTCCCACTCCTCCTCCCACTCCTCCTGCTCAGGTTCTGAGCTTCTCCCTCCTCCACGATTTCCAGACGCCTCACGTGTTCAGTGGAATATTTTTCAAATTCCCCTAAAAGCAAAGCATCCTGGGCTAGTCAGCTTTTCTTTGCTACGACCAAGATATCGGACAAGGAAAACTTAGAGGAGGGAGAAGTCGATTTGGCTCGTGGTTTCAGGGCCTCAGTTCCTGGCCGGCCGACTCCATTGCTCTGGGCCTGAGGTGAGGCAGACGATCGTGGCGGAAGGGCTTGGTGGAGGAGAGCTGCTCCACTCGTGGAGCCCAGGAAGCAGAGAGAGAGGGAGGATCCCGGGACGAGGTATAGTCCCCAAGTCATGCCCCCAGTGACCTACCTCCTCCAGCCGGTGCCACATGCCTACAGTTGACACCCAGTAGAGTAGTCCTTTCAAGTTACTAGTCCCTCCAGGGTCTCCCCACTAGCAGGCTGCAGCTCTCGTGGTTGCCTAAAAGCCCCACCTCCGAGCTTTGCTCTCTGTGCTTCCAAAACTGAGCTTCTGGGGGGACATTTTTAGATCTAAACCATAACACCTCCGTGGCAAAGCTCAGCCCTGCCCCGCCCTGGCCCCTGCAGGCAGGTGGCTGTGCAGGCAACACAGAGACCGGATGGGTGGAGGGCCCAGGGGAGGCTCCCTGGGGGAGGGCTCCCGGAAGTGGCGTTTTCTCCCTGACAGCCTGCAGAGGTCTAATTCAGGCCCCCAACACTGGCCACGTAGCGTGCAATGTGGTGGCCTCTTGTGTCTTCCCAGTCACGGGCACCCCCACGCGTCCACCTTGAAAGTCTCTCCACCTCTCAAAGGACCTGCAGCCCCCAGTGCCCTCCTGAGCCCCTGCACCCTGGCCTTAGACTGCCAGCGATCTCCTTTCTGTCTGCTATGGTCAGGATCTGGAGTGTTCCCCAGAGGCCATGTGCTGAAGGCCTGGCCACCAGCCTGTGGTGCTGCTGGGAGGTGGAGGAACCCTTAGGAAGCAGGGCCTCGTGGGAGGAAGTCAGGTCACTGGGGCTTGTCCTTGGAGGGGAGGTTGGGACCCTGCCCCTTCCCCTCTCTCTGGCCACCAAGAGGTGAACGGGCCTCCTCCACCACATGCTCAGAGCAACACCACCAAATGACCATGGGCTGAACCCCTGAAGTCATGAGCCCCCCAAAACTTTCTTCCTTAAAAGTGGATTATCTATGGTATTTTGTCACAGTGTGGAGAGCTGACTGACACACTGTCTCTGTCAAGCTCCCCCTCTGGACACCTCAGGTGGGTAGAATGGTTTCTTCTGCTTATCATGCTTCCAAGTTTCACTAGTGTTTTCCCAAGTGTCAGACTTATTCCTTCTGTGGCCAAGATTTTCCCATGGTATGGACGGGCCACTTTTGCTTGTCTGTTCAGCTGTGTGGACTTCAGGGTTGTTTCCTCCTTTTGGCTATGATGACTGATACCTCTAGAACATTGCCAGTTCATTTGGGTGTCTACCCCAGAGCATGGTTGCTAGATCCCAAGGTAACTCTTTCACCTTTTGAGAACCTGCCAGACTGTTTTCCAAAGTGGCTGCGCCATTTCACATTCCACCACTAGTGTCTGGGGTGCAGTTTCTCACATGCTTACCAGCACTTGTCACCTGTCTTCTTGGCAGGGTTTGGAAGCATGAACAGGAGCAGGACTTCCTGAGAGACGGCAGCCCAGGGAGAGACATGCGGGAATCACATAGAAGGTACCGTGGGACCAATAGCATTTGACACTCCTAGGGAGTGAGATGGACAGCGGGGAGCTGTGGACACCCGTGACCCCAAGTGATCGGTCATCATCATCGTGGATGCCTGGAAACTGCTGATGGTCCAAGTTTGTGTCCTATGAGCTCTTTACCCCTGCAGAGCCGGGGTCAGTGCTATTATGGCCCCATTTCTACACCTGAGGAAACGGAGGTCAGGGCTGGAGGCTCCGCCCACTGGAACAGAGGCAGAAAGCTGCAGAGCAGGGTTCAAACTCCAGCCCTCAACAGTGACTTGACACGACCCCTGAGATGTCACCAGGGCCGAGAGGCTGGCTGGACTCTGCACAGAGCCACAGGAGTTAGAAGTGTGTGAGGATTCTGGCTGTGGAAAGGCCCAAGGCAGCGTTCCTGGGGTGAGCAAACTCCCAGGGGCTAACAGACGCCCTGTTTCCCACAGTTGGAATATTCTGCTTTTTCTCCCAGGAACTAGTAGGATGACGGACACATGCTCCGTGCCTGGCTGCTATGGTACTCTCCTCCGTGAGGAGGCTCTGTGCTAGAGTCTTATCAGCCTCGACCTCGATCTCAGACACTCAGCTTCTGGATATGAAGACCTCTCTCAGACAACACCAGGGTGTCACCAGACCTAAACCTGCCCACATGACAGTAACTTAGACAATGAGCAATATGTAGTAATGACGCCAATGACCTAATGTAACCTATGGATACAAATAACGCTGGCAGCTCAGACGAGCAGCCCTTTTTACTTTGCCCCTGCACCTTGCTTGCTTCTCTCTCTCTCTCTCTCTCTCTCTCTCTCTCTCTCTCTCTTTTTACATAAGTGTGGCCCTATGACAGAAACGCACCCCAGTGGCTGCCTGGGCTGGGCGAGGAGCGTGAGAGTGACGGCTAATGGGGACAGGCTTCTTGTCAGGTGATGGAAATGCAGGGGTGGTTGCGCCTGTCTGTGCCGCCCTGAGACCCACTCTCGTGGGAGGACTCGTGGCTGTGACCGCATCTCAGCTACCCTGGTAAAGAAAGAGTGTGGCCCTCACCTGCCACCTGCTCGGCACCCGGATGAGGAAGCCAGGGTGGGGTGAGGAGCTCCGGTTTAGCTTCCCTGCTGCTGTGACTGGAAGACCTGACAAGAACAATTTTAGAGGGGCTCGTAGTTTCAGAGGGTTCAGTCCGTAGACGGCTGGCTCCCTTTCTTGGGGCTCAAGGTGCGGTTGAACATCATGGCAGAGGAGTGTGGTGGAGGGGAGGAGCTCAGGACATGGTGCCAGGAAACAGAGTCAACCCCAAGGCTCGCCTCCAGGGACCACGTCCTGCAACCACACCCCCTCAGTCACCCCCAGTGATCCCCACCGAAGATTAACGCGTGACTGGGTTCAGGCTCCCATAACCCAGTCATTTCGCCTCTGAACCTTCCTGCATCGTCTCACACGTGAACTTTTGGGGGAGACCTCATTTCTAGACCACAACAAGCACAGAGGTCCTTCCTGGTTGGGGATAGGAGGGGAGGACGAGTCGTGAGCTCGTGCCTGCCTGTGCAGACACCAGGGCGACAAGAGCCATCGGGGCCTGAGCTGGAGGGATGCGAGGCTGACCCCGCTCTCCAGGCCCCACGCCTCAAAGATGCCCGCCACCAGGCCCCGCAGGCAGCAGCACAGGACGATAAGACAGGACGGAAAAGCTCCTGAGAGCCGACCGCGTCTGTCCAGCCGTGGGCCCACTGGAGGGAGGGCGAGGAGAGGTTGCCCACACACCCCTTTCCATAACTGCAGAGGCCCTGGGAGACCGACCCTGGTCACAACCTCCTGTCCCAGCACAAGACTTGGCAGATTTTGAAAGAAGCCATGGCTCTCTGCGTGGGTCTTTCACACGGAATAACCACGCATCCCGAGCACCCGATACACTCCACGCAGGGGGAGAGGCGTTGGCCCTCCACTGCCTGCGCTGGCCCTGGACAAGGCGTGGCCCTGAACAGCCCAATTCCTGCGTGTTCTTGGCCTGATATTTGTTTTCTCCCCAGGTCAGGCCTGTGCACGGACCACACAGGTACCCCTCTGCAGGCCCGCATGTGAGCAGCGTGTGCATGCCTGTGCACAGGAGTGTGTAGTACGGGTGCGCATTGTGGGATGTATGTGTGTAGTCTGTATGTTGTGTGTTATGTGTAGTAGTGTTTGTGTCCATTGCATGTGTATTCAGTGTGTGTGTATGTGTGGTGTGGGTGTGTAGTGTTTGTATATGTCACATGTCATGTGTGCATACATGCATGCGACTTGAGGTGCACTTGTGTGAGCATGCACACGTGGGTAATGTATAGTGTGTGTTGTGTCATGTGTGCATGCATGTGTATCTGTGTTATGTTCGGTGGTTGTGTATTGCCTGTTTTGCTGTGTGTGGTGCTGTGTGTAGTGTGCATATGCTGTGCGTGTTGCTGTGGTGACAGTAACAGGATGATAATCATGAAGTGAAGGCCACGTGCAGTAGCCTCAGGATCCTGAGGAACCCCCCAACCCAGGTCCAGGTCAAGAGTCCTGGAGTGGACACAGAGAGGTCTAGTAACTGTGCTATGAGACTCAGCAAGCCAGATGCAGAGCCGGAGCTTACATCACATCATTTTGTGTCTTAATGGAAGAAAAAAGAGATGTCACCTGTAGTCTTGTGCCTGCCACTGGTCTTTGCATCCTTAGAGAATATTTCTAGCTCCCGAGCATGTCCAATTTTATACGGCTGCACCTGTGGTGGGGACTCTGCTCTGCGGGTCCTGTCTCACTGGAACGAGAAACGTCTCAACGCAGGGACATTCTTGTATCCCGGCCTCGACCCTTCATCTCCTTCTGGAGTTCTGCCGTCTTCCTGGGTCCCTGCCTCGGGGAGCAAGTGCTCAAGGTCCCTTGTCCAGCACCCAGCCAGCCGTCCACTCCCCTCACAACGGCCCCAGCACCTGGGGGCCTGGGGGACTGTGGTCTGGGGACTGTAGCCCTGGTGCCCCAGCGAGTACTGGACAGGCGACAGCATCCAGAGCTGGGGCTTCCGTTCCAAGGGGAAATGGGAAGAGGAAAGTGAGTCCATGGAGGAGGTACTGGAAGCCACAGGGGGGAAGACGGTGGCCGGGGGCAGAGGGGACCAGTGATGGCTTCCCTGGTGACATTACAGGAGACTGGCACAGAGCGCCCAGGGCATGGACTGTGGCACCCCGGGGCCCCAGGACCATGGCCAGGTGCTGGGAGCAGCTGAGAAGCCATGGCTGTGAGGGCCTGAGGGACGCTGGGTGGTCAACTTGCTGACCAGGAGGCCCATTGCCAGCAGGGAGGTTGAGAGTGGAGTGGAGGCCACTTGAGGCTGGGGCCAGGGAGAGCTGGCTCAGTCCCATGGTGGACATGCTACAGCATGCCACTGCACAGAGGGACACAGGCCAACAACATCCTGTGAACCCCAACACGCCCAGGAGAGGGGGGCGGGTGCTCATGCAGAGAGTGGCAGACGCTTCCAGGGAGGGAGCGCTGCGCCCCGGCCTGGTCACCGTGAGGGGAGCCCCAGACCCACAGCCATCAGCCACCAGGCCATGCTGAAAAGGCACCAGACCACAGGCGCTGAAGGAACACCGCTCCCAACATGCACCTGCCTAGGACCCCAGACCCTGTCCTCAGCATGCCACAGAGCGACCTGCAGGCCACCTAGGGATGGACCCTCTGCCCAGGAGAGCAGCGGGCTGCAGATCACATCTGTGAGGAGTGACACCTGTGACAACTGTGAGGTGTGACCAGTGACCATTGTGAGGGGTATCCCTGAGAGGTGAGCCCCTGTGAGGTGGGTCCCTGTGGTATGTGTCCCTGTAAGGTGTGTCCCTGTGATGTGTGTCCCTGTGAGGTGTGTCCTTGTGGTGTGTGTCCCTGTGAGGTAGGTCCCTGTGAGGTGCGTCCCTGTGGGAATGTCCCTGTGAAGTGGGTCCCTGTGAGGTGTGTCCCTGTGAGGTGTGTCCCTGTGGTGTGTGTCCCTGTGAGGTGTGTCCCTGTGAGGTGTGTCCCTGTGAGGTGTGTCCCTGTGGTGTGTGTCCCTGTGAGGTGGGTCCCTGTGAGGTGTGTTCCCATGGCCGCTGTGTGCTGCTCCCCACCGCCTGCCTGCTAAGGCCTCCCACAACCTGGCCCGTCGCCCACCCAGCCTTTCCCACCCTCTCTATCTGTGCCGGGGGCTGCCCACAGTGGACGCGCCCTGCTGCCTTTCTTCCTGCCCCCCTGACCCTACACAGGGCTGCAAGACCTCTGCACCCCGCTTTCCCCATCCCACACCCCTCAGGGCCCTGTGTAAATCAAAAGAAAGAACTGAGGCTTCTGTGATGAAATCCCACTCTTACTGAGGTTAGGATGTGTGTCCCTGTCAGGTAGGTGTCCTATGAGGTGTGTCCCCGACACTCAGTCTTGCCCCTTGCAGAGCTGAGCTCCATGGGAATTTGTCCAGGGAACATGGGAAGGGAGGCCACGCTGGGGCCACGATCCGGCAGTGCAGGCTCCCAGCCCAGGTGTGTTAGTGTCCTAGGGCCTCTGTGACCAATTCCCACCAACTCGGGGGTCACAAATAACAGAAATTCATTTCTCTCACAATCCTAGACACCAGAGTCCAAAACCTGTCTTCTGGGGCCAGGATGCAGGAGTCGGTGGGGCCGTGCTCCCTCCCTCCCTGCCTCTCCAAGTAAGGCAGCAATCCCATCCCAGCCACCAAGAAGGCACCTCTGGGAGGGTCTCAGCCCAGCACCCCAGGGGCACCCGTCTCCTGTCCAGGCCCTGGCCCCCAGGTTCACTTCCTGGAGTCCCTGGTCCTGATGGAGAACAAAGGAGGTTGGTTTGAAAAAGCTTGTCTCAGAAAAGGGCCCAGCCTGATTTGGGGACTCACTAAGCCTCCTCTGGCCACAAGCACACTCTCAGGGGGCTCTGCGCTGTCAGCTGGAGGGTCAGCGCCCAACTCGGGAGGTCCCACGTCAGCTGAGGTCCACGAATCTCCACACGTCCACAGGAAACGCAGGTGCCTTCAGCACCTAGCCAGGTGTGGCAGCAAGGAGAGAGAGAAACAAGGAGAAGAAAAGCGGGTCATTTTCCAGTGTGGCGGATTATGAGTGACATATTCTTAAAAGCGTATATTATGATCATCACGGTTATATTTGCATATAGCAGAGTTTTTTAAATTGCCATGTTTTAAATAAGTAAGTAGCACATTTTACTTGTTTGTTTGTTTAAAAACAAGGCTGAGTTTGAGTGGCTTTTCCCTGCAATATGCCAGGTTTTTGCATGATAATTTATAATCACAAAATAAGGAGATGGCCACAGGGCCTCAGACGAATGAAGAACTAAGCCAGATGACAGGGTCTCTGCTAGGCTCTGACAAATGGCACTTTAAGGGAGAGAAACATGACAGGGGATGACAGCTGTTCCCAGGAGCACCGGTCAGCACAGCAGCTCTTGGGCTGCCTAGCCCACACCCTGACCACCCTGGGGAAGGCCAAGGTCTCAGGGCACACACTGCTCAGCCCTGGTACTCACAGACCTGGCACTCATGATGAGGGCAGAGGCCTTGCCACTCCTTCAGAACCAGCAGACACCAGCCATGCCTGGTGGTTCTGATGGGTTGGACCTGTGGCTTCCAATTGGTGGTCAAGTTCCAGGCACTTGACAGAAAGCAAATGTTGAGCAGAAACCCAGTAAGTACAATGGGGCTGCCTCTGGATCAACTTGGCCCTCTGCCTGTTCTTGTAAATAAAGCTTTATTGGCACAAGTAATGCCCCCTTTTTATACATTATCTGTGGCCACTTTCCTGCTATAGTCACAGCTGTAAGTGGTTGTGATAGAGGCCCTGTGGTTCATAACACCTAAGCTATTTGCCATCCATCCCTTAATGGGAAAGGTTAGCTGACATCTGCTTTGTATGATGGTAGGATAGGGGCTGTGCCCAGAGCAAAGGGAGGGTGCCAAGCATGAACTTGTGCCTCGGGCCAGGCACTGGGTGCCACCCTGTCTATGGTGTCACTCATTAATCCACACCAAATGTGAAGAGAAGGTCTATGACAGCTCCATTTTCCAGATGAGAAAACCAAGCAGAGAGCACTTCAGGGATTTGTGCAAGGCCACAGCGTCGGTACGTGGCAGAGCCAGGATTCAGACCCAGGCATTCAGGAGCAGTCACCTGTGGGGCCAGAGACTGGCTCCTGAACCTGCCAGCATGTGCCCCTCAGAGGGGACTGGAGCCAGGGTGGCTGGTGGCAGCTGAGAGTCTACATGTAAGATGTGCTGCAGGCAGGCACCGTGACTGATGAGACTTCCCAAAAGGAAGAAAAGAAAAGCGAACGGCCCTCCATGGTGAAGATGCTTGATTAACTGGGTTCTCTTCTTTGCCTGAGACTGGGACTCCCCAGAGCCAGGCCCTGAGACATGGATTTTGCTGTAAATGGTTTGTTTGGACACTCATCCCGGGAAGCTCGTGGGGGCAGTGGGAGGTAAGGCTAGCTGTTGGTAACCTCTCGGGCATGTGGGGAGGGCCTGGGGTATCCATCCTCCAACTCCAGGTGCTTGCCCACAGAGGCTCAGCTGGGAGTCCCTGGCACAGGCTGACCAGAGCCCAAGGCAGTGCTCTGGGGCTGCAGCAGGACCTTGGTGCATGGAGTGTGAGTACCGCGGGGCTGCGGCCAGTCAGTGTGGCCCCTACACCCGCAGCACGAGCTGCCCATGGCCGGTCACAGATGCAGATCCGGAGCCCTGCTACATCATAAACTGCCTGTTAACAGCCCCTGGAGATTGTCTGCATGTGGTTGTTGGAGCAGGAGCTGTCTCAAGTCGCAGGTTCCTCTCCCTTTTCCAAAAAGTAACCACGGCCCCAGCCCCACCAGGTGTTCTCTGACTCCACCGACAGCTGCCGTCCATCTTGAACATGTTCAGGATGGGTCCTGATCTTCGTAGAGGAGGAACACTGGAAGCCAGCTCTCTGGGGCCAGGAGGATGAGGATTCAATCGAAGCCACCTGACATGCGGACGCTGAGGCGGTGACTCTCACCCACCAGGTTCCAGACAACTCTCTTCTCTGCAAACACCTTGGAGCCCCAGGTCTGGGGGGGAGATGCTGTGTCTGCCTGGCAACCCCACTCTCCACACATTGCCTTGTGGGCTGCTCACCTCCACAGGAAGGCCCAGGAGGCCTCAGAGCTCTGGTGGGCCTGCAGCTACCGGATGTAGCTCTGCTTGTCCTCCTTGGGCTGGTAAATGTACTTCTGGAAGAAAGGGACAGAGATTCTGAGGGTCCCCTGACCTGGGTGAGTGTTCTCTTGTCCAGTCTCCCTAGAGTTCTTTAGGTGGTCTCAGGAGGCTTCTGCTCACACATTTCCAGGGGTAGGGGCCTCACTACTTCATAGCAAGTTCATTCCTTGTTTAAATAGCCTGCAACTGCAGGTTTCCCTTCCATCCTGCCAGGGTGGTCCGAGGGCTGCAGGGAAGGTGTCCCAGCAGGGACATTAGACTTTGATTATCTTGCATGCAAACATGAGCATTTTCCCTGTGCAGGGTCCTGGACTGGACATGGCAACATAGAGACACATCAGACCCCGCCAGGCCCAGGGACGCTCACCAGCTGCCCCAGCTGCTCTGTCTCCCTCTACAGTGGCAGCTCTCTCCTTCCTCCCCAGGCAGATCCTGCCTCTCTTTCAGGCACCACAGATCACCTTCATCCTCAGATGGGTCAGCAGCTTCCTGGATTCCCCTGGCCAGGAATTCTTCCCTTGGGGCCAGACACCAGCACCTTAGATTACTTGTGTCCACACGAGGGCTCTGGACTCACTGGACTGCAAGTTCCTTGAGGGCTGTGGTGCTGAGACACTGATGGGTGGCTGTTGGCAAACCCAGAAATCTCGGGTGGGGAGGTCTCCTTAAGAGTACTTGTCAGGTAATTAAAACTCAGCAATTACTTCATGCCTTTGGTAGTTTGATATAACTAATCAGACTATTGAGTGTACTTTGTTTAAAAAGCACCAGTGGGTTGGCAGGTCCTGGTAAGCTGTGGTGCTGACAGTTCCTCAGACCACCTCTCCTTGGGCTCCTGGACTCTTGCCCACTGGCCTCTGGCCTCTTCCTGCAGAGACTCACATGGCCAAGTGGACGGCAGACGATGGTACAGGGCACAGCTTTTAAGACTGGACTTCAGAGGAACCCTAGGCATTCAGGAGGCAGGCTGGAGGGAGGATGTCTGGAAGTGAAAGCAGTCACTCCTAAGCCCTGGGTTGGAGGTTTTACATCCCATTGCACAAGAGCTGCCTAGGCTCTGCGACCACCATGCTCATTTGCAAAGCCAGTGTGATTTGGTGTCTGCCGGGCAGACTGCAATGGAGGGGCTTGGGCGCTGTAGTGGGTGAGACTAACTGCCCTCTCCCAGCCCGTAGCACAGTGGCTTTGCTTTGATCTGTTTCACATTTTAGCATGTGTGTGCTGGGCATACTCCCCTGTTCCCCTTGTTTCCTTCCGGATGGAAGGAGTGCCCTCAGCTTTCCCTCCTGGCCTCATGCGCCACCCTCCCCTCCACCCCAGAGAAGGGGCCCATCTGAGTGATAAACCTGGGAATGGCAACTAGAAATCCTCAGCAGTGTCCCTCCCTTCCTTCTCTACCCTGAGATCTGCTGCCTGGCAGAGAGCCAAGGCTCAGGACTGCTCTTGGCAACGTGGCCAGGGCCTGCCCTGCTCAGGACAGCCGAGTTGTCCAACCTGGCCCTCTGCCAGCAGCTGGTACCTGATCCAAAGCCATCCTCCACCTAGGTTTTTGAGAATAAAACTGGCATTTAATCAGGCTGGCTATTGGATAGTTCCCAATTTGTTGCAAACAGGGTTGGGAGAAAAGCGTGTTATGGATTGATTCCCCTACTTTGCAATCAAGAAGAGTTTCCATGACCAAACAAGTTAAAACTGCAGAAGTTTAAAGAAGCTCATCCAAGGCTCACTGCATTTGACCAAAGGAAGGACACTCTAGAGGCAGGGCACTGTACTGGAGAAAGGACTGCCTTGGGACAGGGCATGCCTAGAAGGGGCACTGGAGGGCTGCTTGGAGGAGGTGACACTGGAACAGGCAGGGTTTGATGAGAAGGTGGAAGGGTGAGGGTGTTGGGAATGACATTGGTCAATGACACGTGTTTCCTGGTAAAAGGGCTTGGAGTGCACCCCCCTAAGAGGATGTCTATGCCCTTGGTCCAGCACACACCACTGCAGCAGGTGAGCAGGTGCTCTGTGACAAGGAAATCTTGTCAACTAATTCCCTTGGTGGAATTAGTTGGAGAGATACTGCTGGCTAGTGCTCACACTTTGGGACATTTGTGCCCATTAGTCCCTTGTCTCTCCCTGTCATCCCCATCCCAAGACAGTGGGGACCTTGTCTCTCTTGCTCTCAGTTGTATCCCCAGCATCTAGAACAGTGTGCAGAGGCCCCCACAATAGTTTCTTTACGTTTAACCAAACTACATCTGATGTACCTGAGAGTGCCGCAGGGAAGAATCTATTTATTTTGGTCTGTTCCGGAATCTCCTGCACTTACATGACAACTCAGCTATGTTCATGGACCGTCCATTCTGCCTAACCCGTTTAGGAGGAGCTAGTCATTGATTGCAGGGCTGGGGTGGGAAGCTCCACACGTCTGCATTCCAGAAAGCTCTCTCTGGCTCCAGGGTGAAGAGGGCCTAGGAGGGATGGACCCTGCTTGAGGGTGAAGGCTGCTGGGGCCACTCTGCAGACGGGGACTCCCCCCACCAGGGGAGTGAGACTTACTCACTTTTTCGCTCCAGACAGCTGTGCCCACTGAGTGTCCACCGTCTTCGTTATTCTGTAAAAGGCAGGCTGAGGTGTTGGGCCTGCAGCCGGCCCCTTTGGGTTTAGGAACATCTCATATCTGTGCCTAGGAGCACCTACTGCCCTGAGAGCAGCACCCAGAGGGGTCAGCAGCCTGGGTCAGTTATTTCCACTGTGTGGTTTTCATAAGAATAAGTCACGGTTTGGCCCATATTTTTCAATTTAACCAGAAAAATGGAGGTTAATTTAAGGAAAGAAAATACTGCTGTGGTTGGTTCACCCAGAGCCCAAGGAAAGGCCAAAATCCAGAAGAGGGCTCCCAGGGGCAGGAGTTGTGCACAGGCAGGTGGCCGTGTGTGACCAGGCATATGTTCCCATTCCTATTCCCCCAGGTCCTCGCCTTGACGCCCCCTGCTGGCAGGCCAGTGCTCCACCCACCCTCCCCGTTAGGAAGGCCCGAGTCTGAGGGAGAGTGAGAAAGGCTTCAGACTGGAACACTCCCGTGATTTAGAGGAATGTGAGGAAAAGACCTCAACTTTAGAATTGTGTGTGTCCTGTGCAGAGAAACCTATACAAACTTCCAAAGGAAGGAAGGGGACCCTTGGGCCATGGCCAGTGACTGATATGGGTCTTCTCTTCGGTAGCACAAGATGCAGAGAACAGGAGCAGGTCGCAGGGAAGGGGTGTGAGCCTTGACAGAGGTCAGCCAGCTTGCCAGGGCCGCAATGCACCTGTGCCTTCAAGCCCCGAATGGGAACCAGACCTGCTATTCCCAAACCTCCCCCTTTCCTGCCCACCGCCCACACCTAGTTCATACAGAACTACAGCTCAAAGAACCAGACAACCCACCCTGCTCCCCCTGTAGTGTGGGCCTCCTCAAGGGCCTGAAATGAAGAGAGGAAAGCTGAGATGGGATGGTGGCCTGGTCCTCACGGGAAGACCTGAATGGACTCTCACTTTGAGCCAGCATCTCCCAGCATCTCCCTGCATCTTACTCTGTGGTAGATGCATGGGAAGTGGGCAGGACCCCTGGGGGTTTCTTTCCCAGCCTTTGTGCCAGCCCCTTTTCCCTTTCTGAAACAGAATTCCACAGAGGAAGACCTTCAGTGATGGCTTAGCATATCTGAATCCCAGCTGACAACTGTGATGGGGACCACCAACAGGGGCCTCTCGCCCCACACAGGCCTCTCACCTCCTAGCAACTCTGCAGAGCACCAGTGATCGTCCACTTGAGGGTAGACTGGGCAGCTCCATGGTCACCTGCAGGTGTGGAAGTCCCTCCTGTCCAAGCTGCAGGATGCTGACCAAGGTGTAAATTGCTGGGTTCACAGTGGGGCGGGACCTGGCTGTGGTGCTGGGGTGCAGCAGGCAGAGGGCTGACTTTTGAGCTTGACAGATGCCAACCCTGGGTTCCTGTACCAGCCCTGCTCCCACCTGTGGCATTTGGCAAATTATTAGTAGCCCAGTGCCTCAGTCTTGCAATCATAAATGAGGATCACAGTTGTCACTACCTCGTGGGTTGTAGTGAGCATTGACTGTGACAATTTTTGTGCAGTCCTGAGAACAGAGCCAGGCCCCAGTAAGTGCTTAGTCAGTATGGGATGTTACGACACAGGCCCTTCCCGCACTGAGCCAGTTCTCAGGAAGAAATCCAAGCTGCAAGTACATTTCATTTATGGACTTACCAAGTTATCAGAGGCCTCACTATGGTCAAGTCCCCATGGATGGCTGGAGGCTAGACACAGGCCCTGCCTTCCAGTGGCTCATTATCTGATGGAGAAGGCAGACAACATATCAAAAATTGCAACAATTCATTATAGGGGTTGGGAGTTACAGAAAAACAGCCCAGCTGTCCCTGTCTCAAGTCTCAGATTCACATTCTCCAAAACCAAACATGCATGCAGCAAAAATGGTGGAGATAATCAAAGTATGGCCTTAGAACCCCAACTCAACCATATCAGCTTCTGGGTTTCCAAGTTCCCTTGCCAACTTGCCCACTTGGGCCTTCTGGGCAGGAGACACAGTAAGCCTTAGGTCCAGCAGGTGAGGGGAGTGGTGCTGCAACTGCCAGGTCACATGTGCAGGAGCCCCAGGACAGAGGTGGGCTGGCCACATGCAGGTTAGGCAGGGTCAGGGCATTAAGGAGCAGGTGGCAAAGCCCAGGTAGGGACGTTGTATGTTAATAAGATAATGCTGCAGAGGGAGCCAAGTGGCAGGCACAAAGTAGTGCTCCATGAATGACATCCTCACTGGCAGCTCCCAGAATCTGCAAAGGACACTTTCAGCACCCTGGAGAGCTCCCCTGCCGCTGGGTCCAATCTCTCTACTACTCACCACTGGGGGCCATGGCCATCTCTACCAGGGGCTCTCAGATGCACAGGTCCCAAATCTGTGCCTTTGTCTTAGTAACTATGGTTTCTGGGTAAACTAAGAAACCACATGCCCCACTTGAAGCAGATCACCAGCCCATCCCACAGGAAGGGACAAAAGACGGTGTGCCATGGCCATTAAGTGGCACTGCCAAGCCTGGAGGCACACTTAGGACTTCTGTTGAAGCTGGTGCCTCCAAAGGAGACCCCAAACTGCCTGGGGTAAGGCAGGGCATGGGCCAGGTCAGCTTGGCCCCTGTTAGGTGGCCACCGTGTCCTCTTTTCCTACTTAGCTCCTCTGCTGTAGCACCAGAGAAGCGTTTTGTTTTGTGTAACCAGAGGGAATATTTTAATACATTTTACTTTAATTCTCCATATTCTAGTATTTTAAGTAAAAAAATCAAAATAAATGTCAAGTTAAATAAATTATAAATGTCAAGTTATTAATAAATGTTATTAATAAATGTCAAGTTAAAATAAATTATCAAGTTAAGGCCATCCTTAGCCCTTTGTTTTAGCTTCCTTATTAAAATAAAATCCTTCTGAGTGGTTTCTTAGTTTACCCAGAAACCATAGTTACTGAGACAAAGGCTCTTGGGCAGGCTGCTGGGATATTTTTCTCAGAGGCTTTTTGTTCTTGTTGAATTTCTCCTGCAGGATTTATGCTAAATTGCCTCTGCCCTAAATAGAGCCACACAGAGGGCTCTGCGTCAGCAAGTGCGCCACCACGCGGACAGCACTGCCTAGCGAGGACCTGGGCTACAAAAAACAGGAAAGTGACAGAGCCGGAGAGGCTGTTGTTCTTGTTTGTTTTTAAGAACGGAGCTAACAGCGCTGCAGAAAATCAACTGATGGATAAAAACTGAAGAGGAAAAAGAGTCCATCCAGTAAGGTCTCCATGGGCACAGACCTTCTATGCTCAAATCACAGGGGACAGTGACTTTTAGATCATTGGCTTTACAGGTAGGATTTTTGTTTCACAGAGAACCCTGCTCCACCACTCTCTGCACCTGTTACCTGGGGAAGGTCACTAGACCTGTCTGAGTCGGCCTCCATCTGTGAGGTGGGCCTGGCCCATGGTGAAGGTCACACAGGGAGGATCAGGCAAAGGGGACGGTGCCATTACTTATGACAGTGCTGGCTCCAGGAGCAAGGGCCTGGGTTACACTCCGCACACATTCTTCTGTGCCCTGGAGTCTGTTAGGCACAGCCACCCAGTGGCATGACCTCTGCGTGTCAGACACCCGTAAGTTACAGCAAACCCCTGAAACCAAGCACCACTTTGCTAGGACACAAATGGAGAGCTCTGAGGGAGGCTGGTTTGGAGGAGACGCCCCCACCTGTCAGACTTGACCCTCACCCTTCTCTCGGGGGAGCATTATGGCTAAAAGTGTGGGTCCTGGACCCTGAATGTGTGGGACCCAACACCAGCCCCAGGGATTGGTCGCTCATTATTGGCCACACACATCACCTGAGGCCCTCAGTTTCCTCTTTAATGAATTAGGGAGAATTCCAGACCCACTGCGCAGGGCCACGGCGAGGTCTGTTTACCCTACTCCTCTCTGCAGAGCGCCTGCTCTGTGCTGAGCACCGTGGACGTCAGCATGCAGAACAAACATCCCTGGCCGCTGGAGTTTACATTCTGGGGAGCAGGAAGGAGGCAGTGAAAACATGAAGTCCTCCAGGCGGTGCCTGGCCTCAGCAAATGTTAGCTGTTATTTCAGAGGCATTTTAAATTGGCACATTTGTAGCTGTCTATCACTGGAAATGTCAAGAGTTGACTGCCATCAGCTTCCTGCCCCCACCATTCAGGAAGGAGGCAGGGCAAGTATTGTGACCTCACTGCACACTGGAGGGGGGGGAGGTGGCAATGGCAGGCTCGTGTAGCTAGGCCCATTAGGTGCATGCATAGCCATGGTTTACACCCCCTACCCCCCACGTGTAGATGGGGAAACTGAGGCACGGGGAAGCAGAGTGATGGTGATCCAGAACCACACAGGCAGGGAGAGGCCAGGTGAGATCTTGAACCCAGGTCTCCTGACTGCCAGCCCCAGGCTTGTCCCCTGCACCACCTACCTCAGTAGGTGCCTCTTCAAATGTGACCCCATCAACCAACCGTGCCCCTATTTAACAAGCCACAATATGAAAACACCCCGGGGCCAAATGACCCCAAGAGTAAGGAAAGACAGGAAAGAACCCACAGCTTTCCCTGGGACCACCTAGGAAGAGGAAGCAGGCAAACAGCCAGGACCAAACCCAGAGCTCCAGGATGTCCTGGCCTGTCCCCTTTCTGTATCTGTGTGGCCAAGCTTGGTCTAGACCTCAGGGCCCATCAATCACCTGTGCTTATTTTTCAGTGGATTCTTTGCTTTGAATCATAACTCATGAGTGTGGCTCAGAACTTCAGGTCCCCAGGGATGGCAGTGGAAAGGTAGAGCTGGCCCCACCCTGGCCCTGCAGCTCCCAGAGCCCTTCCTGGAGGCGGCCTGGGCCAGGGGCTCTTCCTGGGAGTCCAGAACTAGTCTGCACTTCTGTCCCCTGGACAATGGCACACCACTGCCCTCAGGTGTGTCTTTTGCTGGGTCTAGAGCCCTTTCTGTGCCAGCACATCCCCAGCTGCCAGCATCACAGTAAAGGCTGTACCATCTTCACCGTGTGCATAGGCCACAGTGTGTTAGCAGCCCCTGGGGTGGCCCCAGAGGTCATTCCTGGTCTCACACAGGTGCACTTCATGTGTGTGCTGAGCTCTCAATGAATGAGCTTGCCAGGTCAAGCAGCTCATATGTTTGTGGTCCAGAGGGACCTTTCTCCAGGGCTGGGCCCTGTCATTACCCCCAGCAGGCTGGGGCTCCCAGGAGAGGTACCTTTGCTTTCCTCTGCTCACATCATTTTTAGCTCCCTCTGCCTGGGGCAGGAAGCCCAGGCACCCCAGCAGGACATTCAGGACTCTGGAGGACCAGGCCTCAATTCCCCAGCCTCCCACTCATCCAGCCATATAATCAACTCTGAAAGGTAGTGATCGAAATGCGTGATCATCAGGCTCTTTATATATCTTCTCCCATTTAATCTCAACCTTGACTCTTATTACTATGAAAACATCCATTTTACAGATGGAGAAACAAGTCTACAGAGTTCAGTGATTTCCCAAGTGTCCACAGCAGGGGAGGGGCAGATGGGACCCTCTACATTGGCCTCCTCTCTTCATCTCACCAACAAGTAGAAATCCTCTCTGATCAAGCGCAGCCCAAAGCCCTCACCCCAATGGGACAACCCTCAGATCTCCCTATGTTGACCCTTTTCCTGGGGTCCAGGCAGGAAGATCCCACTGGTAGACTGCCCCTGGCTGGTTCACTCATACCTTGGATAGACAGAAGAATGAGCTGCCTGGCCCCAGACAGGGGCTATAGAAACAACACCACGTCTCAGTTCCACCAGACGTGGGACTAGGGTGATTTCTTTGACCAGAACTCTTTATTTTCAGAGCCTAGGAGTGCTTCATGACTTGGCCAACATGGCCAATTCAGAGAGCAACAGCCTGGAGCCCAGGCCTCTGGACCACTGGACAGTACACTGGTCACACCTATGACTCAGATGGCTTTGGGGCCTGCTCTGCCAACCTGAGATGGGATTACTAAGGGGGATGGGTGATGGGATTAAACGGCAAGAAAATAACCAAGAACTGCTCTTACTCTACCTTCAAGGTCCACCTGGAACCTGAGAAAATTGTCTTTGAATTCAACTTTGGGCTGAAAAGCCACCAGCCCTCTGACAACAGGGGCACATGGTTAGATTTCCCCTTAAATATCCTGCAAGCGCAGAGATCAGGATTGGGGTTTTCTGCATAATGAGTTCTGGGCAGGAACCTGAACCTTTCCAGCTCAGTTTCAACATCTGCATGGTTGGCGCCACGCATTGACCCCATCGATCATGGTTTGAATCTAATTTGTGCCCTTAAAGACCTGTGGGGCCAGGCTCAGGTCAATGAACTACTACTTCAGGTTCTCACTGGGCTTTGGGACAGTCCCTCCGCCAGGTTCTTGTTGGTGTCACATGGGACAGGTGAGCGCAGTTGTGCTGAGGGCATGCCCAAAGCGCCTTATCAAGCGCTACTCTTAGGGCGAGAGTGGCCTAGATTGCGCTTTGCCACCCACTCAGAGCAGCGGCGTCACCAGCGCGCAGCCTGGATATGCCGGCGGGTCCCCACCTGCCGCTGCGCGCCGCGCCTCATTAGCACTGGCTGCCACGGGCGGCTCTGGGCCGCCGCCCCAAGTCATGTACCAGGCACCTGCGCCACCGGCCAGGGCATAGGCCCGCGTCAGTGCCCGGGCCTAGAGCGATTCCAGGCATCCGCACCGGGCCTCGGGGCTGGGGGCCCTGGACACCTGAGCCCTCTCGGGAACCACCTCGCAACGCTGGGGAGCAGGAAGCGAGCAACAAGAGGGAATGGGGACGCAAGTCCAGCCACTGACCCGCGGCCTGGCCGCTGCCGGCTGCACGTCGCCAGCCTGCCGGGGCTGCCACCCCACGCCCGGTGAGCGGGGCCCCCAAAGATCCCGGCTTCGGCCCGTGAGCTGCGGCTGGGGGTCGCGGGTTCCGGCCACGCGGGACCGGGTCGCGCGCAGGGCGGGGTGCGAGTAGCGCCGCGAATCCTTGGCTCCGGGCTTTGCAAACAGCCAGGGGCGGGGCCTGAAAGGCGGGCTGATTGCGGGCGGGGCTGGCTGTGGGCGGGGCCGAGGATTGAAAGCCCCGCCCCCGCCGGCTGCTCACGTGGGCCATTCTAGACCTACAGTGCTGCTACAAAATGCTCCCAGACAGGTGGTGGCGAGGAGGATGCCGTCTAGTCTAAATTCTTCACATGGGCCTGAATAGACTCGGGTTCCCAAAAATACACCGTACTGATCGCTATGGCGAAATTAGAAAATCCAGCCAACCACCACCTTCATATTAAAAAACAAAGTTAGGGGCTGGGCCTGGGGCTCAGTGGTAGAGGGCTTGCCTTGCATGTGTGAGGCACTGGGTTCGATCCTCAGCACTACATAAAAATAAATAAAGTAAAGGTGAAACATAAAAATAAATAAAGCAAAGGTGAAAAGAAACAGAATTAATATACTTTAAATGGAAGTTTAAACATTTAGAAAAACCTCAAGCTCCACCTTGGCAGTGCTTCCCTGTTTGCATATTAACTCCCAGTCTTTGCCCGTGGTAATTTTTGAGGTTGCCTATGTGACCCCCGGTTCCCTGGAGCCAGATGGTCTGGGTTCATCAACTTACCTCTCCTGAGTAGCCATGGGCTGGTTACTTCACGTCTCTGGGTCTCACTTAACTCTGTTAAGTGGGGCTAGTAATCCGGCCCAGATAAGAGGATTCTGGGATTAATGAGTTTATATTCCTAAAGTACTTAGGAAGCATTCCCCAATTACCTTAGCTGTTATTACTGAAATCTTCCTCCACAGTAATTACATAATAGCGTAATTCAGCCACATCATACTCCCCCAAAGCTCTCCACTTCAACCCCTTGTTTACTTTTTTTGTTGTTGTTGTTTTGTTTGGTGCTAGGGATTGAACTCAGGGGTGCTTAACCACTGAGCCACATCCCCAGCCCTTTTTATTTTGTTTAAAAAATTTTGAGGGCTGGCATTGTGGCTCAGTGGTAGAGTACTTGCCTGGCACCTGTGAGGGACTGGGTTCTCAGCACCATAGAAAAATAAATAAAGCATACAATTTGATGTTTAAAAAAATATTTTTTGAACAGGGTTTCACGGAGTTGCTTAGAGCCTCACTAAGTTGCTGAGGCTGACTTTGAACTTATAATCCTCCTGCCTCAGCCTCCCAGGATTATAGGTATGTGCCACTGTGACCAGCCCTTCTTTACTTTTTAAACCAACCAACATCTTCAGCAAATGAGTTACTAAAGCTTTCTGTTCCTCAGTTTCCTTCTCAATAGAATAGAGTAGTATTTAAAGCTTCCCAGGGATGTTTGAGAGTCAAATGAGACGCTGCAAGGGGTGAATGAGTACAACAGGTCAATATGATGGGTATCACCTGGTCAGTAAGAACCAAAACAATGGCTGTTATCACTGGGTGTCCTCAGATGCTCAAGGGGTGTCCCAGGGCTGAGCCAACCTGGGCTGGGCCTCCAGAGCAGGAGAGAGCCCAGAGGGCTAGTGCACCCAACCCTTTCTTCAGGGAAGCAAAAGGCCCAGGAGAGGCCCTAACACTTACCACATGAAGCTCCTTCTACCTGCGCACACATCTTCTCAATTCTGTGTCGCTAAGTGTGGCAAAGACACACTGAGATCCACCTACTCACAATTATGAGCAATTAATAAATAAATAAGTAAATCCTTGAGAACAACTGAGAAGGATAAAAGAACCTTCAAGTTCCAAAATAAAAGAACCTTCAAGTGAGACTCTTGCTCTCCTACATCAGCCCCACAGAAAGCCACTGGGAGCGAATCAGCATGGTAAGGACATGCAGATGGACCAATAGATGAGGACAGAAGACGGAGCCAGAGTTAAACTGAAACGTGTTAGATTAATGTATGACAAACATGATCCTCTGCTCAATGAAAAAGAATGAATTAATAATAATGAACTCCATTGTATTCCAAAAATACAAGTAGATTCTGAAGACCTAAATGTAATAATAAATATCTTGTAAGGACAAGGAAGCTTGGGGTCCCACAGTGTGGTCATGTGGATTTGCTCAACTGATGAAAACATGGAAACAGGGATTATTTACAACAATCTTAAAATGTGTGGCTAAATTCACAGGAAAATCCAAGGATCAAACCTCTTCCCCCAAAGAGGAAAACCCAGCACAAAGATTGGCTATGAACATGGAAATATGACCTTGCTAATTAACCAGCTACAGGAACCTGAGTCAGATTGGAGGGACGAGTCCTGTTGAGGACGAAGGACAGAATCTATCTATCTCTACTGCCTCTGGTGCAAAAACGTAAAAAATAATGGACACAGTCTTTCTTGAGAATCAGAGCAGCGAATCTCTCCAATGTGTGTCTGAGATTCAAATTTATACTCCCCCAGGGTTTTGTAAGATCACTCATGGGCTGGGGTCGTGGCTCAGTGGTAGAGCGCTCGCCTAGCATGCATGAGGCGGAGTTCAATCCTCAGCACCACATAAATGTACAATAAAGATGTTGTGTCCAAACTAAAAAATAAATATTAAAAAAAGAAAGATCATTATTTAAATAGTTACTAGGTGGTAGAGCCCCTGAGTCCTGAAAAAGCGAATGGCAATGCTCTCCTCCTGATGGAAGACAGTTTTCTACCCAGGCCTGTCACTTTGGGCCACATCTGAGCTCAGTATAAAAATTATTCAACACACAAAGAAATAACTCAATGTAAGTGAGAGTCAGCATAAATGCAAACAACAGGTTTAGATCCTCAAGCATTTCTGATAATAGGCACATACTTCACAGAGAAAAAAATAATCAAGTATAAACACATTGGATTTTTTAAAAAATTTAAATGGAATAAAGTTCAAAGAGCAAAAGTCAAATAAGATAACCAGAAAAATTTGAAAAAGAACCAAACATTGTGTAATAAGAATATAACAAATAAAATAAAACCCTTAATTGATGGGTTACTTAGCAGATCATCTTGGCTAAAGAGACAATTAGTTAACTGGAGGACAGACTGGAAGACATTACCCAGAATACAATTCAAAGTGGGAAAGAAATGAGAAATAGGAAAGAGGTTTGGATAGATATGAGAGTCTCACATTTTTCTAATTAGTTCCAGAAGGTTGAAACAGAGAAAACAGAGGAGAGGAAATATTTGATGAGATAGTGGCTGAGAATTGTGCACAATCGTTCAAAGATACCGAACTTCAGATCTAGGAAAAAATGCATACCAAACAGCATAAATAGAAATAATCTGCATATATGTCAGATTAAATAAGTAGGCATCAGAGGACTCAGAAACAGTAAAATAAAGAACACAAACATTGTACAAAAGAATAAAAGGACCATATTTCACCAATTCTAAGATACACCTTTTCCTGCAACTTAACATGTCTGAAGTTGGTGCAGCCTTACTGCAGAAGGAGTCTCACAGTCGAAACTGAGACAGCTCTTTTTTCTTGGTGGATGTACACTAATGGTGGGACATATATTCAGTGGTGTCTCAGGATGAAATGGACTGGCCACAGACGTGTCAACAGCAATCACAGAAACCCAACGAGAGAAAACTAATCTGTTCAAGGTGTGAGAAAAAATAAAATTAAGGGATTTTCTGTCCATGAGGAAAACCAGATACACCATTTTTAAAAACTGTTTTTAGATATTGGAAACAGAGCAGATCAGAGAAGCTGAAAGAAGAAGAGCCAATCAGGCGAAATCTCTGATGACCTCCTTCCTCGCTGGAGCCACTTTCTTGACTGAAACAGGAAGAGGAAGCAAAGCAGAGTGAGGTGGTTTTACTGAGCTGAGAAGGGATGGAGGCCAAGGGGGGCCCTTGCAGCTGGATTCGAGAAGCAGAGAACCAGAGGAGGGAGCTGGACACAGAAAGCTCTTGAACTCTGCCCTGGGGTCCTCTTGAATCTCTGTGTGAATAAGCCAAGCATAGATTAGGTGGCACTTCTTGAGTTCAGGCAAAGAAAAACCATATGGAAGCGAGAAATTGAGTAACTATTGGATCTCTGAAAGACGGAGGAACACGTGGGTTCCAGTCAGCTACAGTGGAAAGACCTTGTTGAGTCTCCACAGCTCTTAGCAGAAACTGCCCAGTGGCCTCGCCTCAGAAGTAGGGCTGAACTAGCTCTAAGGTGAAAGCAGCCCTAGGACGCACACTAACAGAGACCAAAACTAGACTCCAAAAGCATCAAACTGCAAGGCACGGTGGCACACATCTGTAATCCTAGCAGCTGGGGAGGCTGAGGCAGGAGTTCAAAGCCAGTCTCACCAATTTAGCAAGGCTCTATGCAATTTACCTAGACCCTGTCTCTAAAAAGAAATATAAAATAAACTAGGGATGTGTGGCTTAGGGATTAAGTGCCCTTGGGTTCAATCCCCGATTCAAAAAAAAAAAGAAGAAGAAGCATTAAACTGATGCAATTACATAATAATTAACTATCTGACAGAAGTCAAATATTCTTTAAAGGAAGAAAACAAAACTAAATAGCAACACAAAATTCACAATGTCCTGTGTCTACTAAAAACTGATTAGCTGAGGCTGTAGCTCAGTGGTAGAGCACTTGCCTAGCATGTGTGGGGCACTGGGTTCGATCCTCAGCACTGCATAAAAATAAATAAAATAAAGGCATGCTGTCCATACACAACTTTAGATCTATAAAAAATAGGTCTATAAAAAAGTTTTTAAAACTGACTAGACAAATAAGGAAACATGAAAATGTCAACATGGCTAGGGAAAATAAGTTAATAGAAAGCAACTCAGATATGAGAGAGATGATGGAATTGGCATTCAAGGACTTAGAGAAGCTACGATTCATATAGTGAAGGCTCTAGAGAAAAAATATGAAACTAATGGAAAGATAAAGTAGGATAAAACAAAGAACAACTGGAACTTCCAGAACTGAAACATTCGATCTCGGACATGAAAAATTCATCAGACAGGCACACACAAGTTGAGAAGATGAAAAGTAAAGCAACAGAGAATCCGAAAATAGAGCAACAGGAACTCTACAAACTGAAACAGAGGGGAAAAGACAAAGGAAGGAATAAGCCCCAGTGACTTGGGGACGGCACCAGAGATTACACGTAATTGGCCTTGGAGGAGCCATAGCCAAAAGAGTGTTTGAAGAAATCAAGGTCAACATGTTCTGAATACAAAGATCCAAACAGCTTAACAAACGTCAGGCAATGCACGCGAGCACGCACCTGTGCCCACCCCCACATGCGCTTCACCAGTGCACACTTCATAGTTGGAAATAATAAAGAAGATAATCTTAAAAGTAGCCAGACAAGATGTTACATAAGACATCAGCAGGTCTCATAGCTAAGTGTGGTGCTGGCATCAAACTTGACAAATAGATCAGTGGAACAGGGAAAGAGTCCAGAAATAGATTCAAGTATATGCGGTCGATTGATTTTTTTTTTTTTTTGTACCAGGGATTGAACTTAGGGTAACTCGACCACTGAGCCACATCCTCAGCCCTATTTTGTACTTTATTTGGAGACAGGGCCTTACTGAGTTACCTAGCGCCTCGCTTTTGCTGAGGCTGGCTTTGAACTCTCAGTCCTCCCACCTCAGCCTCCCAAGCTGCTAGGATTACAGGCCTGCGCCACTGTGCCCAGCAATATTTTTTTCTAATATTTTTTAGTTGTTGATAGACCTTTATTTTATTCATTTATTTATATGTGGCGCTGAGGATGGAAGCCAGTGCCTCACAGATGTCAGGCAAGCACTCTACCACTGAGCCACAATCCCAGCCTGTGCCTGGTGATTCTTGACAGAGATGCAACGATAATCCAGTAGAGAAAAGACAGACTTTTCAACAAATGATATTGGAGCAATTGGATAGCCAAACATGAATTTCAGTCCATACCTTTAACCATATATGACAGTTACCACAAAATGGATGATAAACCTTAATATAAAACATAAAACTGCCAAACTGTCAGGAAAAAAGAAGAGAATTGTTTGGCTTGGGGTTAGGGTAAGATATTTTATAAATGAAACCCAAAGTATGAGATGTTGTTAAACAATGAAAATGCCAACAAGATAAGGGGAGAAATTACATCACACACACACGCGCACACACACACACACACACACACACGCACGCACACATATGTACATAAGTGTAGATGTAATATAAATACAAACATTTAAAATATTCACAACTCAATAAGAAAAAAACCAACAATCCCCTTTAAGAAATGGTCCAAAATTTAAACAGACACTTCACTAAGAAGACATAAAAGTAGCAAATAAGTACATTAAAAGATGAGCCCATCATTCATATTGAAAATCAAGATACAAATTAAAAATCTGAAGACATACACGAGACTGTCACAGAGTCAGCAGCTGGCCCTGCCAGGTTGGTGAGGAGGCGGGAACTGCAGCCCTTACACAGGGTTGACAGCCATGACCCCATCCTTCCACTGTTCCATCTTCCCAGACTGAAGGCCCCACCACCACTCCCTGCCCAGCTTCTCCCCAGCCCCGGGCGCCACTGTTCTCTCCTGATGAAGCCGGCTCCTCCAGGGACCTCGCCTAAGTGGAACCATGAAATACTGTCTTCAAGACTGGCTCATCTCACCTGCGTATGGTGCCCATGCCACTGCACTTGTTAAAATGTCCTTCCTTTTTAGGGGTGACAAATACCTCTTTGAATGTATCTACCACGTGTTTATTTCTTCATATGTACATGTGCTGGTATGTATGGTTGCTTCCATTTTTAGACTGCTGTGACTAGGCCGCTATGAACCCTGGTGGGCACAGATGGGCACGTACCAGCTCAAATCCCTGCTGTCATTTCTTTGGGTATTTCCAGAAGTGAAATTGCTGGATCATATGTTAATTCTATGTTTAATTTTTTTAAGGAACTTCCATACTGTTTTCCAAAGTGCCACACCATCATCCAACCCCCCCCAACAGGCACAAAGGTTCCAATTTCTCCAGATCTTTGCCAACATTTGTAACTTTCTTTCTTTTTTTCCCCTTCCTACTGGGAATTAAACTCAGGGGGTGCTTAACCACTGAATCACATCACCAGTCCTTTTTTATTTTTTATTTCGATACAGTCTCACTAAGTTGCTTAAGGTCTTGCTAAGTTGCTGAAGCTGGTATACTTTCCATTTTGGAAAAAAAACCCAAAACATTAGCCATCATCTTATTCTGTTTGGCTGCTATAACAAAAATGTTGTAGCCTGAGTAATTTATAAACAATAAAAACCTATTGCCCACAGTTCTGGAGGTGCTGGCAGATTTGGTGTCTGGCAAAGGCTCATCTCTGCTTCATACATGGTGCCTTCTTGCTATGTACTTGTATGGCAAGGGCAACCAAGCACCCAGGGCTTTATTTATAAGGTCACTAATACCATTTATAAGGGCTCATCCCTCATGACCAAATCATCTCCCAAAAGATCACTCAATACTGTCATGCTGGGGCATGAGGTCTTAACATATAAATTTTAAGGATACAAACATGCAAACCCTAGCAGCCATCCAAATGGGTGTGACATGTCTACATACTGTCAGACCCTCTACACACCTCTTTTATTGATATACCAAAGAGTTTTAAAAAGTTGATAATGACAGGAAAGATCTGAATAATGCAACTAATAGTCTTGATTTAACAAACACACAGAATCCTCTACCTCTCAACTAGATTACATTGATAATTTTAAGAAAGATACCATTTACCACATCAAAATGAATTTACTGAAAAACAAATCTTTTGACAGAAATGCACAACCCTTACACAGAAAAGTCGAATTGCACACTGAAAGGCATTTAAAAGACCTGAATAAATAGAGGGGTTCACAACCGGGGAGACTCAATCTTACAAGATGTCAGTTCTTTCCGAATTGTAGGATAGAGTCAATGCAATTTCTATCACAGTCCCAACAGGGTTCTTTGCAAAAGTTACCAAGCGAATTCCAAAATTTGTATGTATGAGAAAGGGGCTAAGAATAGCTTCAATGCTCTGAAGAGGAAGAGCAGGCCGGGGAGCTTGACGGGTGTCAAGACTCGTGCAGAAGCTGAAGGAAGTAAGACAGTGTGATATTAGTGCAGCGATAGACAGACAGACCAGTGGGGTGAGAGAAGCAGAACAGGCATGTTGGAAACTCGATACATGTCACAGGTTAGACTGCAGCTCCCATGGAGAAAGGATGGGGTTTTAAATAAATGATGCTGGGACCACTGGGTATTCCCTGAGGGAAGAAAGGAAATAGGATCAGTGGTCCCAGCCACCCCATTCCAGGGACATTAATTCTTAAAAGAGCAAAATCAAACTGGAAACATTCTGAAGAGGATATGGGAGCATATTTTTATTGCCTTAAGACAAACAAGACATGAAAGGCACAAATCATAATGGAAAACACAGAAAAATAAACTATATTAAAAGTCATATTTCTGTTTACCCGTGGGAAACCAAAATAATGTCAAATGACAAGAGCTTCGCTGAAAAAGAAGACACAGGCAAAGCAGATACCCAACAAAGCATTAATGTCCAGAGGAGTAAAGAATTCCTGAAATCGGTAAGAAACGCCGCCCAACAGGCCAGGTGCAGGGAGAGCTGTACTTGTGGAAATGAAAGTGTGAGGACCACACCCACACCCACACACCACACCCACACCCACACCCACACCCACACCCACACACCACACCCACACCCACACCCACACCCACACCCACACCCACACCCACACATGACTGTTCAGCCCCGTGGGTCCACAGAGAAATTCACCACTGAATTGTTCTGAGATACCGCTTTCCCCTCACCAGATTAGCAAAAATGTGATTTTGCCGACACTGCATGCTGGCCAAGACGCGGAGCTACTGGTTTTCTTACAGACAATGGGTTGGTAGCTACTCAGCTCCCAGTTCTACAAGACATACCACAGACTGTGTGTCTTAAGCAACAGGAATCTAATTCCCCATAGTTCTGGAGGGTGGAAGTCGGCATGGTGGGGCTGGCCGTCTCCCAGGGTAGGAGATCATCCCCTGCACCCCTTCTGGTAAGGGCACGAATTCCATCTGTGAAGGCTCCACTCTTGTGGCTTACCAAGGACCTCATCTCAAATAGCATCACCCTCGACATATGAATTTGGGGAGATGCAAACACTGGTTCCACCGTAATTGAATAATAAATTGACATAAATGCTTGGGAGGACTGTTTAGTGATATCGTGCCAAGTTGAAGATAGTCATGCCCCATGACCTGGCCATTTCACTCTTAGGACATATACTCTAGAACAGTGGTTCTCAACAGAGGTGGCGTTGCCCTGGGGGGACATTTGGCACCCTATGGAGCTGTCACACCTCAGGGATGCCACTGATCTATTGGGTGGTGGCTGGGGACGCTGCCATGCTTTGTATGATGTCCCTCCTCAAAGAATTATCCTACCGGAAATGTCAGTGGCTCTGCTGCTGAGTAAGTCTCTGGCCGTGATCTACAGGTTTCCTAACCTCCTACCTAGGGCCCTCGTGAGGATTCACCGGGCTGCTACTTGTGGCTGTGTATATCTGCCTGCTACTGAGCACGTTCAGCCAGGGTTTGCTCCACTCCAACTCCTCCCCACCTGCCCTGGAAGCACAGTCCATCACCCACTGCCAAGAGAGCGTTCCTACAGGACAGGTCACTTCAATGACCCAGTGTGGGGGGCCACTTTAAGGGCCCTGCCCTCTCCTTTTGAGGCCAAGCTCTAATGGCCTGGCTCAGCTCCTCCATCTCCCTTTTCTTGTCCAGTTCAACACCTGTCTCTGCCCTCCCTTCCAGCTGCTTGCAAAGGCCAAGACAACTGCAGTGGTGCCACGCCCTGTTTGCCAGGTATGCTAGTGTGGCCTTGTCAGGCTCTCCCACCTTGCCTGCCCTCAGAGGGTAGTGGGCCAGAAATCCAGGTCTGGGGCTTCGCATTTTTGCTCTTTCTGCATGTGCTCTTCCCCCTGCCTAGGGTGCCTGCCTCCCCTGCCTTCTCCAACTTAGCCAAAGTGTTTCCTCCTCCAGGAAGCCCTCTGGGTTCAGGAGTGCCCTTGGGAGTTCCTTCCTCTGCACTTTCAGGCTGGCTACCCCATCACAATGGCACTGGTCCTCTTCCTCCCATGGGCCCAAGAGCCCCTGAGGGCAGAATAGCTGTTTCCCTGCTGTGTTCCTGGTGTCTGGGCAGAGCACCTGCAGACCCTGGTCACTGATGGGACTGGACTGTCCTGATGGCTTAGATAGGAGGTGACCCCTAAAAGCTCAGGTGTGACACACGCAAGGATTTTCAAGAGAAATGATTACATCATCAGAGCTTTAACATAATGTGGGGTAACCCACCGATGGGACAGGGAGGCTGTGGCTGGAGGAAGTAGGTCATGGGGGTGTCCCTTCAGATTTGTATTTTGTCCATGGTGAGCAGGAGCACTCTTGCGCGCTCTCTCTCTCTCTTCCTTCCCAGTTGCTGTGTCCTGAGCTGCTTTCCCTGCCACGCCCTTCCTCCATGAGGTTCTGCCTCACTTGGGCCCAGGGCTGTGGAGTCTACTCCTGGTGGACTGAACCTCTGAAACCATGCGCCCAAATTAACTTTTCTTTTCTACAATTTTCTTCTACCATTTTTTTTTTTTTTTTTTTTTTTTTTTTTTTGTCGCAGTGGTGAAACAGCAGACTAACCGCCCCTGGGTTAGTCCTCTACTAACGTCCTACTCAGGCCCTTCCTCAATAACCCTAGATGGCTTCCTTTCAGCTGGAAGGTCAAATGCAAACTCTGGGCCTTCCAGGCACATTGGTTCTCCCTGGGGCTTTCTTTCCTTTGTTTTCCTTTCTGGCAAGTTAACACTCCCCAAGAAGGCTCCGCCCCTCAGACCAAGCCCAGCTCCAGGTGACAGGGTCCCCTTGAACTTCCCCTGCTCCATAGTATGACCACAGCTCTAGAAAAATAACTATAAATTTAAAGTGACTTGAGAAACATCCCTACCCAGAGTCTGTGATGTGGAAACTTATATAGACAAAGGTTCTTGGCAGATGTTATAAAGTTAAGGGTCTTGAGATCATCTTGGATAATCTGGGTGGGGCCTAAAGTCAATGACAAGTGTCCTTATAAAAGACAGAAGAAGAGATGCAGATGCAGGGGAGGCCACATGGAAATGGAGGCAGAGACTGGAGGATGCAGGTCCAAGCCCAGGAGCAGCTGAGCTGCCAGAAGCTGAAAGAGATGGGCAGGAGCCTCCTCAGGAGCCCCAGGGCAAGCACAGCCCTGGGGGCACAGGCCAAAGGGCAAGGAAACCAAAGTGGGTTTTTTCAGTATCAAGGTGCGTGGCAAGTTATGGCAGCTCCAGGAACTGATCAGATTCACACATATTAACCCAAGCCTCTGAGTGATAACACCATCATTAGACTGAGGAAAGCCAAGGCTCAATAACTTGCTCAAGGTCACCGGCCAGTATGTGGCAGAGCCAGCACTGGAGCCAGGCAGCCTGGCTCCTACAGCCCAGGGCAGATTTCCTCTGCAAGCAGCGGGAATCTCAGGTTCTTCCCTGACCAGAGGCCTTTCTCCAGCACCCCCAGAAGTGACCGTCCCACCACAGGACACAGTGCTCCCACCTTCTCAGAGAGGGGTCTTCCTGATACGACCATTGTTCTTGATGCTGAGCTGAGAGAACGTTCCTGTGACATCCAGACAGCGCAGCTTTGGATGAGGACACACTCTGGGTGTGCCTGCTGTGTCCCAGGGTCCCCACTCATTCATAAGAAGGAGATCATGGTCGTGTCTGTCTCCCAGGATGGCCCCAGGGTCATGCAGTGACCACCCAGTGGCGGGAGAGGTGGATTCACTGCTAGGCTGGGGAAGCTCCACAGCAGACCCTTCCAAGGGGGAAGGCAGAAGCTATGGGGTCACGTGGTCATGGGGTTTGGGTATTTTGGAAAAGTGAGATATTTGAGCTGCAATTTGTTCAGTCCGCTGTGAGGGCTGCTTCAGCAAAGCGTCCTTTATGGGATGGTTTCAACAACAGAGACCTAGTCCCTCTCAGCGCTGGGGGATGAGGTGCAAGATCAAGTTATAGGCAGCACTGATTCCTCCGGAGGCTGCTCTCCTTGACAGGCAGGGGGACATTGTCCCTGTGTCCTCACATGGTGTCCTCTCTGCTTGTCTGTGTTCCGATCCCTTTTATCAGGACATGGGCCACACTGGAAGAGGCTCTGCCCTAGTACCTCGCTTTACCTTAATGATCCCTATAAAACCCCATCTCAAATACTGGAAGTGCAGGGGAATAGGACTTCACACGTGGGTCTCAGGGGAACACAACTCAGCCAAGGGCTCCCTCTCACCCTCTAGTCTCTTTCCCTGACTTCCTGTCATCACACCTCCTCTTGTATCTGAAGTGGTTGGTGTCAGATCAGTCGGGGCAGGCAATGGCCAAAGGAGGCAGATTTAAAAGGGCAGCTGAACAGGCTTTATTGAGATATCACTCCCGGGCGGAACTCAATCAGACCCACAGAGGGGACAGGAGAAGGGTCTGAGGAGAAACCGCGTGGAAGCTCGACTGGACTGGACTGGACTTTTATGGGGCTTATAGCAGGAAGGGAAGGTCTTGGGACAGGAAAAGGTGTTTCTAGGGTCCCTTGCCCCCTTGAAGTTGGTCAGGGGATTTGGCTGAACTCCAGGATTGGCCAGGGGGTTCCTGTTGATTGACAGGCGTTAGTCAGGAGATCTGGCTGATTGACAGGCGTTTCCGCCGGCATCTGATTGATGTTCTTTTTCTGCGTGGGCTGCTTTATTCTAAGTTGCCACTAAGTTGCCACCAAATCGCCGCCACCTACCTAACAGTTGGAGAGTCCGAGAAGATTTGGGGAATGCAGATGAAGGGACACTGAGTCGGGGTGCCTTGGGTCGCGTTCAGTGGGGTGTGTTTATATGGTCTGAGCCAATCTGTGCAAGTCCAGTTACTGCTGGCTGAGAGGTGCCCTGGCTTCCAGATGTGCTTCCCACCCTTTGTGCCAACCCACAGGTATCAGGCCAGGAATGTATTCTATGGTGCCCGGCGTCAGAAGTATACAGACAGAGGAAGAGACGAGATGCTTAAAGCACAATCCTCCCAGTGCCGGACAGGGGTCTGCAGACCTTCAGTGCCACAGGGCAACCTGGGATCACCTGATCCTGGACCCAACTGGCTTCGGTTGTCTCTGGAGTCACTTGGGGTACTCGGTCAAATGCCAGTCCCTGGGCCCTGCACCTTAGGCTTTGTTCAGCAGGACACAGGAGCCCAGGCACCTGTACTCACCATCTTCTTCCTCAGGTGCCCACGATGGGGGCTGAGGGTTAAGATGCACCGAGCGAACCCTCTGCAGGTTTGAAACTGCACAGTTGCCTTTTGTCGTGAAAATTATTAAAATCACAATAAGAAAACTGGAGGAAACGTAATTCTTCCAAAACTTAGCATTCATTTATGGTAGAAAGACGGTAGTTTTTCCCGATTTGAAAACAATTCCCAAAAAGCACATGCCACTGCCATTAAAGAGCCAGGAGGCTGGGAGCAGGTTTTCTAACCCTAACCCTATTTTTTTTCCCCAGCATCACAGGAGAACTCTGACTTGTCTTTCTGCTTTGTCCTTAGAAAAATATAAAATTATTATTCCACGAGGAGGCAACCAAAATGATGAAGCTGAAAAATGTAGAAAAAAGATATCATACAGATGCATGCCAGAGAGTTAGTAAAATTATGTTTTTTTTCCTGGATTTTGTAATGTTTGTGATATTGTCCAACTTAAAGCATTAAAATTGTTGTGTTTTGTTATTATAAAAATTATTATTCTAAAGAATAATCAGAGCTGGGCATGATGGCACATGCCTGTAATTCCTGTGGCTCAGGAAGTGGAGGCAGAAGGAGCGAGAGTTCAAAGCCAGCCTCACTGAGCAACGCAGTGAGACCCTGTCTCTAAATATAATGCAAAATGTGGGGATGGGACTCAATGGTTGAGTGCCCCTGAGTTCAATCCCCAGTACCAAAAAAAAAAAAAAAAAGAATAATTAGAATATTCTAATAATAATTATTCTAATTATTATTCCAAGGCTTGTACTTGTAATTTTACATTCTTTTTCAGGTCCTCCGTAACCTGGATCCACCAGGGCTGGTAGCCTGTTCTCTCTTCCTCACCAAGGGAGTCCTGTTGTTCTCAGGCAGCAGCACACCCTCCTTATTTATTTATTTATTTATTTTTTAAATTCCCAGCCTCCTTGGAAGCCAGGGCTAGCCACGGGATACTGTTCTGGCCAACAGGATAGACGAGGCCTCTGGCTGAGCTTCCAGGAAAGCATTAAAGGAGCTGTCCAGGGGTGTGCCTGTTGCTCTTCCCCTTCTTGACTGGAATAATGATGTGATGCTGGATGAGAGGCAGGCATCTCGCCACCTCACAGATCCTGTGAGAAAGAAAATTACATGCTAAATATGAAGGAGTGAAAGAGAGATACAGGGAAGGACCACAGATCATTGGGTTTCTCAAGTGAGACAAGATGATTCATTGAAGCCACTGTACAATTGTGATTGTACATTATCCTTAACTGATACACATGTTTCAAAGTCCCACAAACTGGGTGCTTAAACAAAAGGGAGTTACTGTCTCAGTTCTAAAGTTTCCAGGGGCAGCAGGGTGGCTTCCTCGGAAGGTGGTTGGGAGGTCTATTCCGGACTTCCACCCTCCTCTCATGGCTTGCTGCCCATCTTGAGCTCGTCGGCTAGCTGATGAGCCATGGACCTCGGCCCGGCTCTCCCTGTGTGTGTCTATGCCCACACCAAGTTCCCTGCTCCATAAGGGCGCCAGTCAGATTGGATTAGGGAGCAAAGTACTCCAGTAGGTCACCCCTTAACTAATGACCTCTGCAGTGAACCCATGTTTAAGTAAGGTCACATTCTGAGGTACAGGAGAGTTAGGACTCCAACACATAATTTTGGGGGAACTGGGGAGAGACACAGTTCAGCCCTTTACACATGGGCCTCATCCCTGATGCCTCTCCCTCTGTCCATGGGTAACTCCTTCCAGTTCCACCACATGGACCTCTCTGATGCTCAGCCTTCCTTCACCACCATGGTATCCCGCACTGTGCTCTGCATCTACACTTGTGCTCCAGGCAGCCTTTGATGATACTCTCAGATCTCTGCACAGATGTTCCAGGATCCTGGAGGTCTGCACTACCCCTCCAGTCTGGTTAGGCAGGAAGTGGCTCTCTTTGGTCAATTAGATGTGAGGGTGAGGGATGTGCCTCTATTTGGGGTGGGAGCTTTTAAGCAGTATAACTTGCCAGCTTTCATTCCTATTGCTGCACTGACTTTGCACACTCAGTTCAGCAGAGCTCCATCAGCGTGGGCTTCTGACTACTGTGAGCAGAGCCCCAGTGGCTAGCTAGCTAGGAGTGTGAGCAGGAAGCCAGCCAGTGAGATTTGAGCTTGTTAGTGTGGCTCAACTGATTGGTATATGTAAAAATGTAAAATGGACGGTGGTCGCACTGACCCCTTTCCAGGCAAGACTGTCTCAGGGTAAACTCCAAACTCCTTCCCATGGCCCACAAGGCTTAAAAGTGCTGGCCTCTGCCCCCTTCCACACTCATCTTTCCACACCCTCCCATTCACTTCTCTGTTGCCAGAGACTCTTACTCTTCTTTCAGATTCTCAAATATGTCCATTCTCTTCAGTCAAGGTGAAGGTGCTTACTGACGCCGGTCCCTTCGTGTGGATGGATGCCCTGCATATGAGGCAAGCACTCTACCCACTGAGCTATTCCTCAGCCCCCCTTGTGTCCTTCCTGGTAGACTGTAAGCTCCAGATGGGCAGTGGCTTCCCCTCTGTCCTTCACCATGGCCTCCCTGCATCTTAGGGACTTCCTGGTAGATAGTAGAAGCTTGATAAATACTCTGGATCCACACTGAATGAATGGATTCCTCGCCCAGCCAAATCCTACCTCCTCCAGATCTGAGCTCCACAACACATTGTTCATTCAACTGTTGCTTGGCAAAGGGGGACTCCCTCGGATGGAATCCGGGCTCTGCCACCTGCTACTAGTCATCTTGATCATTTCGCTTTATTCTCTGACCTTCAGACCTCCCCCGTGTACAAAGGGGGAAATATCACACGTGATTGTTGCATCTTCCCTGACCACGGGTGGTCTGGGATGGCGGTGATCCCAGGTTAAATATACACGCCCCCTCACGGTTGTGACCCCTGCGGGCAGGGACGAGCTTCCTGGGATCTTTAGCCTTAATTGGAAAGCCCTTTCCGGGTGTCGCTCTGACCCAGGGAGGCGCTAGTTCTGGGACCCCGGCTCGCCCTGCCGGCCCGAGAGCCAGTGCGCAGGCTCGGGCGCCGCGCCTCTCCTAGAGGAGGCAAAACCGCTTCGGGCGTAGGCCCGGGGCGGGCAGGCGGGAGCCACGCCCTCCTCCCTGACTGGCGGAAAAACGGGCCAATCGGAGAGGCGCCGCGGGGGAGGGGCGGGGCCGTGCTACGAACCGGCGCCCGGTGGCCGCGGGAGCTGCAGCCGCGAGCGTGCGGCACGCGCCGGCCGCCTGCCCGAACCCGGTCCCGTGTAGCCGGCCCTCGACCCCCGCCGACCGAGCCGCGCGCGCCTGCCCTGTCTCCTCAGTTGCATTTGACGATTTTTTTTTTTTGCACGCATTTATTTTCTGTTCCATTTAGTCCTTTCTAAGGCGGCGGCGGCAGCGACAGTGGCGAACGCTTGGGGCGGGGAGGGGGCGGCTGGAGGATGCGGCGCGGGACTGCGCTCACTACGCCCGCTGCTGCTGCCCGGCTCAGGCCGGAGCGCCGAACAGGTGGGTGCAGGTGCGCCGGGAGGCGAGAGGCGGGCATTGGTAGAGGGTCCCGCAGACCCCAGGACGGGTGGGCGGACCTGGCGGCAAGGGACCAGGCGACTGGTGCTGCCCCGCCCCATCGCCCACTTTATCCTCTTCCAGCCATCGCCACCCCTGTTTGACCCCCTTCTACCTGTGCATCCTACCCCTTGGTCCCCCACCGTTCCGTTCCCATCCCCCTCCTTTCTTGAAGCCCCCGAAACATCTCCCAGTCGCTGCGTCGCTTCCAACGCCCCATCTCGGTCCGCCTCCAGCCCCCCTTCTCCCTCTCGCCACCGGTGTTTCCACTCCTCTCCCCATTCTGCCCTCGAGACAAGGGGTGGGAGGGGGGACCCACCCGGTGCTCCCGGGAGAGGCGCGGGGGGGGGCGTGGTTGGCCGGTCTCTTAGGTGTCCTCCCGGTAGGTCATAGTCCCCCGGACCCTGCCGAGGTGGCACAGAGGAAAGGGCCGGAACGCGGAGGCACCCCAGCCCGCACCCCACCCATCCCATCTCACCCCACCCCACGCATAGCACACGCCACCGCGGCCCCTGCCACGCACACCCTCGCGCTGCTCCGCCCACGTGGGCGCGGGGGAGGAGGCTGGAGAGCTGGGAAGAAAGACTGGTACCCACCCTCTTGCCCGGCCGGCGCGCCCTGGGCGCATTGGGCCTCCCGGGTGGTGCGCAAGAATTGGCTCCTGCGGTGCAGGTCACCTTGCCTGGCGCCCAGCGTTCGCGCTAGCGACCTCCTGGTCTGTGTCAATGAGTGGCAGCCTCGCCTTCCTGGCCCTTGCTCCATCCCTCCAGCCACGCCGCTGTGGGCTTCTGAAGATCCGGCCTCGTCACCCCATAGAGGCCGCTTGCCAGGCCGGAGGCTTGTGCCTTAGAAACCCCTCTCTTCACGCACCCCAGCCTTTCCTCTCCTGAGGCTTGGCCAGCCTCGGGCCTTCCCCCAGCCTCTGCCCAGCTCTTTAAGCTCCAGGATACTGTATCTGATCGGTAGCCCTCCCCCGCCCCGCCCCCCGCTGCGCACTCACAGGCACACTGGCCTTGGCCTTTCTTTGCTCCAAACGTTCCCTCTGGGGAACACCCTCCCTTTATCTGATGAACTCTTTACAGACCAAGGTCAGGGAGAGACCCTTGCCCCTCTTGGGATTCTGTAAGCAGGGCCGGACACTGCCCAGTTACCAAGGATGGCCTGTGCCACCCAGACTTGAAGGGGAGGTGAGCAGGACAGGAGCAGCGGATGTCATCACCCCTAACTCAGGGCGACCCGCTGGTGTGGGGGCAAGGCTGTGGGAGGAGCTGGCCCTTTCTCCAGGGCCAGGTGCTTGGGGGGGTGGGGGGATGAGGGCCCCGTTCCATTCACTGGGATGGACAGCGGGGAGGGCAGGTTTGGGGATGGGGTGCACTGGTCAGGACCCCCCTCCTGCCCCCCACCCCTCAAGGCTCCTTGCTTTGCAGGGCATTGCCAACTCCCTGGAAGCCTCAGACGTTCAGGCCTGGAGCAGGCTGGGTACCACCCAGAGGAGGTGTGTGGGGTGTTGCAAAGTGTTTGTCTTTAAGACCTGTACAGGTCTGCAGTGCTGGACATCTCTGCTCCAGAGTTGGGGGTCACTGTCACCTGAGGCTTTTCACAGCAAGAAGCCCTCATAGTGTCACAGTGTGGACCCCACACGTGAAATGATTACCATTTTCCTCCTTCTCAGACCATCCATGGCTTCCACTGCCCCCATGAGCTCACAGGTTCCTCGGCCAGTCTGTCCTCCTCCCTGCCTCCCTTTCACAGCCACACATGCCATCTTCTTTCTGTGTCTTCACAGGTTGTTTCCATACATATTGTTTTTTTTCCTCCAAAAGAGTTTCTCCTCTGGCCTCTGGAAAACTCCCATTGACGGGATAAGATACTCTGTGGCTTTCCCTGGTTCTGCCAGAGCTGCCTCTCTCACCGTGCTTCTCGAGCCTCACACACAGTGTAACGCTGGCAAGTGTGGTTTTTCCTTAAGCAGATGGCACTCATAGAGACGGGATGACTGAGGTCTGAGGCCACCCCCCTTCATGGATCTTTCTTCCTGGGGAGGTGCTACCTGCCCTGTAGGAGGGACACTACCCAGTCACCAATGGGACTTTCTGCAGGGAGAGAGCATGATGGGCAGGCTCTCCTCTGCCTGATCAGAAAGGCTTCCTGAGGAAGTGGAAGATCCAGCCCTGCTCTCTTGGTTCATAAGGCGGATGAGGGGACATGTGTGGCTATTGAGCCCTTGCAGGGCAGATCCTGCCCTCCACTTAGCTGTGTTTGACAGGTGCCTGCCATCCAGGCCTTCTAATTAAACACCGTCCTCCTTTGGAGAGAGTGGAGATGCCGGCAGCATGTCTCCAGTTCTCCTGGACTGGCCTCCTCCCCCACTGGACACCTTGGATGGGTGGTGGGGTCAGTCTGCAGAACTTCTGCAGGTGGACTCACCTGTGCCATATTTCTTATTGCTGTGTGGTCTTAAGCAAGAGGAGTAACCTTTCTGAGCCTTCATTTCCTGTATAAGTGGTCTCTTTTTGGCTGGAGTAGTGTGGGGATCATAGATGGGGTCCTTGGGTACAGGTGACACTTAATCAATGGTCCTGATGATGAGAAAGTGTGCAATTAACTGTGAAAAAGATGATTCCTTTAGATTTGTCACACAGGAGATGCCCAAGTTGGAGGACCTCTTTTGTCCTTTTCTAACATTGGAACTCATGATCACAAGCTCAGGGAGCAGGGCGGGGTGGGGAAGCTGTTGAAGATCAGCTTACACCCCATGGGCTCTGTGATCTCTGGCAAGTCACTTGCCCTCTCTGTGCTCAGTGCCTTTTTCTGGAGAGCAGGAGTGAGGGTTATATAAGGTAAATAGCTGTCATAGCTGAGCCTCCCACTCCTGCCACGAGTTCTGTGTTTTAACTCACAGTGCCACTCAGGTAAAGGGCGTGTGGGCACCTAAAGAGAAGCAGCGGGTCTCAGGGCCGAGGGGACACAGCAGCGGCCTCCCTCACTGGGGCCTTTGATTGACCTCACTTCTGCCCCAGGTAGCACTGACCCCTGCAGCGCACAGCAGCCTCCTGCAGGCCCCGTGACAAATGCGCTGGAGACCCTGGTGGGGCCTCATGGAAGCATGTCACCGAGGCAGAATCGGTAGTGGTCACTGGGCTGCTGTGATGAGAGGCTTGGAAAGTGGGACCTCCATTTCCAGAAAGTGTTATTTTTGCTCCTGCCTATCTGCCACAGGGCAGGGCAGGGCAGGGCAGGGCGGGGGAGGAAGCTAGGGGCCTCCTGCCACAAAGCTGCTCCTGGAGCCAGGACAGCAGAGAGCAGGGGGACCTGCGAGGTCACCACTGTGCTGGTCGAGGTCCCTAGCCTGAAAGTAGAAGACAGAAGGTGGCACTGGAGGGTGGCACAGGTGAGGGGAGGCACTGCAGTGTGTTAGTGTTGCTCTTGCCCTTGGTGTTAGTATTTCCTGGATTGCCACAGGCAGTGTTGCCCTCTATGCGAGGTGGGTGGCCCACGGCATCTCTCTTAGTTACAACAGTTACCATTTGCGAAGCACCTGGCGAGGACGGAGGTCTGTGCCTGGGCTGAAAGCTACTGCTCACTCCTGATCTTGTAAATAAAGTTTTATTGGAACACATCCATGCCCATCTGTGTACAGGGTTGTGGCTGCTTTGCACCACGTTGGCAGGTTTGGGTGGGGCAGATGCCCTGAGCCAAAATCACTCCCTACCTGGCCTTTATAGGAGGGGTTTGTTGTCCCTGGTCTGATTGAGTTCATTTAGTCCCCGAGGGAGGCATACCTGCATTTCTCTCTCTTTCTTTTTTCTTTTTTTGGTACCAAGGATTGAACTCAAGTGCACTTGACCATTGAGCACCATCCCCAGTCCTATTTTATATTTTATTTAGAGACAGGGTCTCATTGAGTTGCTGTTGCTGAGGCTGGCTTTGAACTCGCGTGATCTTCCTGCATACAGGAGGTGCCCAAGTTGGAGGACCTCTTTTGTCCCAGCCTCCTGATCTGCTGGGATACAGGCATGTGCCACCACAGACGGCTGTATTTCTCATTTAACAGATGAGCTCAGAGAGGGTCTGACACCTGCCCAGGGTCCCACAGCTAGTAAGTTCTAGGGATTTGGAGCCAAGAAACCCATGTTCTCTCCTCCACCAGAAGATTTGTGTTTTTTTTTTAGCTTTTAATTGAATTTTACCATGTTCATAGAATGATTTTTATTTTAAAAAATTGCAAACAATTTCTTTTCAGCCTATCACCTCATCAATTATTAAAGCATTTTATATTTATGTATTTAGTATTTAGTAAACACTAATATAGTGATGCTTTTTAAGTGCACACTCTAGTGGCATTGCTATGTGACCATCACCACCAGCCATCTCCATGTTCCCATCCTCCTGGGCCAGTGCCCCTTGCTGCTGGGGGTGGGTGGGGAATTTTGTAGGAAAAAGCAAACACTAGCAGATTGTGGTTTAGCAGAGAAAGCTTTGCCGCGAGACGTGGGTTTGAATGCTGGCTCTGCCGTCTACTTGCTGTCCGTGCCCCTCAGAACCCGTACAGCAGTTTCCTCACTGGAGCAGTGGGGACGACCTCAGTCTCCATCCCTGCGATTTCTGTGTTTGTGAGGAACAGTTCAAAGAACAGGGGAGGGCTGGAGTAGTGTCCTGCAGGGGATGGTGGCTATGATGCTGGGCCCTTGGGAAGCACCCTAGTGGCTGTTGGGTCAATCTGCAACTCTCCATGTAGCTGGAGTGTCACCTTTGTGCTTTGTGGGGTGTGGAAACCTCCTCAGGACCTAGCAGGTGTCCCAGAGCTCCCAACCTGACCTTGGATGCCCTGAGGCTGCATGGAGAGGGCCGCCTGCCCTCCTCTCCCTGCAGCTTGGGCTTGGCTGAAGGGACGTTTTAGGAATGAAAGGAGCCCCATGCGCCAGCCGGGCTGCCCATTGTGGCCGTAATGCTCTTGTGCGGACCAGGTCAGAGGGACGTGCTGGCTCAGCTCACTGCACTTGGAGTCGGGAGCCTGGGACCCGCCTGGTCCCCTCCTCGGGTGGAGGGGGTGGGGTCAGCCTAGGGTGTCCTGCTTCCCGAGAGGACTGAGAGTGCATGCGTGCGTGCGGTCAGCAGAGCTGGTGCCTGAGCCTCCCTTTCTGCTAGCCTGGCGCCGCTGTCTTCCTCCACTGGATCCGGGCTCCTCTCTGCTTGTCGGATGGACTGTGTTTAAATTCGGTCTCAGTCTGAGTTGTCTGTTGAAGCAATTCTTTATTTTTCTTTCTTTCTCCCTTTTGAGAAATTGAAGTGAAATATCAACCATTTCAAAGTGTACGATTCATTGGCACTTAGTGCATTCACAGTTTGTGCGACCGTCACCTCTGACTAGTTCCAAAACATTTTCTTCACTCCCAAAGCAGACCCTGTGCCACTGGAAGTGACTGTGTATTGCCTCCTCTCTGCAGCCCGTGATAACCTCGATCAGCGACCTGTCTCTGGATTTACCTATTCTGGATGCTTCATACAACCAAAGTCATATGGTATATGGATTTTCATGGCTGGTTTAATTCCCTGGGTGTTGGTGTTGTGTTTTCAGGTTCATCAGGCTGTGGCAGGTGTCAGGGCTTCATTCCTTCATTCCTTTTTGTGGCTGCATAATATTCCATTGTGTGTCCATTCATCTGTTGATGGACATGTGGGTTGTTTCCACCTTTGGCTGTTGTGACTAGTGTGTGAAACAATACATGCAGTGTTCAACATTTCTTCTTCACTTGCTCATTAATTCATCAGTTCAGCCACTTGCTGAGCAGTGGTCAATGTGCCCTGCGTGCCAGGTGCTGTGCTGGGAGCTTCCAGCCTTGGCTTGCCCTGGAGCTTGGTTCTCTGGCCTCGTTTTCCCAGCAGGAGCGTGGGATCGCCCTGAGGCAGGAGGCACAGAGTGGGGGCCAAGGCAGTGGCCGAGAGAGGCAGCTGGCACAGTGCAGGGAGCCCTGGCTGCCTTCCTGCCAGTTCCTGGAACATGCTGGACTCTCTTCTGGCTCGGAGGATTTGCGTTTGCTGAATGTGCTTCCCCTGTCCTTGCCTGGGCTGGCTTTTCCTACTTCCCATCTCAGCTTGAATTTTCCCTTGCTGGGACACCTTCCTGGACCACCCCAGGTAGGGGCTCTGCCTCGTCTCCCCCTCGCCGTCCTGTTTTCTTGTAGAGAATCATCATGATCCAAAACAACGACTTTGTTGCCTCATTTGCCATCTCCCTCCCCGAGAGAGAGCTGGAATAGAGCACCAGGAGGCCAGACCGGATCCTGGGTTTCTCCCCTCCCAGCGCCAGGCGTGGCGCAGAGCAGGTGCACGGCCACAGGCGTTGCTGTTCCTTGGGGTGGAGGGGACTTCATTTCCCACCTCCACCTTGTAGGCTGTGCTATGGAGGCTGTGACCTAATCTTTCTGTACTTCACTTCCTTTTGTGAAATCTGGAGGGGGTCGTCCCTGCTCTGGGGTTGGTGTCAGTAACGTGAGCTAGCATACACAGTGTGGGTGCCCCATGTCAGGCCACGTGGGGTTGGGAGCAGCAGATGTTTGTCAGCAGGTGCTGCTGGTAATGGTTGTAGAAATTTTGGTCATCATGACTGTGAGTTTCCTAATACCTGGTGACATACACTTGTCTCAAGGTGGCCCCAGGGACCTCTTGGATCCGTGCTGTCCTGTTATTGTAACCTCTGGCTAGTGGGGCTCCCGATCACTGGACCCTGGCTTGTCGGCATCAGTGGACTGTGAGTAAAAGATTCGCCCTTGGTTGGAAGATTTTTCTATGAAAAAAGGAGATGAAGGACTAAGTCATGGTTTCAGCGTTGGTTAGCTTGTTGGGATGATACCTGGATTTTTGGCAAATGTAAATTTAAATGTGATCACCAGGACATTTAAAGCTCTGCGAGGGCTCACATGGCATCCCCCTGGGCAGGGCCGCTGAGGCAGGGCCCCGGGTGGCTGGCCTGGCCACACCCAGCTCTGCCTTGTTCTGTATGCAGCCTCAGGCTCTGGAGTTAGTTTTTGTGTGCTTCAGTTTCCTTCTCTGTAAACTAGGAGCTCAGTCTGGTGACAGCAATGACAAGGCACATTTGTCCCTAGCTCACCTCCCTGAGTCCTGCTAGGGACTGGGGCCTGTGAGGACGAGCAGCAGGGGAGACCCACTGTCCACACAGTAGAGACTGACCTGGTCACTGGAGCCCTGGATGGTTCTCTGAAGGGTGCACATAAGTTGCTGTGTGGACAGCCCAGCCATGCTGGGTGACAGCTGGGTCTCTCACTGTGTGCCACCCAGCCTCCAAGGCAACCCATTTGGCGTGGCTGAGGGGTGCTGGGCCTCAGGCCGCTTCCTTCTTGATCCTTCTGCAGTGTTCATTGCACCAGGACTTGCAAGTGGCCACCTCATGCCCACAATATAGGAGACCTCTTCTGGTACCTCCAACATGGGTGTGGCTGCCGCTTGTCTCCAGCCTGGGGCTGGTGGCTGAGGGTGGCAGATTCTGAGGCATGGCTCAGGCTACCCTCTTGTGGGCACCCTTTCCTAAGGACCCCCAACCCTCTCCTCTCCACCAGGCCAAGGAGGGGAGTGGGGAGTCAGGAGCGAGGCAGACCCTTCACCTGGAGTCTCTGGTGTCCTGTGGGATCTTGTAATGCTTGTGCTTTAGGAGAAGAGGTGCCAGGATGGGCACCGTCATTATCATTCTTGTCTTCTGTATTAGTTTTTTGTTTGCTGTGACCAAAATATCTGACAAGAACAACATAGGAGACCTCTTCTGGTACCTCCAACATGGGTGTGGCTGCCGCTTGTCCCCAGCCTGGGGAGGGGAGGTTTGTTTTGGCTCAGGGTTCCTGAGGTTCATTCTATGGTCAGCTGGCTCCAAGGCAGGCCGCTGTGGAGGAAGGATGTGATAGAGGAGAGCTGTCAACTTGGGGCAGTGGGGGAGCAGAGAGGGAGAGGAGGGCCCGGGAGAATGTGAGCCCTTCCAGGGCACAGTCCCAATGGCTGACTTCTTCCAACCAGGCCTCCCAGTCATCCACTCAGCCACCACATGGTTTAATCCACATATGGATTGATCCACCATTGAGTCAAAGCCCTTGTGGTCCAGTTGTTGCCTAACAGCCCCGCCTCAGAACCTCAGTGGGGATCATGCTTTTAACATGGGAGTTCTTGGGCTGCTCCAGATGCAAACATCAGCACCCTACTTATGCTCACAGCCCATAGGTGTCTGGCTTGGTGCTGCCTGCGGGGGTTGGCATGGCAGGTCTGGCCCCTGAAGGGTCAGGGAGGGCAGCAGTGGGTGATCTTGTCCAGCCCTCATGGGACCTGCACCCCCTCGCAGCTGGAGCAATGACAGCTCTGCATGCCAGGTGCAACGGCAGCGGTGGGCCATCCTGAGCGTGCCAACTCCTTAGGACAAGGGCGTGGGATGAGCAGGTCCAGTACGACACCAGGACGGTGGTGCCCACAGTTGCCACCCACTAGGGATTTTTGTTAAATAAGTAGATGTTGGAGGCACTGGTCACACATGCATGATTAGTACACGAGGTGACAGATGCGTCGAGTGGCTTTACTACACAACTGTCTTGCTATGTCTGCAGGAGCATCATGTTCTCATAAACCTCAAATATGCACAATATTAAAAACAAAACAAAACAGCATAGCCACCTAGTGTGGCGTTCAGGTCCCCATGTCCTGCTCCCGGCTCAGATCCCACTGTCCTCTCAGTGAGCACGCCTTCTCTGAGCGCTATTCCTTCTCCCACCCTGCCGCCTGCTCCCTCTGCCCTCCCCTATCCATGACCTCCGTGGACCCTGGGCCTGCCTGGACAGTGCTTCCTTTTTCCTTCCTGGCCCCAGGAGAGACCCCTCACTTGCTTAGTCTGTAAGTGTGGGTCAGGTGCGGCCAGGGGCCTGGATTGGGATGGGGACGGCCCAGGGCAGCGGAGTGCACTGACAGCTTCCTCTGCCCAGTGTGGCCTGGCCTGGCCCACTCCTGCCTCCCCATCCGCCTCGCCTGAAGCAGCTCCTGTGTCCCCCTGACTCCTGTGTCCCCCAGGCCTTCTTGAGTGCTGTTCCCTCTGCTGGATCTGTCTGCCCACATTCCCTGTCCACTTGGCAAACATCCTACCCTTGGACTTAAGGTCCCCCATCGTCTTTCTACCAGAAAACCTTCCATGACTGCACCACTCCCCACCCCACATGCACGTCCAGGGCCCCCGCTGCCCCGAACATCCCTCTGTCACCCTGGAGACTGCATTATTACTGCCAGTGACGGATCTGACTCTCGTGCTGGGGGCCTACCTGGTAGAGATGCTGTCTGAATCGTAGTGGGATTCCCAGGGCTGGGTGCAGGGTGGGGCGCAGGCAGGAGTCAGGGGATTCTAGCCTTCAGTCAGGGTCCCAGCTGCCAGCCCGGGAGGCCCTGCAGGAGCACGCAGCGGTGCTCCTCCCTCCTGCATGAGGAGCCCCCTGCACACAGCAGCCTCACTGTGTTCTCTGTGGCAGCCACCTCTAGGGACGGTCAGCTGTCTGAGCCTCAGCTCTGCAGCGCTCAGGGTGGAAACACCAATTGTCGTGCCCACCCAGGGGTGACATGCAGGAGGCATCTGGGAAACTCAAAGCTTCCCTCCCTCTCTGGGTGGGATTTCACTCACTCTTAGCGCAGTCTGTTTCAGTGTAGAAAAATGTTAGAAAGCTGTCCTGCAGAATTCAAACTGTGTTTCCGCGTTCAGGGGAGGCCATCCTCCTGTTAAGTTGGCCTGGTTTTCTCCTGCTCCCCACTGCACCTCAGTGCGCTCTCAAGACGGGGCTCCCAGAGCTGGCTGGGCTGCTGGGCCAGCACTCATTAGGCCTGCCCATTAGGCCTGCCGGTAATTGGATTTCTGCGCAGGGAGCCTCGCAGACTCCTGCTCTTGGAGCTTCTTTTTGTCAACCAGACATCTTCTTTTGAGAAAGGGACTGGGCCTCCATGCTCTGCCTAATCTGTTTGAGCTGCTGGGCCAACAGTGCCCTCCTGCTGTGGCCTGCTGTGATGCCCCTCTTCCTGGAAGTCACACAGAACACATCAAGGTTACAGGGACTCCTAGATTTCTCTGCATGGATGGCTCAAAATACATGCAAGGTGCTTTGTACTGAAGATACAAATGAGAAATTGGGTGCTTCAGCTGAAGAGGGAGTGCTGAGTACCCAAACTCAGGTAACCCAATCTTATAGCACAAGTTGTAAATTTTGTATTTTGCAATTCCCAGGCTCCTGGGTTGTCGCTTCCCTTCATTTTTGTTGATGAACCCAGAGAGGGCTTTGAAGGGCAGGTGGTGAGGAGGCTCGAGGGGTGTTTTGCTGCTGTCTGCAGGGCTGGGGCAGGACAAGGGGGGGGGGATTCTGTGTTATCTGTTCATTGCAGCAGGTGCAGAGAGGGCTTGCCTACCACAGCTCCCTTGGCGCCTGTGCCAGGTGACTTTGAGAGCAGAGCCACAGTGAGTCCCACCTTGAGGACTTGGTTGTGAGTCCTGATGTGCCCTCTCCACTTTGGTCTGAAGCACTGAACTGTTGCCACAGTTCATGAAAGGGATCCCCAAACAATGTCCCCATCCCACCTGGTGGGGATGCCAAGTTGTAGACCTCAGATCTTCCAACCTAGGACGCTGGTAATGACGTTTATATAGATGGTGTCCTTTATCTATTAGGTAAGTAATCAATTTGCTCCCTTTTACTGGAACCAGAGAGGAAAAAAATCATGATTGATTTGAAAAGGAGCCCCACTTCTTCCTTCCCATCTCGGCCTCCTCATCCTTCTTACCACCTTTCTTTCTGGGCAAGTCAGCCGCTAGCTTTTCCAGCTTCTGGCCTTGGCTCACGCTGCCCGGGCCTGTGGAATGCCATTCCTCTGCCTTCTCTGCCCCTGCCTGGCTGGCCTGCCCAGACTGGCTGTCCCTCCCTCAGCCAGGAGTCCCTGCGCCATCCCTTATTTGCTCTCCTTCCCGTGTCCCCAGCCATGGCTCAGCCACCTGCAGGTGGTTGATGGGGTCCCTGCTTATCTCCATTACTGAAGGAGCATTCTGAAGGCTGTCAGTGTCTGAAGGCTCTTGCTGCCCAGCACCACCGGGGCGTGACGTCACATTGAGGTAACGTGAAAGATGGCCAGCCTGAACTAGAATAATAGTTAATTGTAGTCTATACATATTTTTTTCAGTGTAGTTTCAAAAAATTTTTTAGTTGTTGATAGACTTTTATTTTATTTATTTACATGTGGTGTGAGAATCGAACCCAGTGCCTCACATGTGTTGGGCAAGCACTTTACCACTGAGACACAACCCCAGCCCCTCAATGTAGCTTTTTTTAGTTGTTCTAATTAGTTATCCATGACAGTAGAATGCATTTTGACACGTTGTACATGGAGTATATCTTCTATAATTCCTGTTGTACACGATGTAGGGTTTACACAGGTCATGTAATCATATGTGCACCTAGGGTAATAATGTCTGACTCATTCCACTATCTTCCTATCCCCATACCCCTCCCCTCCCTTCAGTCCCCTCTGTCTAATCCAAAGTACCTCTATTCTTCCCTAGTTCCCCCTCCCCATTGTGAATTAGCGCCCATATATCAGAGAAAACATTTGGCCTTTGGTTCTTTAGGATTCGCTTATTTCCCTTAGCATGACAGTCCCCAGTCCCATCCATTTACTGCAAATGTCATCATTTCATCTTTCTTTAAGGCTGAGTAATATGCCATTGTGTATATACACCACACTTTCTTTATCCATTCGCTGTTGAAGGACACCTAGGTTGGTTCATAGCTTAGCTAAGGTGAATTGAGTGCTATGAACATTGATGTGGGCTGTGTCACTGTAGTTTGCTGATATTGAATCCTTTGTGTATAAACCTAGGTGTGGGATCACTGGGCCAAATGGTGGTTCCATTTCAAGTTTTCTGAGGAATCTCCATCCTGCTTTCCAGAGTGGTGGCACCAATTTGCAGTCCCACCAGCAATGGATGAGTGCGCCTTTTCCCCCCACAGCCTCAGCAACAGTTATTGTTGCTTGTATTCTTGATAACTGCTATTCTGACTGGAGTGAGATGGAATCTCAGTGTAGTTTTGACTTGGATTCTCTAATTTCTACAGATGTTGAACATTTTTTCACATATTTGTTGACCGATTGTATTTCTTCTGTGAATTGTCTATTCAGTTCCTTAGCCCATTTATTGGGTTATTTGTATTTTTGGTATTAAGTTTTTTGAGTTCTTTATATATCCTGGAGATTACTGCTCGATCTGAGGCTCATGTGATAAAGATTTTCTCCCATTCTGTAGGCTCTCTCTTCACGTTAATGATTGCTTCCTTTGCTGAGAAGAAGCTTTTTAGTTTCAACTTATCACTTTTATTGAATCTTGATTTTTACTTCTTGCACTTTAGGAGTCTTGTTAAGGAAGTCAGTTCCTAAGCTGACATGGTAGAGATTTGGACCTAACTTTTTCTTCTGTTAGGCTCAGGGTCTCTGTTCTAGTGCCTAAGTCCTTGATCCACTTTGAGTTGATTTTTGTGTGGGGTGAGAGAGAGGACTTTAATTTCATTTTGCTACATATGGATTTCCAGTTTTCCCAGCACCATTTGTTGAAGAGGCTATCTTTCTTCAATGTATGTTTTTGGTGCCTAGTCATAGGAGATAGCTGTATTTATGTGGGTTCATCTCTGTGTCTTCTATTCTGTACCTTGGTCTACAAATCTGTTTTGGTGCCAATACTATGTTGTTTTGTAGTATAATTTAAGGTCTGGTATTGTGATGCCTCCTGCTTCACTTCTCTTGCTAAGTATTGCATTGGCTATTCTGTGCCTCTTATATTTCCAAATAATTTTCATGATTGCTCTATTTCTATGAAGAATGTCATTGGGATTTTAATAGGAATTGCATTAAATCTGCACAATGCTTTTGGTAGAATGGCCATTTTGACAATGTTAATTCTGCCTATCCAAGAATATGGGCATATTAATGTCATCTTCTTTCTTTTTATTTGGGGGGGAGTACTGGGGATTGAATTCAGGGGCACTCGACCACCGAGCCCCATCTGCAGCCTTATTTTGTATTTTTATTTAGAGATAGGGTCTCACTGAATTGCTTAGCACCTTGCTTTTGCTGAGCCTGGCTTTGAACTTGTGATCCTCCTGCCTTAGCCTCCCAAGCTGCTGGGATGACAGGTGTGCCCCACCAGCCTGACTTTAATTTATTTCTTTAGTGTTCTATAGTTTTCATTGTAGAGGTCTTTTATTAGACTGATTCATATATATATATATATATATATATATATATATATATATATATTTTTTTTTTTTTTTTTTTTTGAGGCTATTGTGAATGGGGTAGTTTTCCTAATTTCTCCTTCAGTGGATTCATCACTGATGTATAGGAACACATTTGATTTATGGGTGCTGAATATATTCTAGTATATCCTACTACTTTGCTGAATTCATTTATTAGTTCTAGAAGCTTTCTGGTGAAATTTTTGGATCTTCTAAATATAGAATCATGTCATTGGCAAATAGTGATATTTTGAGTTCTTCTTTTCCTATTCGTATCCTTTTAATTTCTTTCCTGTAATTGCTAGAGTTTCAAGGATGATGTTGAATAAAAGTGGTGAAGAGGGCATCCTTGTCTTGTTCCAGTTCTTAGAGGGAATGCTTTCAATTTTTCTGCATTTTGGATGGGATGCTGGCCTACAGTTTAACCTAGGTAACTTTTACAATGTTGAGGTATGTTACTATTCTCGCTAGTTTTTCTAGTGTTTTAAACATTCAGTATAGTTTTAAAAGTTTAGTCAGAGAAGTTGGCTCTGGGCCGTTAAGGGTCTTGCCTAGGACACCTGCTTGTGTGAGTCTCAGGTATGTGATGAGCAGCTCTTGAGGTTCTCACAGTGGGGTCCTGGCCAGCAGCAGCATCACCCAGGGGCATTTTAGGACCACATGTCCTCTGGTCCCACCCAGGTTTGCTGGGTCGGAGACTCTGGGGAGGGTCCGGCAGTGTGTTTTTTAATAAGCCCTCTCGGAACGCCTGAGATCTCTGCAGTCTACAGCCATACCACGCTGAATGCGCCTGATCTCATCTGAAACCCCTGCAGTTTGAACCCAGGCAGGTTCCTGTTTATCCTGTAGTTACTCAGTGTGGCTGGGTCCCTCCATGCTCAGGAATCACTCTCCTCTCCCTGAGTGCAGGCCAGTGCCGGACTCTGGCTTCCTGAGGTGTGCAGGCCCTTCCTCCCAGAGCACAGAAGCACAGGCTCCAAGGTGGTGCTGAGAGGGAAGACCGAGCTTGGCTTCTAGCATTTTCTTATGGGAGAGTGAAGTCCTCCTGGCTCTTGCCTTGTGCTCTCCCTATGTGATGGTGGGTGTGGGCTGCACCCCTTTCCTAGAAAGGAGGGAAGGCTGATGTGTGTGACACCAGCAGGGTCAGGAGGTGTGGGCCTGGGTTGGAGTCCTGCTCTCTTCCCCTGGGAAGCCTTGGGGTGGTCTGCAGCTGCCTGCAGCACACCTGGCTTCTTTCTGCCTATTGAGCAGGAACAATAATCACACAACTATGAGATATCCTTGCCTCTCTGCAAAGTGAAGTGTTATTTATTTTTTTTTTTTGAAGTGAAACTATCCTGCCCAGTATTCAAAATGGGGAAGTGATGGTTTATTATCATTTGTCTTATGCCTTTAAACTTACAGCACTTATTAGCTATAGGATCAGCTCTTTATCTCTAAGGAATACTTTTGTTTTAAAGTCCCTTTTGCTTTGATGAATTTAACTTCTAGAAGAAAATCTGGGCGGGGGGGAGTTGGAACTCTTGAAGCATCTTGGCTGTTGGTGCACTTGGTGGGGGTGGTGGGAATATTCTGTGTAGTGACATCCCGTAGCACACCTGCAACTGGAAGCACCTCGTGAGCAGCTTGCCTGGCTGACTCCGAGTAGGCGTCACTAAAGATGGCAGGGGAAGCAATTCCCTGAGTCCAGGCACCACTGTGTCACCTGGCAGCCCAGGTCCCTGCAGTGGGGCCTATGGAGAGTTAGCATTTGGTGTGCAGCTCGTTTGAATTAGTATGATGCTTTTGGAGTTTACAATTAGTACACCTGGTGGGGGAGGGGAAGATCACCGCCTCAGACCCTGGCCCCCACGCATCTTCAGGGAGCAGCCAGGCTCCGTGGAACATATGGAAAGCAGGCCCTGCACCTTGTGTGCTGATGCCTCTCCTCCATCAGACCCCGGCCACCATCCCTTCACAGGGCACATGTGTCTGTGTGTTGTCAGTGTCATGTTTGACGTTATGTCCCAGCCTCCCTGTGTCCTCCAGTTACTAAGGCCAGGACCTGGGAGACTGTCATTTCTAGGATGGCCACTGGCTGAGCTGAGCTGGGGGAGAGCTGCAATTGGTGTCCCTCCAAGTCTCTGGACAGATCCTGAGCCCCTAGGAGAGTTGGGGGTCCTGTCTGCCCTGCTTTGGAGTGGCTCTGGAGTGGCAGGGAGTGCCTGGGAAGAGGGACAGTTGTGTTGAGACAGTTGTGTGATAGCTTCTGGAAGCCCAGGCCTGGCTGTGTCACTCCATTGTTCTGCTGGCTTAGGACAAAGAACAAATTTCTTGTGACACACGTGTCCTTACCTCTGGAGGCTCCTACTTTTCCTGACTGTCATAGTCAGTTCTGGCGGCTCTAATAAAGCCACCATAGACTGGGGCTTCAGCAACAGAGATCTGGTTCTCATGGTTCCGGGGGCTGAAGTCTGAGCTGAAGGTGCCTTCAGTTTGGTTTCGGGGCGGGCAGGGCCTCTGTCTGGTTTCAGGCACAGGGGTAAACGCGGCTTCTGCTCCTGCTGCTCTCCTGCCTCCGCGCCACTCAGCCCTTCTTTGACCCCAGCTCCTCTTCCTGTGTGTTCTGGTCTCACCACTGCCAGGGCCTACTCTGGTTCCCCCTCCTTCTCCACACCCAGAGTCCCTAGTCTCCCAGTTAACCTGCTTGTTGTGGTGTCCTCCCATTTCAGTCCGGAGCTTCTCAGGGGATAGGGAGCCATTGGGACACTGAGCCCCAGGCTGGTATCTTGAGGGAGTTTGGAAGTGGGCACCTGCTAAGGTTGTTCTTGACTTCCTTCCCTCCCTGCCGAGCTGGCCGGTACCTGTTGAGAGTAACCTGGTAATAACCTGGCAGTAAGCTCATCCTGCACTGAGCACCTAGGTCTGTAATTACTGTCACCTTGAGACCCTGGTCTCTCCCTCCCTTTCTCAGCATCCTCCCTTCGCCCCTCCCCTTTCCACAGCTGCTTTCTTGAGGGAAGACAGGACACTGTGAACTCTGGGCCCCAAACCTCCCCCAGCTCCCCACGTCTCAGGGCTTTGTGCACTCAGCAGGTGCTTGGTGGGTGTCTGCTGAGGTGCCTCGGAGTATCAAGCCACACTTAGGGGCTGGTGTCAGAGGATGTGGAAACCACAAAAGGAAGCTGCTCTTTGCCGGGAAGTCACTGACTGTCCCTGATCGTTCTTGGTGATGCCCTGACAGCCTTATGGCTCATTTTAGCAGAGCTGGGACAGAAATGACCTGATAGCTGGGGCTTTTCTAGGACTTCTTCAGGGGCTCTTGCACATTACTGGAAGATTCCTAAATGATGCAGGGTTTACCAAGAGCCAGCAAGTAGCAGTTGAAAGAGCAGAGACCTTGTATTCATGTGGGGATGTGGGCAAGTCCTTACCCCACTTTAATCTGAAGTTTCTTTCCTATAAAATGAGAAAATAGGTACTTCTTCATAAACATATGGGTACCAAGATCACACGTGTAAAGCCCTTGAGGTCTTACCACCCCCAGATGTGCGGAATGGCTGGCTTAGCTCGTTGTCCTATAATGTAGTTACTTTGACATTCTCTCTATGGAGCAGTGTCTGAGCCACCTGGGCTCTGTCCTTAGGCCTAGTATAACACCTGGCACCTGGAAGCTAGATAGCAGAGCAGGTAAGAACATAGCCATTGGAGCCAGGCTGCCTGCCACTGCCACTGCCACTCGCTTACTGTGTCAAGTGCCCAGGGCATTTCATGCCATCCTACTGGGACATGAAGATGGGCATTTCTTAGTGTGGGCATAGCCCCTGCTGAATACTAGGTAATCTGGAAAGTTTAGGATGTTCCTGGAACGTAGTGAGCTACATAAGTGGCAACTGTTAATACTTGGTGCATGCTTGTTGAATTGTACTGGATTCTGTCTGGGGGCAGAAGGGTGACAGTGCTATCACCATGTTTAATTCTTGCTGCATATGTATTGGTCTTTCTCACCTCAAAGTGTCCTTCCTGTTCAGCATTGGTAGGATTTCACAGTAAAAAACACACAACAAAAGAAAAACTCCACCCACACAGAATGTTCTTAAGGAAGCTTCTCCATGTCCTGCTGAATGTTGGTAAACAACTCTCGCTCCTCTGTTTGATGAGAATTTTATGTGGGAGCTGAATGTGATGAGGAGCAATTTTATCCAAAAATGATTGTGTTTGTGGTGGAGAATCAAAGTGGGTAGTTCTGATGATATTGGATATATTTCATGAACTGAAATATTTTGAAACTACTTTTTATGGAAATGTTGGGGCCAACTCAGTGGCATTGAATTTTCTGTCAATATGCTTTGTTCTTGGAGCATCATGGCTTGCTGTGCAGGAAGAACCTGGCTGTTCATCCCTAGCAAAGTTCTTGGGTGTCTTCGGTGAAATGCTAAGCATGGTTCTGGTCCTAGGGAGAGCAAATGTAACAGAAAGTGGCCTTAGACTTAGCCAGACCTGGGTCTGATTACGGGCTATGCCTTTTAAAGCTCTGGATGTTGGAAAGCTTTGGATGTTTGGTTGTTTCCTTCTCTGGAGGGGGGACAATACTGTTACCTATTTTACAAGGAGGTTTGGAGAATATATTGAGATGAGGTGTGCCTGGTACACTGCCTGACAAAAAGCAGGCTCTTAAAAATGGCAGTTCATGGTTTAGCTGCGGTTTCTGGACCTAGAAGCAGGAGTAAAGCCCTGAGAAGTGTGTGCAGCCTGACTTGGGTCACCCCTGGGCCACTTCCTTACCCTCCTTCTCTGACACAGTGGGCAGCTCGTCTTCTGCAGAGGAGATGGGTGTGTGTGTGTGAGGGAGGGGTGGGTGAGAAGCCTTGTTTCCTGTGGGTTTGTGGGTTTGTAGCTTTGTAGAGTTGTTGACAGTGCCTGTGTGGTTTCAGAAAAGCCCAGGAGGCAGGTGGATGGGGCAGGGTCTCCACTGTGCCCCTGGGCTGTTTGCACTTACTGATGCTGCTTGGGGCTGGGTGCTGTAGTTCTTCCCTTTACCTCTCTAGTCATGCAGGGCAGGAGGAAGCCAAGCCGGGGAAGAGGTTAAATACTCATCAAAGGATGAGTCAATAGGTCTGTGCTGGGGTGAGAACCGCCCCTCTTTCCACACATGCTGGCCTCTCCACGTGGTTCCAGCAAAGGCAGGTGGGAGGCAGGTATGGGCATGGGGTCCTTCTGACCGACAAGGCTTCATTTCATGAAAAAGAGCCAAAAATGTTGGAAAAGTGCTTTCTAGTGTTTTTTTTCCTCACCCCCTGAGCGTACATTGCTAATTTTTTCCCCAGGAACACACCATGCCAGCTTTGGAAGCTGATCTTCTTAGATGCACCGATCCATTCTGAAGGCTTCCCATTACTTGCTGGCATTGGAACAGCTTCTCTATCCCAGTGAAGTGATATCAAATGAGTGAGGTGGGGCCGGGGGCGGAGTGGGGGCAGCTGTGAACAGCCCTGTGATGGGAAGGGACTTGGGTCAAGTTGTAGGGGCTCTGCTGGCGGCCTGTGAGCTGGGTCTGGGTGGGAGTGAGGTCGGTAGTGCATGCCTGGGAAGTGATGGAAGGATGTGGTAGGCAAAGCTGCTCACCTGCCCGCAGTCGGCCCTGCTCTCAAGGGAAGACTGACTGACCTAGCCCCGCCAGGGCCTCCCAGCCTCACTACCCAGAAGTCCACACTTCTAGTTTGGGTGGCTGGGGGCGGGGCAAACCCAGAAAGATGGGCGTATCCCGGGAGACCCGGAAACGGAAGAGGAGGGGCCTGACACCTTTAAATGTCGTGGGCCGGAAGTGCACCAGGTTCACCGGAAGTGCCAGTGCTGTCACTGGGGTTGGCGCTTTGTGGACAGCGTAGAGGAGGCCTGGCCGGGCTGGGAGGAAGGTCTGCTCGGTGTAGCGCTTGGAGGCAGGAGGAGTGGGGCACTCAGGTGGCTGTGGAGGTGGCGGCCCTGACGTAGGTTGTGGCAAGGAGGAGGAGCGCCGGGCCTCACTAGTGTCTGGGGTGCGGCCATTGTTAGTACCAGCATATTAATTAGTACTAATTAGTTACCTGCGTCAACCATGGAGGGGCTGCCTTACCTCAGACCCTGCAGGATGCCTTCATTTTCAGGGCCCATACCAGAGCCTCCGGACTCAGAGAGGTGAAGCTGCTTGAATAAGGACACGTGGCAGCTGAGGGTTGGAGCTAGGATTTGACTCTAGGTCTGATAGTGAAGTTCAGCCTCTGTTTTCTAGGTTCTGTGGCTCTTTGTGAGAAGTCCAGGGTGGGTGTTACGTGCAGGAGCCTTGGCTATTACAGAGGGTGCCCTTGAGCAGATGATGAGGAGGCTTATAGCCTTTGCTAGGCCAAGTATGAATGAGATCCAGGGTAAGAAGAGCTCAGGATTGGGGTTAAGAGGCTGGGTCCGAATCCTGCCTCCCTGTGTACTTTGGGATTAGACATACCTACCCTCCATGTCCCAGCTGTACAGTATATATGTGTGTGTGTGTGTGTGTGGGGGGGGGTTGACCAGATGCCCTTTATTTTAAGTCAGTGTTTGCTAAATATTTTTTTCTTTAGTAAGACCCATACCTGTCTACTGATGCCTTTCCATACCCCAAGTTTCTTTGTGGTTTCAGGATGCCAGTGGGCATGCCATCAGGAACAAAAGGTCTGAGTCTTGCTGCTTATTTTAAAACAGGTACCAGCCCTTCCAACCTTTCTGGCAACAACTTAAACCTCCATGCTGAAAGGAAAGTGAATGCCTGTCCCACAACTAACACATGCTGCTTTGAGGTTCACCCACTGGGCACAGCATGCTGCCTGGCAGATCTGTATTTAAATGCTGGGTTCCAGGAATTCTACTGCTGTAAGCCTCAGTTTTTTTCATTGGTAAACACGGAGATATGATCTCCCAGACCTTAATCTCTGAACCCATTGCCCCATCCTGAGTGAGTAATGGGAAGTGGCTCAGTGCCACTTCCCTTTTCTGCAGAAAAGCAATCCAGTGGTTGGAGAGGGAAGGAGCTTGGCTAATGGGTTAAAATGTACCACCTGGCTGACGTAGAGCTTTGGGAGTTTTCCCTGCCCCCATTAAGTCTGGTATGGTTTTTGTCTCCTGAAATGTTCATATGTGTGCCTCACCTTAGGCATCTTCTTCCCCCACCAAAGACACAGTCTGTGCACATTCTCTCTGCCTCCAGGGGGCTCTCTCCAGGCAGCTCTCCATGTTGATCCCAGAGCAACTGCTCTGAAAGGCCTGGGTGCTGACATTTTCTTTGCAGATGTAAACTTCTCCATGGCTCTCTGCTGAAGGTCAAATTCAAGCCCTTAGTGGTTTATATTCCTTCTTATCTCTAGATCTCTGGTCACTCCAGGACAAGCTATACCTTGTTCATCTCTGTTTCTTTAGTGTCTGGTAAAGTCCCAGGTGCTTAGTAGAGTCTCAGTAAATGGCAATAATGCTAACTACTGTTAACCTAAGCAAAAGAGGGAAGCACTCTCCAAGGAAATGAGTTAGTCAGGAATATGTGATGGGCTGCAATCTGGGATATGTGTGCTCAGATAGATCACAGGCATATCTGGGGAGGTTGAGGCAAAGGAAACTTTTTAAAAGCAAAAAAGAAAAGCACATGTAAGTTTTTTTAAAAAAAATATTTATTTTTTAGGTGTAGATGAACACAACACGATACTTTTATTTTTATGTGGTGCTGAGGATCGAACCCAGGCCCCGCCTATTCTAGGCAATCACTCCACCACTGAGCCACAATCCCAGCCCCTGTTTTGTGTTTGAGATGAGGATCTCTATGTTGCTCAGGTTAGCCTCAAACCTCTGAAAACCTCAAAACCCCTCAACCCCCTGGGCTGTACAGATCCTCAGCCTCCTGAGCAGCTGGGACTACAGGTACATGCTACTCTACCTAGCAATGCAGGTTGTTCTGGAACACTTGTTCATACAGTGTTCATACATACATAAAGATAGTGCAGTGTGTCCTGGCTGTTGCACTGGGAGGGTCTTGATATAAGCCATCCTGGTAGCATGGCTCAGTTTCCCTAGGACTGGCTATTAGAAATATCCTTAACTGTAGGTTTGGGTTTGGCAGAGTCTGTTGTGGTAGTTGTTGTTACTAGGCAAATGTGCATGAGGACGCTCCCTTTACAGTCTCTTGACTCCATTTTAGGAGTGTTTGACATGATCAACTCCATTTTTTTTTTTTTAATTTTTTATTGTTGGCTGTTCAAAACATTACATAGTTCTTGATATATCATATTTCACAATTTGATTCATCAACTCCATTTTGACTGACAGTTTCCACATTACCATTGTGTGTCTACCGAGCAGGATACCTCATCTGCTGCTAAGAATTCCAGTTACAGCCTGGTGGACTCATTGGTCAGAGTTATCTCTGTTTTATGGGTGATAAAACTGAAGTTCAGAGAAGACAAGGGCCCCGATGGTAGGATGATTGTTAAATAGATACACGTCTAACCATTAACCTCTTTTGGGGGAGTCCTGAGGCATCTGTTACTTTGGTTGGAAAGAGTCTGAGCTCTGAATCTTAAGACTTCTCCAGGTGCAGAGAGAGAGTGCACCAAGGATTGGTAGGTATGCTGTGACGGTGGGCAGGGAGGTGTCATCTGCCTGGTGCCAGCCATACTGGGCAAATTCCTGGCTAGGATCAGGCTACCCATTTTATCAGCTGCACGTAGTATACCAGTGGTGAGTGAGATGTTTAGGGTCTTTCTGTCACGTGGAACCTGCTGATTTCTTGTCATTATTGCCACAGTGAATGTTTAGAACTATCCAAAATTAATGAGATTATTGCTAAAGGAAAAAGAACGTCATCTGCCTGTACTCCCACCGCTCTTCAAACTACCATTTTAAGTGCTCTTTCTGGCCCTGTCCAGAGGCCGTGTGCACGTAGAGATAGTTGGTATTGACAGACATGGTATTTTTTAATAACAATAAAGGAACTTCTTTGGAGCTCACTTATTTGGGCCTGGTTCTATCACTCATGACCTTTTATGACTAGACATATTCTTAAACCTCTCAGAGTCTTCATGGCCTCAGAGTTTCCTGGAGAATGCCACCTACCTGTCTGTGTTGCTGCTCCCGACCTTGGTCTGTTTGGCAGGGGAGGAGAGTTTAAGATGATCTGTGGTAAGAAGTGGGCATGGATGAGGAAGAGCCTTATCCAGGCCAGGGAGTTTTTGATTTTTATCCTCAGGGCAGTGGCGGAGCCAAGGATAGCCTGTGAATATACTTTACTATCTTCTAATGCTCAGAAAGTAGTGTTGATTGCTAAGATTAAGGGCCACTGGATAGAACTCTGTGTGGCTCAGAGTGGCCACAGCTAAGGGGCATACAGGATCCCAGGGTGGGGCAGAAGGTGAGGAAGTGGCCAGGGGTACAATGGAGTGGGGCAGAAAGGACTTGTATTTCACAGACTGGGGGCCACCTGGGAGCTGGGTGTCATCTCTAGTTTGGTGATGCTAGGGGGGACCAGAATGAGAAGCAAGGGGATGGGCTGGGAAGAGCCTTCCAGGGAGCCTGAGGTAAACTGTGAGTGATTTTAATTGCACTTAGGGGTTTTGAGAAAGAGCTGGGGCTTCACAGATGCGGAGACTGAGGCCCATGGCAGCAGTGTAACCTCTCCACAGTTACCCAGAAAGTTGAGAGGTGCGAGCCTGGATTCCTGGCTCTTTGGTACCGTGTCCTGCTCTGGTCCAGATCCTGAGGACCAAGGGGGCCATAAGGACTGAGGATATGTGGCTTTTGATTTCCTAAACCAAGGCCAAAGACCAGAACTGTCCTAAGCAGAAGGTTCCTAGTCCTCTGTCCCTGTGCCTGGGATCCCTTCCACCTGCCTTGTCAAAGACCTGATGATGATGGTCATTCTGTTTATACTTCTACTCAGTTATTTTGGGGGAAGTTTGTGGTTCAGAGTAACCCTGGCAGAAATCTGGCCATGTCCTTTGTACAACTGCTCCTTGACAAGTGATCTGAGGCCTGGGTCAAGAAAAACAATTATTTTACTATGTGGGACATAATTGTGACAAGAGGAAACATTTGATTGGTTAAAAAAAAATGGAGCAATGATATTTGATTGGTTAAAAAAAATGGAGCAACTTTTGCTTTTGATACTTGTAGCCATCCTTTTGTGTCCACGGGCATTAGTTCTAGGACCCTCTCAGAGACCAAGTCTGAGGACATTCAGGTCCCTTACATAACACTGTGCAGTGTTTCCATACAGCCTACACAGGCAGTCCTGTGTGCTTAAACCATCTCCAGGTCTCCCGCAGCTCCTCATGCGGTATAAATGCGGTGTAAAGAGTTGTTGTACTATACTGTTTAGGGAATAATGGCAAGAAAAAGAGTCTATATTTGCTCAGTATAAATAGTTTTTAAAAACTCCCTTGGATTCACAGTTGGTTGAATCCACAGATGTGGAGGCTGTTTTGTGATTTGGTAGTGTCCTTGGTCTTGAGAAATCAAAGTCATGATATTTAGGGTAGATGTCATGGTGCCTGCCACTTTCAGATGGTTCATAAAACAGTAGTATCTGGGCTGTGGCTGTGGCTCAGTGGTAGAGCACTTGCCTAGCACGTGTGAGGCCCTGGGTTCAATCCTCAGCACCACATAAAAATAAATAAATAAAATAAAGGGCATTATGTCCATCTACAACTAAAAAATACTTTAAAAAACCCCCCCCAAAACAGTTGTATCTGTACAAAAACATCTGTGCAGATGGAAAAGGCAGATGTGGAGACCGTGGACGGGGTGAGCCCCGGAGCAGGCCCTGGAGAGTTCATTTCACTGTACTATTCTTGGTCCTTTTCTGTGGGCTTTCAAATTTTGAAAAATTAAAAGTTTTAGAAATGTGTTTCTCGTGGTGGAGGCATCTTAGGGAGTCAGTTGCTGTGTTCACCTGTTTGTTCCGGGCCGTCAGTGCTTCCATGTGACCGTCACCTGAAGGTGGAGGGAGGTGCTGACCTGCAGTGAGCAGGTGCTGTGTGCCACCCACTTCCCTTCAGGTAAAACCTTTGGAAACATTGGCTCAGCACCTCTGTCTCCAGGACCCCTTATCAGACTACCCTACCCCTCTGGTCTGACCCGGGTAGAGAGCTGGGAAAGCTGCTCAGAACCAAGGGTGCTGCCCAAGTGCTATGACCAGGAAGCCAGCCTCCACCGAGAGGTGCTCTGTGCTGCCTCTTGGGGGCCAGCTGGAAATTAAGGCTTTTGACAGAGTTCATTCCTCCCTATTTAGAGAAATTGTCCCACATTTAGAATATTTGAGATTAGACCAATTTTTCCCTACACTTTGTGTAAAGTTTTATTGCCTTTTAAAATTGCTGAAACAGTATTTGCTATTCAAATAGAGAAGAGAATAAAGAGATCAATAGGTCTTCTTTCCTTCCACCCCCAGATCCTATTCCTATGGGGTGGTTAGTGCTTGGTGACCTCCTGACCTGTTTCCTGCTTGTGGGGTCACACACAGGCATGCACACCCGTCTTCTGGGGTGAGACTTGTTTCTTCTTCTCATTGTTTGTCCTTTGTTAACCTTGTTAGCCCCCAGGAGACTCAGCTAGGGGCTCACCTCCTCCACAAAGCCTCTAGGCTCTGAGCTCTGACCTCACTCCAGTGCAATCCTCAGATTATGAGCTGCCCCTCCTGCCAGGTCTTGGGTAAGGTAAGGACAGCAGCTGTTCCCATTTCCCTGTCTGCCCTGGAGTAGGGAGCCCAGGAGATGTATAGTGGCTTCTGGGTGAGCAGAGGGGCAGGGGAGGTGTCCTGGTGAGGCAGCCACAGGAGCCGAGCCTTGCAGGCAAGAGAAACTTGTCCATATTCTTCTTTTAGTCCTTGGTAAGAAGTCCCAGGGCCTCATCATCCAAGGACAGAAGGTCACTTTAGGAAATATGGTCACTGCCATCCTGGGTGCCCGTGTCCTGGCTGATTCTGCCCTAGCATTAATGCCATGTGTGGGTTGAGCTGAAGGGATGGCCTTGAGCTACCTACAGATGGGCCAGGATTGGGTCTTCTCTCCTCTGGGTTCAGAACAGGCCATCTGGGCATCTTGGGGGTGCTGGGAAGGAGGGCAGGCCAGGGTGAAGCAGCACAGGACTTGGATGCAGGCCTGGTCTTGTTTCTGTCTTTCATGATCCTGCTCCTTTCTCGTTGTAGACCTGTTTTCTGCAGCTGGGGTTTATTAATGTTATCTGCAGATCATCTCGTAAGTGCTGAGGAAACAGGCCCCTGCCCTTGAGGCAGCTGAGTTTGCGGGATGCACAGCTGAGGCTGGCTTCTTGGTCATACCACTTGGCAGCATCCGTGGCTCTGAGCAGCTTTCCTGAGCTCTCTGGCCAGGTCAGACCACAGGGCGACTGGTCTGATTGTGGGACCCTGGAGATCAGAAGCATTGGGCCAATGTTTCAGAAAGATTTACCTTAATGGAGAAGAGTGGGCTGGGAGTTCCTGTGTGCAGTGTGGGTTGCACTGGGGTGGGGGAGGAGCAATCAGTGTCATGTAGGGAGCAGGGGAGAGAAATGAGGAATTCTGCTTTTCCTTATCTGTAATGCTTGGCAGTGCATGGCTTTGCAAGAGCATACTATCACCAGATTCAAACAAGTGCCATTCCCACTTCATAGAGGCATATACTGAGTGGCACAGTGATTTTTAAAGTCAGGGCTTTTGTTAAACCCGAGCCCTGGCTCCTGGGTGGGGGTGTGGGGTTAAGAGTCTTGAGACAAGAGAAGCACAGTCCTGCCCTCAGGACTCTCCTGGTCTAGTTGGTTTATAAGGTTGAGTCACCAACATTTAAGATTCCAGTCTTCCCAATCCCATCACTGTTTCTCCCTGTGATCTGGGCATTCTGAACCGAATATATACTGAGGAGAATGGAGAGGGTTGTGTTAAGCAGGCTCTGCATCCTGCTCCCTATGTGTTTCTTGTCTCTCTCCACCCAGACCAGTGTTCTTTGAGGGCAGGACACCTACTGGTAGTGGTGGTGGTGAGGGTGGGTAGTAAGGATGGTGGGAGTGGTGAGGTGCTGTTTGAGGTGGTTGTTGGTGACAGTGATGGTGGTGACAGTAATAAGGAGGGGGTAGTACAGGTGGAGATGGTGGGTTTGATGGTGGTGGTTATGGTTTAGGTGAAGGGACGGATGGTGATGGTGCTGATGTGATGGAGGAGGTGGGGGATGGTGCTGATGGGGAGGCTGGGTGATAGTGTTGGTGTTGGTGAGGATAGTGGTAAAAAGGGTGGTGATGGGGTGAAAGGATGGTGATAGTGAAAATGGTAATGGCAGTGCTGGGGTGGCAGTGGGTAGCCATGGTATGATGATTATGGTGATGGTGGAGGTGCTGATGGCGGTGATGGTGATAGTGTGGTGGAGGTAGTGGTGATGGTATTGGTGGTGGTATTGGTGGTGGAAGTAGTGGTGGTGGTGGTAGTGGTGGAATGTACAAAATTCCAGGGTGTATTAAGGCCCTCTGTGGGCATCTTACCTGTGTTGATCTGTTGATGCCCACAGAAGGGCCTGTGAAGTAGATACCACCTTTTGCCCCATTTTCCAGTTTAGATCCTAAGGCACTGTGCCACACAGTTAGTGCATATAGAGTTGGGGTTCAAACCCTGGTGGACTGGCTTCAGAGCCTACCTAAGCCAGGGTCAGAAAGGTGCGATCCTCAGACCAGCTGCATTGCTCCACCGGGGTTGGGTAGAAGTGCACGTTCATGCATCTGACCCATGGCGCAGCATCGCTGGGGAGGGGCAACAGGAAAGGGGTTCAGCGAGCTCACCAGGTGCTTCTCACACATGGTAAAGCCTGAGAATAGCTGTCCCAAACCATGTGTACCTGCCCTGAGTGGCTGTGTCAGCGTGGAGCCCATGCTCGCGTGACTCTGGCCTTGCCACTCAGTGGGCTCCCCTTCCAGTTTTATCCACCTACTGGTTGTTGCTGGTAGGTAGGAAAGAAGGTTCTTGCTCTTTGGCACTGAACCTCCCACCAGCACCTCTGGGGGCTCTGAAATCCCACCAGTTCCCTCACAGCCTTGGCATTTGGCGCTCACTTCTAACTGCGGGCCGTGTTCCCTGTCCACATTCTTCTCTGCCCGCTTGGCCTGAGCCCCTCTTGCTTCTTCAGTTCCTCTTTTCACTCCCTGCCCTTGTCATGAGCTTTCTGCTGTCTCGTTCTCAGCTCTCTTTTTCGCCCAGCCTGGGTTCCCTAGCCCCAGATGGAAATTGCTTTCTTGGTTTAACCTCAGCATCAGGGTTGTGATGCCAGTGAGTGTTTGATGCAGGCTTTTCTGCTGCAAAATGGGATCATACGTGTGGCCCACACTCAGACAGCAGGTGTGGAGAGCCTCCCCCAGCTTCTACCGCCATGGCTTGGTCTGCTGATGCTTGTTTAACCAGTTCCTTACTGAGTCTGTCTGTGCAGATTGTTCCCTTTGGGTGGATTCTACAAGTGAAGCTAGTGAACAAAAACAACCCACACTTAGAGACTTCACAGAAACCACCAAAGGCACCTAGAGAACTTGTGTCCCTTCCTACTTACCAGGGGTGAAGAATAGCAGTCTCCCAGAACCTTGCCAATGGCGAATGAATATCTTAAATCTTGGATAGTGGTGTTGGTGAGAATGGGGAGAGATGGTGTGTGTGAGGTGAAAATTCTCATTCTCATTTTTTTGAGGTTGAGCATCTTGTCTGGGGATGGGCCCTTTGCTATTCTTTGATAATTGCTTCATCATTATTTACACTACGTTTTCTGTTTGTGTGTCCCATAAAACAATTTTTATTTCTGTAATTTCTTAATGTAATAAGACTATTAACGTGTGGTCTATTATTATATGTTACAAGTGTTTTTTTCTCCACTCAGGGTTTTTCTCCATGATGCTTTTAGGATCTTAGACCCTTTCCTTCCTTCCTGAGAGTCTTTAAGTATTTGTTTTTAGGAAACTTAAGGCTTCTCCCTTTTCATTTAAATTTGTAGTCCATCGGCACTCTGTTTTGCTGTAAGGATCTAAGTGGGCGTGCAGTTTTATTTGTTCCTAAGTTGCTGCTCCCTTATCCCAGTACAGTGTTAGTGGGTCAGCTCTTAACTTCCATCTTCTGTGCCAAGTTCCTGTGTTGGTCCTGGGTCTGCTGCAAGACTTTCTGCTCTGTCTCATTGACCTGTTGAGCAATCTCATTTCTGTCCCTAAGTAGAGAGGCACAAACTTCCACCTTGAGGTTTTCAGACAAGATTTCTTTTCTAAACTAAAAATATGGACTTCCTGTCTGAGGATGATGACCTCTCTCTGGAGGGGTCCAGATAGCCCTAGACGGCCATCACTTCCTTCCACTCTAGCCCTTCTGGGATATCCTCACCCTTTTCCTTCCCATGTTCTACCTGTGGCTCCAAATCCGACCCTTTGTCTAGCTTCCAAACACCTGCTCTGCTTTGGTGACCAGATGAAGGTGGCTAACACACCGGCCAGTGGAACCCTCTCCTGTCCCTGCTTCGCATTGTAGCAGTGACCATGGGTAGGAGGCCTGGAGAATCCATAGGGCAAAGCTGGGGTGTATGGGGCATGATAACATGGACTGTCCTCCACTCTGTCATCCTCCAGGGAGGGGAGGGAGGTAGGGGGAGCAGGAGAAACATGCCAAGGGTTGCATGTGGGGAAGGGGTATTGGCGGCTGACAGTTGGAGCCCTGCCTCACAGCACCACCCTCTATTGCTGGACCCCTGGAAATATGGTCTAGCTAAGTCTTCTGAAGTTGTGAAGCTCTCTTAGCATTGTTAAAACTACCCACAGAAAGCCATTGCATCATGACCCAGCACTGCTGATGCCAGCACAACCGTCCCTGGGATGCTCTCTCCTCACTCAGTCCTGTGTCTGGTGCTTTAGGCTGGTTCTATGTGGAGAGGTGGGCCTGACCTGTCTAGCAGCTGTGAAACCAGAGAGAGTGGACACTGGTTTGCATACGAGGCAGCTGAGGCTGGAGTGTCCAGGCTCCTGGGGAAGGTGGCTGAGCTGGCCTTCTAGTCTCCGCATCCTGGCTCTGAATTGCTGGGCTGTACCACTGGCTCATGAAAGATTGGGAGAATGAGGAGTTTTAGTCAAAAAAGAAAAGTATTATGGAAAGTATAGGCTGAAGTTTTATTTGAAAGTGTGAGGGTTCCTATATCTCTCTGTTCATGTTTCCTAGATATCACAACCCCTTATACTCATATATGTGTTGTTGCTTTTCAGAGAATCATCAATTACCTATTCTGATTTGGATCATGGGCCAGATCTTCATCTCAGTTTTTGTTTTATTCCAATCCCAAAGAGAATTTAACTCCTATAAGCCATGGGACTAATTATAGGAAATTGCAGGGCTGTTGTCATTGGCCAATAGGTGTGGTCCCTGAACAGTGTCAGCAGAACCAACAGCTATTACAGACAAAGCAACATGCATGTACCAGGCATGGTCATGATGTTCACAAGATCAGACACATTGGGGACCGTGGGGTTGGGATGTCATCTGGGTGGAGCCCAGAGCTGCCTCCAGCCTTTGAGGAAGGAGGTAGTGTGGAATCCCCCAGTGGTGCTGTCCAGAGTCCCCCTGGTGAGACAGGTAAAAGCCTTCATTTGCCTCAGCTCTTGGATTTGCGTCTCAGTGGCTGAGCCATGGGTCACCGGGACAGTCAGGGCTGAGGCTGAAAGCTCAGAACAGATGGCATTGGTTTATTTTTGCAAATTGTAAGAAAGGGCGTGTCCAACAATCTGTTAGCTGTGTTGGCACTGACTAAAATTTTTAATCAGAATTATGGATTCTCTATCTTTTATTAAATTGGAGATGCCATTAATTGGAATATGCACCAGTACTTTTGTACCACTAAAGAGGGGGGAAATGGTGCCAATTAAATGATGACAGGGCATTGAGTGCCAGTTAAATGATGGTGGGCATTCTCTTTGCAGAAAGGTCAAGAAGTGGAAAATGCTCATGGTAGGGTGAATATAGGGTGGCTGCAGTGTGGGAGCAATCTTCTGTGTGTTTGTTGGTGGGCCACTTCTGAGGGCCAGCTTGTGTGTCCTGTGGACAAAGCTACGCAGAGGTCTTTTTTCCATGGCAATAAAAATTCATCCCCAGCAATGGTGTCAGATGTTACTGTGCAGAAAAACTTACGTGCAGTCAGGCATGGTGGTGCACCCTGTAATCCCAGTGGTTTAGGAGGCTGAGGCAGGAGGATTGCAAGTTCAGAGCCAGCCTCAGTAACTTAGAGAGGCCCTAAGAAGATCAGCAAGACCCTTTCTCAAAATAAACAATAAAAAGGGCTGGGGATGTGTCTTAGTGGTTAAGTGCCTCTGGGCTCAATCCTTGATACCAAAACCAAAAAACAAACAATAATATCATGCAATATTTTAGATTGCCAGGCCCCACCTCAAAACATGGCCATTGTGTGGGTCTGAGGAACCCAGGAAGCTGCATTTTGACAGGTACACCAGGGAATGGAATGCAGGACTGTAGACCAACATTTGAGATGATAGAGCTTTAGTTATCCCATTGTGTCACAGTTCTCCAGTGTATTCAATTGGTGGATAATTAGCAGATATTTAATTGTTTTTTTTCTTCTCCCTAATGAAAACATGTCCATACATGTCCCAGCAGCCATGTATCTGGGTGGACACCCCCTGGCTTCTTAGGGTCCATCAGGCAGTAGGGCTGCTGTGGGTTTCTAAGGGTGAGTTAGGAGTTGGCTGTTGTTCTGTCCATCGGGACCTGGAGCCAGACTGCCTGCATTCAAACCCCCTGTAGTAACTGTGCACTTCTTGGAAAGTTCATTTACCTTTCTGTAATTTTTCAGTCCAAAAATGGGATGAGAATGGCCGCTACTTTTTAGGTTATTGTTAGTATGGGGTCTAAAGAAATCAGCTCAGAGCCAGCGCCTGGCAAGGCCAGGAGAGTGTTAGCTGGCTGGTGTGGTGGCTGGCACTGAAGGCCAGGCAGGTGGGAGAGGGAGTACTGTTTCCTCTGCTGGGTGACAGTACTTCCTCCTTGGGAAGCTGGGGTCGCCGTGGAGGATGCTGTGGACAGGAATAGTCAAACTCTACAGATTTTTTGCTGCCAGAGAATGAATTTTGTTGCTCCAGATCCAATTTCAGCCTGTCCCCACACTGTTACCAGAAATATCTTCCCAGCACACTGGTCTGGCTGCGTTGTTTCTCTGCTCACATCTCTTGCCCGACTCCCCACTGTCTGGGATGAGCAACAGATCCCTTTTCATACTGGACAAAGAAGGCAGGGCCCTTGGAACTGGCTTCACCCCAGCTAGTTAGTGTCCCTTCTCCATTACTCTGTGCTGGTTTGTGGAGTGAGAAATTTCCTGGGGAAGGTTTCCTAGGGGAGGTGGTGGTTGAATGGGCCTTTGAGGACTGAATAGGAGTTTCCCAAGTGAGAAGGAAGGGAGGGCTCTCTGTTGGTCAACTGGCACATGTAAAGTCACAGTGGCATGTTTAGGGCAGTGTTCATGGTTCCTTATGGCTCAGGTGGGGAACTGAGAGTAGACCTGGACAATAAATAAATTAGTAGAGGGGTGTCAGAGACTGGGTTGACAGGAACTCTGTTAGCCAGGGCTGCAAAGTTGGCTGTGTCCCCTGCATGCAGCGAAACATGCGTCATGGGACTCTGGGAGTCCTCCAAATGTCTGTGTGCTGCCTCCTCAGGCTAAATGGATCCTTCCCCAACTTATTTCTATTCCTATGTTTTTAAAGGACCGTGGACATCTAAAAGAGCCCTTGCCTAATTGCTCAGGGCATAGAAGGCTTCCTTTCAGTTATGTGGCTTGTTGTGAAATGGGAACTTGGAAGGGGGCCAGTCTGTGCAGCTCTCTGCAGGCCCCATCTGGACGGGCAGACTCACATCCTAGTCGTTTTTTCTTGCAGTGGTTTTGATGTGAAAATGCCTGAATTATTAAAATAATTTGATAGACTAAAATGCAGTCAGAAGACTGAGAACTGAGAGTTGAACTGTCAGATGTTTCCTCTTTGTACTTTCATGGATTTGCTGCTCATTTCTGCCCCCACCTGCCTCCAGTTTTGCACCAGCGCTTCTCTTCCCCTGGAGCCCATGTCTCCCTAAATGCAGTCCCCTCAGCTCTGCAGAGCATAGGCTGGTGACTTACCACCCGGAGGCTGGACTGCATCATCCAGGGAGGTTTGGGGGCTCTAAGGATGGTCCTTGCACTCAGACTGGTTTGGCAGTCAGTCTTAGTATGCACCTGCTGCATACAGACCCTGGGCTAGACTCTGGTGAGTAAAATGAGGAATCTGAACTTTTGGCCTTCAGCCATTTCTTCATTAGGTATTGCCTAGTGAGACTGCATGAGAGGATGCCAGTTCTCACGTGGACAGATGTTTTATGTTAATGTGTTACTGTGTGTTAAGGCAACTAGAACTCACACAGTAAGTCTTCAATTTCATGAAATATTTTGGCCTGAATTCATACATATATATATATATTTCAAAAGTCAGTGATTTTAAGCAAAATTTTAAAGCAAATAAGATGGGTTGCAAAGGGACCTGGGGGAACCTTTGGGGGTTCCTGACGGTGTATTATATCCTCGTTGTCAAAACTCCTTGAGCTGTTGCTTAAAGTGTGAACTGCACTTCAGTAAAGTTGATTTTAAAAAGTAAATGTGTTCTGTGTGCCTCGCGTGCAAGAGTCATAGCAGCACCTGGATGCTCTGGTCCAACTCTGCCCAGTCTGAAGTCCCATTTTCAAAAGGTAAAATAATTTGAGGTCTAGGGAGGGCCAGGGTCAACACAATGGGTTGAGAGAGGAATAGGCTTCAAAGTCCAGGACTCCTGATGCAAAGCTTGGGGCTCTCTTTCCCACTCCAGGTCTGCCCTGTGTTCAAGCCCTGAGTTGAAGCAGGGGCTGAGGCCAGTGGGCAGGGATGGCCTGGGCGGAATCAGGTGCTGTTGGATGTGGAACAGGTATCTGAGCCTCTGCTGAACCAGGTGCCAGGAGAATCTAGGTAGAGCTCAGTTGGCTGGGTGAGAGTGGATTTGACTGCGTGGTCCTCAGGTGGGAGAGGGCGTGTGCATGGGGTGCATGGGTTGGCCTGTTACAGACTCCTCAGGTTTGCTGTGGGTAACTAGTGTGGGCTGTTAGAATTGCTATGGGGACTCACTTAGGGGATTGCAAAGCCTCCTACTGCAAGAGTGAAGTTTTGTAAGAGTCTTGAAGGAAGAACTGGAGTTGAAAAGTGGGGGCTCGGTGTCTCACACACATTCCTAGAGTCAGGATCCTGTGCTGTGTTTTTTCCTCTAGAGGCTGCTTGTGATTAGATGTGCTGACACCTACTGTCCTGTGGGACTTTGCCCTCAGATCACAGCATGCAGAGAACCAGGATGTCAGGGGTGGAGGGTGGTGCTCAGGCCTCGGCCACACAGCTTCCCCCAGAGGGGAGAAAGTGAAGCTTGGGTAAGTTAGGGCTGTTCATGGAGTCACAGTGGAGTGTCATGGCTACATTAGAAGAAATGTGTCCTTTAGGCTTCCTTGAGAGCAGGGTGTGCCAGCTGGTGTCTTCAAAGTCCCAGGCTGGTTTCCTGATTCCTTTGACCTTGGAAGTATGCATTTGATTTTCATTCATGCTCCTGCAACACAACACCAGAAGACCTCGAAATGTCCAGAGTGATGAGTAGCTTGTATGTGATGACTGACAGGTGGCTGGCCATCCCCAATTAGCTTTTGGATGGAGGCTGGTCCTGGGACCCCCAAGACCACTCCTGCTCCAGGAAGGGATGGGGAGCTTATCACCAGTGCCAGTGACATAGCCATGCCCACCAATGACAGCTGTATAAAATCCAAAGGGACAGGGGAACTTCTGGATAGCTGAATCCACAGAGGCACCTGGCACCAGGGCTCCCTCCCTGCCATGTGTGTCGCCCTGTGTATGTCATCTGTATCTCTTATACATGTGAGTGGAGGGTTTCCCCAAGTACCATGAGCTGCTTTAGCAAGGCAGTTGAGCCCAAGGAGGGGGCCATGGGAACTGGTCTTTATAGTTGTCGGCCAGAAGCACCAGTAGTCATGTAGTCACATGGGACTGAGGCCTTAACCGTGGGGTCTGACACTGTCACCAGGTAGACAGTGTCCAAATTGAATTGAATTAGAGGACACTCAGCTGGTGTCCACTGCAGAATGATTTGCTTTATTTGTGTGTGGGGACTGCAACCCCCCCATCAAGTCCGTGGTTGTCGTGAGGGCATGGTGGGAGAAACTGTGTTTGTTCCTGTGTTCGCAGAGCTCCCTTACTTTCCCTCCTTCTCTCTTCCCCCTACTCTGTCCTTCCAGTTGTGAGACATCTATTAAGTGGCTCAACTGACTAGTGGAGCAGACCTAGAGGAGAGTGCTGCAGGCCAGGAGTGACAGGAAGTGCAAGGTGATGTCATGTGCCAGCTGCCCTTTGCTTATACTGCCATCTGACCTTCCTCCCAGCACTGTGAGCCAGGTGTGGTTGTCTAATCCATTTTACAGATGACAAAACAGATCTGGACAGAAATGGATTTGTCTGAGATCCCCTCCACTTCTGAACCACTTTGCTATTTAGCCTCCATTGCTTTTGACCTCTGACCTGCAGAGGAGTTTGAGTGTAAGGGACAGGAAGACAGGAGGACAGACAGCTAGAGCCAGGGGGACTGGAGGACTCAGGGCTTGACTGGGGCCTTGCACTTGGGGATAGGTGGGTAGTAGTGGGTGGTGCGGGAGGTGGTGAAGCAGGCACAGTGGTCTTCAGTCTTGGCTCTGCCATCAAGCTAAGATCTTGAGAAAGTTGCTTGAACTCAATGGAAAATAGGGGTAGTAGTGGGATTTTTTTTTTTCCTCAGGGTTGTCATGAGGATTGAGTGAGGAGGTGGTGGGGGACAGGTACAGTACGTGGTGGATGTTGGTTTCACTCTTGGCCTATTGGGAGAGGTAATGAGCCCAGACCAGATGATGGAGGGCCTTGACTGCCAGGCCAAAGCCCCTGGACCATGGCCTGGAGGCAGTGGGGGTATAGGGAGAGGACTAGGTGGGGCTGGAAGGGTCAGGTAGAAGCTGAGACTTTGTGCTCTTGTTGGGTAGAAGGGAGCTGCTGAATGAGTGCCACCTGAGCACCCTGAGGGTGGCCACTGCAGGTGTAGAAGTGGGCGTCTTCTTTTTGGAGATGATGCTCCATCTTGCTAAAAGGCTGGTGTGTAGCTCTCTCCCCTATGATCTTTTCTTTCTCTGATGGCCTAGGAAACTGGTTTTAAAGGCCTGTGTTTGTAAAGGTGTTTTTTAAAGAGTCATCTTCCTACTGGTAACATTAGGGCTTGACTGGGGGCCTTGCACTTGGGGACAGGTGGGCAGTTTGTGGGGCCCAGAGGGAATCTGAATTTCAGGGAGGAAGCCAGGCAGACTCTGTGGGCACTGCCAGTGGTACCGGCTCTATTCATCAAGGTCGAAGCCGGCCGAGCACTGTAGAGTGCAGCATCAGGAGCAGGTGTCTATTCCTGGATGCAGAAAGCACTCAGTTCAGCAAACAGTGTTGTGAACCTGCTGCGTCAGGCCCTGAGCAGGGGCCTGGGGATGCAGAGGCCAGTGGACCTTGGATGCTGCCCTTGAGAAGCTTACTGTGCAACCCAGCTCTGGCGGCATTGCTACTTCCCAGCCCCTGGTCTTGGGCAGGCCCCTTAATTTCTCTGGAGCACAGTTTCTCTTTCTCTATAATGGGGGGAGGGTGGGGAGAGGGACAGCACCTGGCTGGAAGAATGAGGGAGATTCTGGAGCTGATACCCAGAATGCAGTGTGGCCTGCACTTGGCAGTGGCTCATTCTGTCTCAGATGTGGTGGAATGTGGTGCTGTAGGGAAGCAGTGGTGGGAAGTGCTACCTGTCTCCCCAGGGCTTGGCAGGTGCTCCATAAACTTGGTGGCATGTTTGTAGAAAGAAGAGTGTGAAAATGGCCTTGGAGGATTTGGGGTTTAGGAGTGGAAAAGGGGAAGGGGGCAGCGACATTCTGAAAAGTATGTCAGTGGAGGGGAGTGGAGAAGGGCAGGGACCAAGGAGAGTGGCCTGCTGGGAGAGGGGTGCAGGGACAGTGAAGAGCTGGTTGGGAGAGGTGGCTCTGAGGGGTGGGATCATCTCACTGGCCAGCTGTGGGTGCTGTTGCTGGGGTGGTAGCTTTTGAGCCCATCATGCAAGCGCCTGGCCTCATCTTCCCCAGCCTGGGGTAAAGGGGCTCTGTCTCTGTGGGAGTGCAGCGGGCGGTACGAGGTGCAGGTCCCTGGCTAGGTTGGGAGAAAAAGACCCTACAGACAGAAAGGGAACTCTAAATAACTTGGACTTTGTGATGTAAATATGGAATTTTAGATTAGGTCATTTATAGCTCTACCATTTGATTTTTTAAAAAATATTTATTTTTTAGTTGTAGTTGGACACAATACCTTTATTTTATTTATTTTTACGTGATGCTAAGGATCAAACCCAGGGCCTCACATGCGCTAGGTGAGTGCTCTACTGCTGAGCTACAACTCCAGCCCTATTGTTTTGCTCTCTGGAGGGGAAATGAAATGGACATTACTTTTTGGGTGAGGGGTACTGGAGATTGAACTTGGGTCCTTGCTATATCCCCACCCCTAAATCCATTCTTTCTTACCTGGGTGGCCTCAGGCCCTGTCACTTTCTTTCACCAAAAGTCTGTGTTCCCTCGTGTACATTGCAAGGGGAAGTGGTAGTATCTGCCATAGACTGCGGGTATCTGCAGAGCGGAGCCTGGGCACAGTGCTCACTCCCTTTTGGCCATGTTCTTTGAGGGAAGGGTCTTCAAAGGCACACACCAGCCCCTGAGCCATAGCTGTTGGGGATGGGGATTGAGTGGGGGAAGGCTGTAAGTTCATTTTGTCTTCTTCTTTGAACCTCTCCAAATTATTTTGACAGCATGATTTTATTTTTATTTTTACATTTTTGTTCCTTTTGGAGGTGTTTTAATTAGCTGTATTGCTGTGACCAAAATACCTGACAAGAACTACATAGAAGAGGAAAAGTTATTTGGGGCTCATGGTTTCTGAGATTCAGTCCATGGACTGCCAATTCCATTGCTCTAGGCCCAAGATGAGGCAACATATCATGTAGGAAGGGCCCAGTGGAGGAAAGCTGCTCAGCTCATGATGGGGTCAGAAAACAGAGAGAGAGAGACAAGGGAAGGGGCAACAGGGCACACTCCCAGTGACTCACCTCTCTAGCCATGCCCCACCTGCATACAGTTACCACCCAGCTATTGATGGACTGATTAGGGTACAGCTGTCATAATCCAGTATTACTGAATTAACAGGAGCTTTTGATGGATACCTCATATCCAAGTTATAACAGGATTTTTTTGTTTGTTTTTTTTTGTAGTGCTGGGGGTCAAATCCAGGGTTTCGCATATGCTAGGCCAGCATTCTACCACTAAGCTAAAATCCTGGTTCCTGATTTTACTTTTACAATTAAGAACATTACTTATTTTTCAAAAAAAAAAAAAAACAAAAAACAATAAAGTAGTCCCCTTAGATTGAGTCTCTCTTGGCAGCCTGGCCTAGTGTCTACTGGTGACAGGTGTCGGGATCAGGAGGCCTATGTCCATGGTGGATCAGTGGGTGTCACAAACTGCTCCAAGTGTTGAGGCTGTACAGACTGCAGGAGGCAGTGGGACATGTGGCCCCTAGTACCCTGGGCCGAGCATTTTTTTCCCATTAAAGTATGCCTCAACCTGTCAGTCCCAGCAGCCCTCTAGCCTCTCTTGTCCCTCTCTAAGGCCATGGTCCATCAGAGAAGAGTATAGATCCTGGCCTCTGCTTCTGTGTGTTCATGAGCAGCTGCTTGGCCTCTTGGACTCCTCACCTCCCCCATTCCCAGTAGACCTAAAGTACCCCAGCACCACCACCACCACCTGCTCAGGCTTCTGGCACCTTCCTACATTCTCTCCTTCTCCCCACCCAATCTCCAGGCCCTGTGGAGAATCCTATTTCCTTTCTCCATGCCTATGCATGGACATCTATTCATAAACCAAATATGTGCTTCCTCTAGACCAAGCCTGGGAATGCTGTGGTGATGTCTGCAGACAAAGTCCTGCTACCTGGACCTCTGGCTAGTGTGTTTGAGGGCATGAGTGACAGGGACAGTGAGAAGCAAGTGAAGGAGAAACCAGACCCACAGCCTGCAGGGGAGCTCTGCAGGCCCTGGCTGTGCATCCCTCCCTCTGCTCCTGGTTCTCCATGCATGGCTGGTACTCGGGATATGCTGGTGAATTGACTTGTTGAAAAAATGAGGAAGTTGGCTTCCTCCATCATGAAAAGGTGGACTCTCTCTTTGCAGAGTCTGTGCCCAAAGAAAGCATTTGGCATCTGAGTGGTGTCCCATGTGTAGCAAAGGGCTGGAAAAAAGTATTGTTGGCGTGCATTTCATGGAGCCTGATGCCAAGGCTTAAAATCCTCATTTGCTTAAGAAAAAAAACAAATGCAAAATGGTGCCTCTCCTCTGCACCAGGAAAATCTGCTGAGCATGAGCCAGCATTCCAGACTGTGAATCATTCTGTCTCCTGGCCGTGTCACTAGGAGATGCAGCTACCCTGCTCTCAGTCTGTGACAGTGCACCAGCACCACCAGGTCATCATCCTCTAGCTGGTGCTCCACTTGGAGCATACTGGAACCACTTAGCAGGTCTGTGTGTCAACTTTTGAGCCCACAGGTCTCTGAAGAACAGGGTTTATTGGGCCATCACAGATGCTAGCTAGAGAAAGGACTGAGTTCTGGGACAAGTTCACCACTCCAACAGCAGGGATGAGCAGCAGCTAGAGAAGTGTCCTCAGCTAGAGAAGACCCTGCTCTCAGAGATTTTTGGAAGCAAATTTGTTGGACCATGTTGTGATTATGTTTTAGGTGTGATATTTGTAAGAGCATCCCAGGAAATTCTGATGTGCAGCCAAACAGAGAGCTACTGGGCCAGGAGGGCTGGGTAGGGACAGTGCAGGGACATGGCATAACTATTGGAATCCAATCACCTGTTCTCAAATCTTGGTGCCTCCATAAGTGGCCTCACCTCTATGACCCTTGGGCTCCTCATCTGTCAGGGGGAACAGCCTTTGCAGGTTCTGATGAGGGGGATGCTGGAGGGCATGCTGTTGTGAATTTCATGTTTGGTTATGAATGATCGTGCCAATCCAGTGGGAGTGCAAAATAGTACCTGCATCCTCTGGGTTCTTTCTGGGTGTTTTCTTAATTTTGTTTTCCCTGTTGTTTGTGGCTGGTATGTAGAAATCCAGTTGATTGTATGTACTAAGCCTGTATCCTATCACATTACTGAACATACTCACTGGTTCTAGTAGTTTTATTTTAGTAGCTTACTTAGTGTTTTCTACGTATGTGATCATATCAACTGGAGATAGAGGTAGTTTTACTTCTCCATTTCCAATCTGGATTCCTTTTATTTTCTTTCTTGCCTAATTGTCCTGGCTAAAACTTCCAGTTTGGTGTTGAATAGAAGTGGGGAGAGGGACATCCTCATTTTGTTCCTGACCTTAGGGGGATTTCCATCTCTTCCCATGGGGATGGTGTTAGCTGTGGCCGGTCCACATGAGCCCTTGGCTGGCTTGAGGAAGCACTTATCTTCTTTCCTGGTTGGTTGAATGCTATCATGAAAGGCTCTTGGATTTTGTCACATGTCTTTTCTGCCCCTGTTGATATGATTGTGAGGTTTTTGTCCCTTACTCTCTTTACGTGGTATAATACCTGGATTTGTTTTTCAATCTTAAACCAACTCTGTGTTCCCGGAGTAAATACCACTTGGTCATGGTATATATTTATTTTTGTATGTTGCAGGGTTTTCTGTTCTAGTGTTTTCCTGAGGATTTATGCATCTCTACTCATTGGGTCTATTAGTTTGTGGTTCTCTGTTCTCGCGGTACTTGCCTGTTTAGCCGTTGGTGCAGTACTGGCCTCAGAGCAATTTGGGAAGGGTGCCTTCCTTTTTCACATTTTGGAAGAGGCTGGTACTGATTCTTCTTTAAACCTTGGTATAATCCACCCATGGAGCCATTAGGCCTGGGTTTTTCTTGAGTCTGCTATGACATATGTTTAATAGACTACAATGCTCAGCTCTTTTTTGTGGCATTACAGTTTCATCTGAGCTGGAAAGGAATGGCTGACAGGCTAAGGCTTTTAAGGCCAATTTACACTAGATTTGCTGCCCTTTAAGTGCAGGCAGGAGGGGCTGGTGCTTTGTCCAAAGCAGACTGAGGCTGGCATGGTGATGCAGCTTCTTCCTTTGCCTCTCCCCTCCCTGCGGAGAGGTCTTCTCTCCTTCAGTGCCACCCCAGGAGACAGAGGAGGAGAGGAGGCACTCGCTAGAGCCATAGCCAAGAAGTGGAGGGAGCAAGGCTTGCTGGCCCCCCACAGGCCTCTGTCATCCCCTACTGAATGGAGAGGGTGAGAGAGACCCAGACTGAGTCAAGGAATGGACAAGGGGGCATCTGCCACCACTCCGCAGACTAGCTTGCAAAGTGCTGATTTTATGACATGAGATGGGGAAGGCAGCTAGACCATGATTGATAGGCCTGAGTCTAAAAGACAAGTAAAAACCATCTCTCGAACAGCAGCCTGGCCAGCATTAGCGTGCTCAGCGAGCGGGCAGGGCTGGAGGGAGCTGCCTTTCCTTTTCCTTTTCTGTGTTCTCCCAAGTGTCTTCAGGGAGTATCTTGACCTTTAAGGTGAGAAAAGGGCGGCTAACACCCACACAACACTTGACCTTACCCTTACCTCAAGTGCTGCATTCTCTTCCTGGAGCCTGAGGGCGGGAGTGATGAGGGTCTCCCCATTAACACTGTCCGGTGCCAGTGGTGAGGAGGGCTGTCCCTGGCCCCTAGGTAAGCTTTCTACTCCGTGCAGAAATAGCTCTTGCTTTTCCCTGCTGGCTTCTGTGGACCAAGGTATGGAAGCTGATAGTGGTTCAGAGGAAGGATTGTCTCCTGGGTGCATGATGGAGAAGGGGCATTCAGAGGCCAGGCATTGGGAGTGATGTACTGTGCCCTCATTTCCTGAGAAATGTATTCAGTATTCACTTTCAAAGCAGCGATGCAGGGAGGGCTTAGTACTGCTTTCCATGTCGGTAGCTGCTTCTTGTTCTCCATGAGCGATCAGGTTACCACCCTCACGTATGCCCCCTTGGCTGTGAGGGTAGGCCCAGGCCTGCTGTATGCAGGCAGGATGGGTCCTGTGCACCTGGCTCTGCATTCCTTAGGTTGGGGGTCTTGGGCAAGATCCTCTTTGAACCTTTGTTTTTGATTCTGTAAAGGGTAAGAAAGAGGCCACCATTTTTGAGTGTCTGCTGTATGCCAGGCATGGCTCTGAGCACAAATGACCCTGACAGGTGCCTGCAGTTGACCTTGGGAAATTAATGATCTTTATTGCCATTGCTTATTTGTGTTTTTCTTAATAACCAAAGAACTCCACCAGGTGGGAGCAGTGCTCTTCTACTGAGTTGTCTGGGGCATGTCTAATCCGTTTTCTATGTAAAAGCATTTCAAATGTTTCATTTTCATTGTGGAAAATGTCTTGGAGAAGACAGATGAAAAGGAGATTAAAACTCACATAGTGGTGACAAAGGCCCCCTGGGAGTCACTGATGTTGGTCTCCGCCACTACCCTGCAAGTGGACTTACGCTGCCCTAGCAGAGGCCCCCAGTCCACACCACCGGAAGGCACCTCACATGCTGAAGGGAGCTCGAGAACCTCAGTGCTGGGTGTGGACAGAGCAGGCTGACCACTCTCTTCCAGAGAAGGCTGCCAGTGCAGATTTCCTGGGGCACATTGGCAGTCACCCCAGTCACCTAGTGGGTGTGGTATCCCTGAGCCAGCCACTCCGCTGGGGCCCATCATCGCCTGTGCACTGGGTTTATGTGGAAGGATGTGTGTTGCTGATTATAGCAACCCTCCCCCCTCCAAAAAAAAAAAGGAAAAGACAGCCAGGGACAGCGCAGGTGTGAGCTGGAGATGGTGGCTAGCCTTTGTTCTGCTCCATTGGGGGTTTTTCCTCTCTTTGTATGTATGAAATGGGTCTCAAAGAAAAATGGGACAATATTTCTTACCTGCTCTCATTACTTAATGAATTTCTGAGTTTCCTAGGGCTGTCTAATGGTGCCACAGACTGAGTGGTTTAAGCACCAGAAAGAGATGAGAGGCCAGAGGTTCAATACCAGAGTGGAGGGCTGGTCCCTTCAGAGGTGTGGGGAGGGCCTTCTGCAGGCCCACTCCTGGTGCTTTGTGCAGGCTTTGGGCCCCTTGGCTTGTAGAGGCAGCACCCAGACCTCTGCCTGGCTCTCTGCATGACACCCTCTCTGCCTTTGTATCCTAATCTCTTCTAAGGACACCAGTCCTGTTGGGTTATGCTCCACTCTTTTGAGCTCAGTTTACCTTAATCACATCTTTAAAGGTGCTCTTCAATCACATCACATTAGGAGTTCAACACGTGCATTTGATGGGGGCATAGCTTCACCTGTAATGTATACCAAGAAGTTTCTCAGTGTCATTGAAATGCCCTTTTGATGCTGAGATTTTCAGTAGTACTTAGCTGGGGTGGGAGCCGTTTGAATAATGAAGTCTTATCATTGAGCCCATGTGAAACTGCCCAAAGCAGGTTAAAGTTCAGGCAAGCGTACCCAGACTTCAGAGAAGCCCAGAAGAAAACAGAACTGGCATTTGCTGTTGTGTGTGCATGTGTGTGTGTGCACACGTGTGGGAGTCTGGTTGTACTGACCTCACTGGAGGACAAATAGGAGGGGTGGGTGGGGAGCTGTATTCTGGATAGAAGGAAGCACCAGGAGGGAGCTCAGTAGGCCTAGGAGTCAAGGCCACAGAGACCACATCTTCAGGGAACCCCTTAGCCTTGACTCACACTGTGCTTGCAGCAGCCCTGTGAGGGAAACATTAGTATTATTTCCTCATTGTTTTCCAGGGGGAATTGAGGCCCAGAGAGGACAGGTCATCTGCCCTAGGGTCACACAACCAACAAGTGGTAGAGTCAAGATTCTGACTCGGCCTGAGGCCAGAGCTGGCTCTTGAGAGCACTCCCCATCCCACAGTGGTTCTGAGGTTCTAGCATGGGAACTTTCGCCAGTGGCATGTAGGTGCATAGAGGGTCTATTTGTAGAGAGCTTGAATAAAATAGTTGTTTTCTGCTCCTTCATTAAATTTAAATCTAACTCTACTCAGGTTCTGGGGTACCCCAGCTTTTGCTTGTGTTCAGGTGCAGATAACAGAAGCTGCTCTTTTGAGCCACTGTAAACAGTGGGATGTAATGCAGTGTGGTTGGAAAGTGAAAGGGCAAGGACTCTGCTGGATCCAGGAGTGACCCCCAGGGTAACACTCCAGGGCTGGCGTCTCAGGAGCTGCCACCTGTGCCCCCCTGGGGACTGGGGTCAGGAGCCTGTCCCAGGGCTGACCCCAGCCTTAGCTGCAAGCTAGGGGTGAGAAAGCCATGGCAGAACACTAGAGTCCCCCACACCTTCCGGCTCACACCAGCAAATGGCGCCTTGCCCCAAACTGGCTCCCCTTTGTCCTGGGTTCAAGCCTGTAAGAAAGACTGATGGAACCTAAGTCAAGTGCAGAACCCCAGTCCTAAGGGGGGTCTGGGAAATGTGGTTTCTAGATCTCCAGTCCCCGCAGTTGAGGGAATGTGTTTGATCCCCCTTGTGGTCATTTCCTTGGGTCATGAGAACATGGCCAGGGAGAGAGTGCACTCCCCTGCAGTGCTGCCCCCTGGAAGGCCTGAGTGAGCCACAGGAGCTTCCTGCCCCGCTGGGAGAAGGGCCTGGTTCCCACCAGCACTCTAGCTGCCTCGGCACTGAATGGCTATTCCCATGATGCTGAGGATTGAACCCGGGCCCGCCCAAGCTAGGCGAGTGCTCTACCTCTGAGCCACAATCCCAGCTCCCATCTCGTAGAATTCTAATTCTTTACCTTAGTTTGGGTCTTGACTGGTGCTAATCACCATCAAAGAGAAGAAGGAAAGAAACATACCACGGAGTGAGGGGTCCCTGGCAGGAGCTGGTTTTGGCCACATGAACTGGAGTAGCGCCTTGTTGTCTCACATATACACTATGGAAGACAGGCCTCCCTTTCAGTGCCCAGAGAGGGCTAAGCAGACTGCACTTTGCTGACACTGAGCACATCTGATAGGCCTATGATTGCAGCTTTGTTCCCTAATTCCTGCTCCCAGAGGATTTTTCACAAGTGCTTCAGCGTCCTCCTGGGTATTGATGTTTGGGGTCTAGTCACAGGGCTGCGTGGAGCCTTCAGAGCATCTCTGTAAGGCTGAAGGCTGCTCCTTCACTTCAAGGTCCCCACCATACCCAGTCTTCCAGGTGTTAGGTGACAATTTGAGGATGTTAGTGAGAAGTGGCTATTCTGTTGGCATGGGGTTTGGGAGGAACCCTGCAACAGGCTTTTGAAGATGGGGTTCAAGTCCAGCCTGACTGGTCTCAGCGCTGTTTTCTCAAACAGAAAGTGAGGCAGCAGACAGCTTCCCAGGGTGATGATGGGTGCCATGCCATGCAGGAGACAAGATCATATCAGTCTGCAGAGTACTGTTATATGGTGTCTTTTTTATTTTTTAAGGGCTGTGCCTGGTTGGGCCTGGCAGGTGTCCATCCCTGGGATGGGGCAAGTCCACTCAGCTTGCATCCCATTTGTGTTGGTCTGCTCGGGTTCCCATAACAGATTCCCACAGGATGGGGCCTCGACGGCGGAAAGGGTTTACCCACAATTCTGAGAGTAGAAGCCAGAGATCAAGGATCAGATCAGGTGTCAACAGGACTTGCAGATGTTCATCTTCTCCCTGTGTCCTCGCCTGGTCGTCTATATATGTGTTTTAGTCTCCTTTTTTATAAAGACCGGGTGGGATAAGGGTGCACCCTAGTGACCCCATTTTGTCTTTTTTTTTTTTTTGTACTGGGGATTGAACTCAGGGGCACTGGACCACTGAGCCACATCCCCAGCCCTATTTTGTATTTTATTTAGAGACAGGATCTCACTGAGTTGCTTAGCACCTCACTGTTGCTGAGGCTGACTTTGAACTCACGATCCTCCTGTCTCAGCCTTCCGAGTGGCTGGGATTACAGGCATGCACCACGGTGCCTGGCCCCATTCCCTTCATAAAGACCCTGTCTCCAAATGCAGTTACATTCTGCGGTCCTGGGGGCTAGGGTTTTACAATTCAGCCTCTAATACCCTGGCTTGAGAATGGAGAAGAGTGGCCCCCAGGAAGACTGAGCAGCGCTGCCCTGGTTACCCCAAACCTAACCACATCAGCCCTGCCTCTGCCATCCTTCCTGTCGAGCGAGGTCCTGCTGTTCCTGCCAGGGCCAGGTCAGATGCTGTCCTCTGCATGGAGCCCCCAGCTGGTAGGCACTTCTCTTGCCTCTGGTCCACAGTTGTTTATTCCTGTTACCATTTTCAGTTGGGCTGTGGTTATCTACGGACCTGTCATCCCACCTCTGCTGGGCTTGCAACTCTGATGGAGGAGGAGGGGAGGGCATGACTGAGTGTGCCTTGTCCATCTTTCCCTGGCCTTGGTGGATGCTATGCCACACGGGTGGACAGGTGTAAATCTATCTCACAGCCATCTTCACTCTGGGGCAGGCACAGAACCAGGCTCTTAGTAGTTAAGCTAAACAGCCCTGGCTGTGACAGAGCAGCCATTCTGAGTGGGCAGACAGGCAGGAGAGGCAGTACCAAGGCCATGTGATTAAGGCTGTGAAAAAGGGAAGTACGGCTGTGGAAGTGCAGGGGAAGCTCCAGCCCACTTAGGGGGTGGGGAAGTGACATCAATAGAAGTGTCCCTAAGGAGGTAGGGCCCAATAGAATTGTGAAGAAGGTGGGTAGGGGGAAAAGAGGAGGAAGAGCAATCCAGGAGGAGTAAGCTGTAGTAACAAAGGGACCAAGAAAAGTCAGTTCTAGTTCACACATTCTCTGGCAGAGGACTGCTGGGCCTCTCCTATGGGGGGTGAGCCAGGGCCTAGCTCTCTCCAGGGATCTGGACCTGTCGCTACCTCAACACATGGCTTCTAAAGGCTCTGCACCAGGGAAGGGAAGAGTCATGCAGGCTTTTAAATAATGCAGCCCAGAAGTGACACAAGTCACGACAACTCACATATCTCATGGGTCAGGTCAAGTCACATGACGCCACCCTCTGGGAAGTATAGGGAACCCTATGGGAAATTTGGTGAGCACATTCCAGGGAACACACTTGTAGAGGTGGAGGGGCCAGAAAATGTAGTGTTGATGGGAAATAATGGTCCCAGACCTTTGATCTCTGTAAGAAACTTGGTAAAGTAGATTCCCTCTGCCCACCACGTACCACTTACTTATGGGCATTGAAATTGTGGCTGGAAAATAGACCCAGGGAAGGAACAGAGTTTCAGAGGGCAGTGAATCTGCTTCCATCAGGCAGAGAAGGGTTGGTTTCTTTGAGATCCTTTTATTTGCTTCTTAAGGAACAGGGTTTAACATTGATCTTATTCCCTTTTCCCCTCCTTCCCTCCCTCTCAGAGTACAAGTATTTGCTGTAGGCTTTTGTTTTTGTCAGCTTTATCATTGCTGTGACCAAAAGATTTGACAAGGACAATGTAGAGGACTAAAAGTTTATCTAAGGCTCACAGTTTCAGAGGTCTCAGTCCATAGATGGCCAGCTCCATTCCTCTGAGCCCGAGGCAAGAAAGCACTTCATAGTGGAAGGGTATGGCCAGAGGAAAGCAGTTGGGGACATGGCAGCAGGAAGCAGAGAAAAGCTAAGCTCAGCTCACAAAATAGATACCCCAAAGTCATACCCACAGGGACCCTCCTCCAGCCATACCCTGCTTGCCTTCTGTCACCCCCTGTTATCCTGTGGAGGATTGACACAGTGATGAGGTCCAGGCTCTCCTAACCCAGGTATTTCACCCCTAAGCTTTCCTGCTTTGTCTCACCCGTGAGACAAAGGGTGGGACGCCTCCTATCTACACCATACAGCTTTTTATATGGAGATGGAATGTTTATGTCCTGTGTCCTTTAAGCTTCACAGAGAATTGTGGCCCCAAGTCCCAGTGTCCTCATGATCGAGGGAGATGCTGGCAATGGCAGTGAGCAGGAGTGGAGGCCTGCTCATAAAAGGCGTAGGAGCACAGGGTAAGAAGAGTTTCTGCTTGGCTAACTTCAGAATTCTTCCCAGCTTGGGCTTTGTCTTTGTGATTTTCATTTAGATACATTATTATAATTTCTTTGTGTTCTCTTGGGCTGCATTGTTTCAAAATGTGCTCCTTGAGCATAATTTTTATAACTCATTGAATTTATTACAGTGATCTTTCTTTAATCAGAAGGAGTAGGGTTTGCTTTTTTGGTTGTAGTTTAGAGTTTGTGTCAACACTGAGAGATTAGCAGTGGCTGGGAATTAATTCATGCTTTCATTTCCCTTAATTAACTATGAATGTGCAGAAGATGGCTGGCTTTGTGCATGCCAGTCTTAAAATTCAGTGCTTTCTGTAGACAACAAATAGTTGGGTCTTGTCTTTTGATTGACTCTGACAGTCTCTGCATTTAGACCATCAACATTTACACTGATAACCTCTAGGGTTGGGTTAATCTCTGCTGTGCTAATTATTGTTTTCTGTTGGTTGCCCTGTTCTTTGTCACTGTTTCTGTCTTCCACTCTCTTTCTTTCTGCTTTCTGTGGCTTTAATATATTTCCATTTCTGTCCTTTTGAAGATATCAGTTGCACATCTTAATTTTTTAGTGGTTGCCCTATAGTTTGCAATATCGTTTATAACTAGTCCAGGTCCACTTTCAAATAACATGACATTTCATGTGATGTGCAGGAACTTTATAACAAAGTATCCTGCCTGGCCCTCTTGTAGCATTGCTGTGTCCATTTCACTTATCCATCCTATAATCATCGGACACATTGTTGCTCTTATTGCCTTGAACAAACTATTACCTGCTAAATCAATTAATGATAAAAAAATTAAAAAACTTATTTTCCCTTCAGTTACCCCTTCTCTAAAGATCTTCCTCCCTTTATGTAGATCTGTTTTTTTTTTTTTTTTTAAGTTTTGTATTTTTGTTTTGTTTTTTTCTTCTATTTAGATCTGAGCTTTTGACCATGCATCTTTCTCTTTCAAAAGCTTTTTTCAAGGCAGGCATGTGTAACACATTCTTTTGATTTTTGCTTATCTGAGAAAGTTTTTATTGGTTCCTCACCTTTGAAGGATAATTTCACAGGATACAGAATTCTACATTGATGTTTGTTGTTGTTGTTCTCTAAACATTAAAATATTTCACACTACTCTCTCTTGCTTGCATGATGTCTTGAGAAGTCTGATGACATTCGTAGTCTTGCTTCTGTGCTTCTCTTTGGTAAGGTGCTTTTCCCTCTTTGGCTTCTTTGGGAATTTTCTCTTCATCTCTGTTTTTCTGTGGTGTGAATGATATGCGTAAGTATCGATTGTTTGGTCGTCGCTGCATTATCCTGTGTGGGGTTCTCTACTTTGTGGATCTGTGTTTGGAGTCTGGCATTAATTTGGGGAAACTCTCAGATAGCATTGCTTCAGATATTCCCTTGGTTCTGTCTTGTCCTCCTGGTAGTCTAATTGTGTGTACGCCACACTTTTTGTGGTCATCCTACAGTCCTGGGATATTCGTCCCCTGTTTTTCCAGTCATTTTTCTCTTTGCTTTCCAGTTTGGAAACCTTCTGTCCACATGCCTGTAAGCCCACTCTCTCTTTCTCTGTGTCCAGTCTACTAATGATCCCTCAAGGGGAGCTTCATTTCTGTGAGGCTAGCATGTCTTTTTATTCTTTCTGAGAATTTCCATCCTTCCTCGTGTTGCCTGCTGTCTGTTCCTTCACTGGGGCCTCTGGCCTCTCAGTCACAGTTGTTTTAAGCCCCAGGCGGATATTCCTCTGTCTCTGCTGTGTCTGAATCTGCCTCCGATTCTTCTGCCTCTTCACACCATGCTTTTGCCTTTGTTTTTGTTGTTGTTGCTGTGTCATCTGTGTCCCTTTGCATGGTCCTGAGCTTTAGAGATTGCTGATTCTGTGGCTGGGGTGACAGTGACAGGTGTGGATGGCAGGTGAAGCTGCCAGCAAAAGCAGAAAATGTATTGATCTTATATACTTTTCTAGGGACAAAAGTGGTGACCATTGAGAAATCTCATTGTAGCCTCTGTGGCCATATTTAAGTTGCCACGGAAATTATTTCATCTTGATTTATATATGGAGATACTGAAAGAGCAGATGACAGGAATCTCCAGGAAGGAGCATTGAGCAAGACAGGCCATCAGCATCCCACGGGCAGTCCCTGTGCCCAGCATGGTGCCTGCCATGTGGGAGGCTGCAGCAGTCTTGAGTGAAATGAGCAATGGAAGGGTGTCTGCAGCCAGCCAAGATCTCCCTGGACCTCAGAATCTGTGGTCTTCAGACAGCTTTGTTTATCCAAGAGCAAGGCCCAAGGCCCTTGATGCTCAGCATCTTACCACTTTGCTGAGGCCATCTTGAAATATTGAAGGGGTTCAGCTGGCATGGGCATCCACACACGGGCCAGTTCTTATCTAGTTATACTTGGCTTTGCACAGGAGGTGGGATGGGGTGGGATAGTGGTATTTGTATCAAGGACTAAGGAAACCTGTGTCCATTGAAGGATTTTGTGTGTCCTGAACTTTGCCCATTGGGGTGCATGTGGAAGTGGGGTATATGATGTTTTCATAGTACTAGACATCCTAAGAGGGCTCTGGATGTGACTGAGCAGCTGCACTGGCCCAGGCACTCTGGTTGTTTCTAGAGACTCCAGAGGACAAGATGGCAGAGAGGAGTTCAGCAGGGTAAGCAGACAGTTGAGCAGGCACCAGGACGAGGGGCATGGGGAAAGGCAAGGCATTCCCCTGTGGGGCTGGCATTCCCCTCGGGCCTGGGGCCACAGCAGGTGGTCTGCTATTACCATGGTTGTTTATATGGTTATTATTTTCTCTGCAGGGGTAGGTTATGGTTGACTTTTGCTTTGGGAGGCGCCCTCTTGTGGATGGTTGGGGGAAGGAGGAACAGGGACCCATCCACTCTGAGGTGGCAAGGCTAAAGAGAGGCAGGAAGGATCCAGAGAGGATTTGGCAGGTGGAAGGTGGGCTTGGGGGGTGCGTGTGGGGAGCAGCACCAGCGAGAAGCGCAGGCAGGCCTATGCCTCCTACGTCAGCTCACCTGAGCTGGGTTTGGTTGGGCACGGGTCCACTCGCTTTTCTTTCCCCTTGAAGAAGCACCTTCACAACCTGCTGGGTCCCTGTGGGGAAGGCAGGTTTCCCATAGCTAGGACACCAGCCAGTGAAGATTCCCTTTGCCTCCCTCTGTCCTCCTTGTCCCCTCTGAGCTCCATGGCTGCATGCAGTCTTGGTCCGCCAGCTCCACACACTTGGAAAACCTTGCCCTGTTGCCCTGGGGAGTCACTGCTTGTGGAACACCGATGGCCTGGGCACTGTGCCACAGCAAAAGAGGCCCTTCCGTTCCTCAGATGAGGCGACTGAGGCGCAGAGAAGTCAGAGCCCTTACACAGATCACAGGTGACTGCATCTGTCTGACTCCACAGCCTGACACTTTTCTGTATGGTCATGGTCAATCACTGACCACCTCAGTTTGTTCACCTTTAAGGTGAACATGCCACCTCAGAGGAGGATGTCCTGAGGATTGAATGAGATCATCCTCTGAAGGGGTTGTCATGTGCCTGATAAGTATTATGTTCTCATCAGATGTTCACTGTTTATGCCTTGTTGCCCAAAGAGAGGGGTGTGTGTGTGTGTGTGTGTGTGTTGGGGAGGAGTTGTGGCTGGAGTCTCTAAAGGGCTCCTCTGTGTGGGAAGGAGAGAACTCATTCTGGGGGCTTCTGAGTACCCGAAGGAGCTCAGGGCAGAAGTTCTGAGGGGCCCTTTTGTGCTGGGTTTCCTTTTAGCTTGAGATTGGTCAGTGCTTTCTGAAGTGTGGCTGCCTGAGGGGAGTGTGAAGGGGTTTCCAGAGTCACTGGAGGGACTTTGGAGAGGGGATGGATGACCACTGATGAGTATGGGGGTGTAGAGGCGGGAGGTGGCCTGTGTGGCCCGACTGGGAGTTCTGTGACAGCTGGGACCTACTCTAGTCTTCTGTGGCATTCCCCAGGCCAGCATGAGGGCTAGGTGCTCAGTGTCTCCTGTGGAGTGACTCTTCTTGGCTATGACTCTTCCTCCTGTGTCCTTGAGCAGTTCCTCTCCACTGTGCCTTGCTGAGCCTCTGGTGGGCTCATTGCCAGCAGTGGGCCATGTGCTCTCGGTTCAGGTCATGGCATGGTGTGCAGCCCAGGAAGAAGAACAGCCTGTGTTCTCCTGCAGGCAAGGACTTTGAATGCTCAGCGGCTTTGGGGCTGATGATAGGGATGTCGAGTGGTACTGGTTGTGCCATGGTATGCCTGTGGCTTGGGCTGGTGGCCTGGGGCTCAGCGTGGCCCAGAATTTTGGACGGCCTCGGCTCCTGCTCCGTTTCATTTCAGCACTGAGTCCTGTGCTGGCATATATGGAGGACATGCTGTTGAGAGCTCTAGTCTTAGTGGCAGCTCCTGGGAGTTTATTTGTCCTGGGAACATTGAGCTGGGACTTTGGGCTGGGCAAAGGTGGGCATACCAAGATAAAGGTCAAGTCCTGCCCTCCCATGGCTGACAGTTGTGTCGGGACAGCAGGCACAGAGTGGCCTTTCTGCTGCTTTCCCCCCCTTTTCCTTCCAAGCCACCCTGAGATAGTCAGGCCCTGGGACTTGAAGCCATGTCTGGTGGCCTGTGGAGCTGAGCAGCTTCACGCGGGCTGTCAGCGGCACTGCCGCGGGCACGCAGCCCAACTGCTTTCTCCCCAGTGCTTTTCTTGTGTCCTTCTCAACGAAGTGCAGGTGTTTTCCTGCCTTCTGAGCTAGATTTTCATTGCTGTGACCAAAATACCTGACCAGAACAACTTAGGGGAGGAAAGGTTTATTTTGGTTCATGGTTTTAGAGGTTTAGTCTGTGGTGAGCTGACTCCACTGCTGAAGCAGAACATCGTGGTGGAAGGGTGTGTGGTGAACAACTGCTCAGCTCGTGGCAGGTGGGAAGCATAGAGAGCAAGGAGGAGCCAAGGACAAGATACAGTCCCCAAGGGCATGCCCTAGTCACCGGCTTCCTCCAGCCCCACTCCACCTGTCTACACTTACCACCCAGATAGTCCATTCCAATTATTAATCCATCAAATAGATTAATCCTCTGACTAGGTTACAGTTCTCACAATCCACTCACTTCCCTTTCAGACATTCCTGCATTAGCACAGGGACTTTTGGGGGACCCTTCATGTCCAAATCACAATATCTTCCTTTAAAAAAAAAACTACGTTGCTTTCTTTTGAAAGTAGTAGAAATAGAAATTTGGATTTATCTAGAAGAGTATAAAGAAGAAAACAAATATCACCTATAACCTTTTGGAGATGTGGCCATCGAGTGGCCACCACTGTATCCCTGGGGGTACGGCCTGGCACCTTGCAGGTGCTCAGTAAATATTTGTAACCAAATAAAAAGAATGAACCAATATATGTATCATAGAAAATTGGAATCATAAATTATATTCTGCTTTGTATCCTGCCCTTTTCGGTCTTGTGACATTAACCTTTCCCTAGATTAATGTCTGGAGTTTGCTATCAGGTCTTTGATGTAACTTACTGACTCTTGGGAACTGAGCATTGTGCTTTTGGGATGGATGGCCAGATGTCATGTCAGACTATCTCGAGTCAGTTCCTTGAGCATGTTCCAGGGTGGAATAAAAAGGTGCCGCTTGCTCTGTTGAGTTCTTCCTGCTCATCAGGGCAAGGGTGGCAGGTGCACCTGAGCAGCAGAAGCTGGTTTCTGAGAGCTGCTGTGGTTATGAAGGCAGGCGGGTCAGGGGGCCAAGGAATGAACTGTGGAGTAAGCTCCAATTATAGCGCACTCAAAGCTGATGGAGGTCATGCTTATTGAAGACAGAATGCCTCCTTCTGGAGTGAGGGATGGGGATGCTGGTGACTCCTGGGTGATCCTGCTGGGCACTGAGAAGCAGTGTCCCTGTTGGAGAGGAGCCGCCTTCACTTCAGGTGGCCTCCATCATAGCCTTCCAGGCTCCCTAGTCTGCATGGCTCCCTGTGCCCAGGGCTGCCTGCTTAGGCTGTGCTGCATCAGGGGCTGTGGCCTGCAGCACTGGGCATCTGCAGCTTGCCCAATGCACTGGCATTGATGAGGCCTCAGCCCACCTCCTCCTGGAAGCCATGTCCCGTGCTTTATGCCCCTCTCCCCAGCCCCCACCCACAAACTGAAGTCCCACTGACTCCATTGTTGCTGAATGCAGTGGCCAGTTTCTGGCCTGAGGAGCTTCCTGTTAGCTTCCCTGGCTCTTCTTCTCTGTTTACAGTCTTCTTGCTTGATCTTCCCTGCCTTCTCCAGGCCATCTGACCCAGCACCACCACCCTCTAGCTGTGTGGCCGAACGTAGCTTACTTTACTTCTCTGCTTTCATGTCCTCATCTGTAAGGACCTAATAACTAACCTACTTCATCAGGGGTGCCAAGGACTTCAGGACAGGATCCCTGGCTCCTGTCTTGGGATCTGGCACACACTCAGTGCCTCATGATTGTTCCCTGTTGTCACTGAGCCATTTATTCACTCATTCCACAAGTCTTTATGGAGCTCCTTTTACGTGCACAGAAGAGGCAGCAAGGAACAAAACAGACCCAGGTATTGTGTACTTGGAACTTACATCCTAGGGAAAATAGAAAGTAAGTAAACATACATTTTATCATGGAAAGCACAGCAGGGCACAGAGAGGGAGAGGGAAAGTGGCACTGTGGTGCACTACTGAGGCCAGCAGTGTGGCCGCATTAGTGCAGAATTTGGAGGTGGGACTCAGGGTACAGCTTTTGCTCCCCCAGTTCCAGCTGTGGACCTTGATCGGGTACTACTATTCTCTCTCTCATTAGCTGTGTGACATGGCTAGCTCTCAGCCAGTGTGTGCCTCAGTTTTCCTGTCTGTGATACTGGTGATACCCTCTATCTCGTAGAGGAGAAACCACTAACCTTACGAGGTCTAAACCCATTTCTCAAAGTTTGGTCCTCTGACCCTGCTTCACGAGTATTGGGAGTGTGGACGGGATATGCAGACTCCATAGACCCTCCCACTCCCTGTGCTTCAAGTTCTGAGGTGGCCTGGGACCTGCATTTGGAAATAAATACTCTGGTGATGCATGTTCACTGAGGTCTGAGACCAAGATCTACAGGTTGTGAAGATGGGGTCCTTTTGTCCTGATGAGGGCTATGCTGGAGTGAAGTTATGCAAGACGTGGTCACCCGGAAACACCACCTGGGGAGCTTGCTAGAGATTCAAGTTGGATTATCAGGGATATTGAACTCTGCCCTTAACAGCTTCCAAGTGATTGTGGAGCAGTTCATGTGAGGAGCACTGGGTCAGACCTGTGAGTGGAGGACATCCTCCAGTGGGGATAGGTGCTGTGCCCACAGGTGGTAGCTGTCAGGGGATGCCAGTCCCATCTCATTTGCTAACTCGCTTTCCCTCCTTCCCCTAGGATCCCAAGTGATGGTGGTTTACATGGAGGATGAATTGAACGCTGCTCGACTGGCTAGCACGGGGGCGGTGGTCTCTGTGCCTGCAGGTGGGCGGGCGTGAAGCTTAGGATCTCAGAGTTTCAACCCAAGAGGAAGCATGTCTAAAAAAGGCCGGAGCAAGGGCGAGAAGCCCGAGATGGAGACGGATGCAGTACAGATGGCCAATGAGGAGCTGCGGGCCAAACTGACCAACATTCAGATTGAGTTCCAGCAGGAAAAGAGCAAGGTGAGAGGGCTGGGTGGTGACACTCAGAGGATGATATTGCCAGGGACATGTGGGGAGGGCATGTTCGCAGGCTGGAGCAGGATGGGCCCCTCCCCTGGGTCCCTCTTTCTCTCTGGGCCTCAACTTACCCCTCAGAGCCACATAGAGTGCCAGATGGGAACTGTCAGGCTGTGTGACTTCCCATGTTTCAGTTTCCCTGCAAGACAGGGTGATGATAGTGCTTCAGTGGGTTGCTGTCAGGACTTAGTACCACGTGAAGAACTTGGAAGGGGCCTGCTCCATACCACGAGCTGTTTTGTGCTCTCAGGGCAGGTCTGAGCCTTGGAGCCACTCAGGACAGTGGCTGGCTGGATGATGGTAGACTGTGGGAGTAGAGCTAGAGCAGAGCCATTATGTGTGGCCTGTACCTCCCACGAGGGAGGAGCCCAGCTTTCCAATCCCACAGACCTGGCTCCACCCTCAGCTTGGCCCCTGCCTGGCTTCACAGTCTTGGGCAAGTGACCCAAGGTCTCCAAACCTCTGCATCCCCAGCTTGCACACGGCATGACAATTACTGCCCAGTTCAAGGTTGTCATAAAGATCCCAGGTGTGATAAAAAGCCCTGTCAGTGTCTGTTGCCCAGGCACTGCCCTGGTCATTTTTGTTGGCATGGCTCTGACTTGGGTGATCTGAGGGCAGATCCAGCCAGGGGCTCTGTGAGCACAGGAAAGGGTGGACAACTGGGCCTGTACCTGGGTGGCTTGAGATGTTGAGGGTCTGGCCTTTGGAAGGTTAAACCAAATCCCTGCCAAAGTCCCTGGAGCACAGCGGGTGGCTGCCTGGGAACTGCAGTTGGTGCCTGTGTTAAGAAGCACTGGGGCCCAGGCAGCTGCTGAGTGTAGGGGTGGGGGCCACTCCTGGCCTTGGCCCTGACTCCATTCCCAGGTCAGGATGGCTGCATAGAGAGCAGAGACTCGGGTCAACTTGGAGAGGGAGCGAGGAAGGCCTGGCTTCGGGAGTGTAGGGACAGATGCAGACCTCCTTACTCCTGGGTGTTCAAGAGATCGGACCTGGTGAAGTAGCCCCTTCCGGCTGTGTTTGCTGGTGGTGCTGACCTGTGCACACCCTGCCAGTCAGGAGGGGTTCACCTGCTGGGATCCTCTAGGGCTGAGAGCTGAGAGCTGAGTGCCCAGGCTGCAGGGGGCTGGTCTGTGTGTACAGAAGCAGCAGCAGCAGCTGTGGGGAAAACTGCACATCCAAGTCTGCTGCCTAACCATGAAGCCATGTAACTGCCCCTGCCTCAGTTTTCCCATCTGTAAAATGGAGGGCTTCTAATGTGTCTGCTTTCCTGGGCCATTTGAGGAAGAGTATGACAGTCAGTATAAGGCCTGAGGTTGTCCGTCACCTGCTCTCACTTGGCAGCCTGTTTCTAACATCTGGGCCTGCCATGTAGACAGCATCCTGTACCTGAGAGGTGTCATGGCCTCACAGTGACCTGTATGGTCAGGTGTGGCTTCCTGTCTCTGTAGGTGAGAAAGTTAGGGCTCAGAAGGAGAGGTGACATGCTCAGGTATATTGCCTGAGTCTACCTTGCCAGCCAGCAGGGACAAGGTGCCACACTGGACTGCTTAAATAAACAGGGACTTATGGTGTCACCACAGCAGGCTGGAAGTCTGAGGTCAGGTGTCCTGGGCTGACCCCTCCTGAGACCCTTCTCCTTGGCTGTGCTGTCTTCGTCTTCCTGTGGACCCACATGGTTTTCTTCTGCGTGTTGGTGTCCTTATCTCCTTTTCTTATGAGAACACAAGTTGGAGTGGATTAGAGGCCATCCTGATGGCCTCATTTTAATTTGATTACATCTTTAAAGGCTCTGTGTCCAATATAGTCCTCTAAAGTTCTGAGTGTCAGGACGGGGTGGGGTCCAATTCAGCCCCTCTGCCAGGTCAGCACAGCTATAGGTGGTGCTGGTAGGTGAAGGCCAGACCTGTGGGAGTCCCCTGTCACCAGGCTGCCCCCCTCCCTCTGGGACATGAGGAAATTCTCACGTGAACGCATCTTGCCTGCTGAAGTTCTCCATCCAGCCCCCTTGTGGCCTCCTCTGTAGGACTTTACCCATCCGGTCAGATATTGGAGAATATCTGTTCGGAAAGAATTTGGCAGTGTGCTCTCTCTGGCTGTTTCCAAAAGCATAACTGTAAATTTTACAATTACATTTAAGTGTTATTTTTGTATGATCTAATAATAACTCGGTGTTACATTTATAGTGTCATTATTTTAACAAAGGACCCATTAAACACTGCAGGGCAAGGGAGTGTGGTAACTGTATCTGTTCATCTTTGGCCTTGCGTGCATGCTGTGTGCCCGGGCTGGGTGACATGCCTTTGGCAGTGACTGCGGAACAGCCCGTGCCCTCAGTTAGGGTGGTGCGGGATTCCGGGGAGCCAGTGGCAGCACAGCACGGGCACGCTGCATCAGAGTTCTTAGGAAACCTGCGGAGTGAAAGGGCCTGTGGGGGCTTCACAGTGGCCATTTTGGAGGCGGACGCGAAAGGTGTTCACGCAGTTCCGAGTGTCCAGCAACACCCGCGAGCCTTCTGAGTGCCAGTCGAGGACCAGGCCAGTGGGGCAGTGTTCCTGACCTAGAGAGGCCCACCATCTGGGGTGATGTGAAGAGAGGGTCAAGTGTGCCAGACCACAGCCCCTCACCAGCTGGGCATTTCTTCATTCTCGCCATGACCAGCACACTTTGGTCTGGATTTGTGCTGGGCCAGGCACTTATCTGAAGTGAGAAGTGAGTTGGATCTCAGCCTGTCCTCAAAGGCTGCTGGCTTCTGTGGTGGTGGGGGGAAGGCTTGGTATTTGGGTATATCCTGAGTAGTGATGGAGTAGATTGTGTTGGGCACTGGAGCCCAGGGAGGTGCTGACCCTGGGACTGAGGAAGCCTTCCTGCCCTGCTGAGTTTGGAGGGAAGGTGAGGGGAGGTCCCCAGATGAGGGGCCAGCTTGCAGGAAACTGGGGCACATCTGGGGCGGGAGCCCACAACTCCTGGTTGCTGTTGTGGAGGCTGTAAGGGAGGCTGTTGTTATTTGTGACCTCTACCAGTGGTTCAAACTTCCACTTTTTCCTTAGCTCAGTCCTGAACTAGTTATCAAGTACCGGCTGTGTACCTATCTTTGTCTGAGAAGCAGCAATGCAGTGACTCCGGGTCCTCTCCTGGGGCTTGCGCAGGGAACAAACACCAGGAGATTCTTGTATTTTTAACTGAGTAGTGGGACATACCCAGAAGAAACAGCAGCAGGAGCAGGGGTGGACAGCAGTGGGTTCTGGAGTGGCCTGTTGGAAGGTGTCATCAGCAAAGGGTTCAGGGGAGGTGCCACTAAGTGTGGTGGGTGGGCTGGAAGAACAGACAGAGGCATGCCAAAGGCGTATCTCAAGGAGTCCAGGCTGCAGCAGGCAGTGGTGTGGCCGGAGCCGGATGATTACGGCCAAGGGTAGGAGATGGATCAGAGGAGCACAAGGCTCAGTCCTGTGGGCTGGGGAGGACTTAGGCTTGAGTTTTAAGTACTATGGACCTCCTGAGGATTTCTTTTTCTTTTTTTTTCTTTTTGCTTATTCTATTTTACATTTTTCTTGTACATTTAGTCATTTTAGTGTGTCAGTCTGGACTCATGGATACGTGGGCTGCATTCTGGATATAAACCAACAGCATCTTTGCTCTGTGGCTCAGGCTGTGGTGCCTATGTACCTGTGATACCCCCATCATTGTGGAGGTTTTGTGTGTGTTTTTAGCTCTTATTTTATGGTGTTCATCTTGCATACTTCCCGCCGCCATCCTGGAATCTGCCATTTCTCCCGGGAGCCCTGGCTCCAATTATGGGAGAATGGTGTTAGACAGCAGGATCTGGGCACTGGTGTGCTCGCAGGCAAGGGAGTGCCCCTCTTCTAGACCCTCTCAGCCAAGAGCTAGGAGAGGTGTGCTACGTGTACATACACGTTATCTGTAAATGCTTCTGCATGTGTCACCTGTGACTGCATGAACTTAAACCTGAGTTCTTGCTGATGTCCCAACACTAGCTCACGGCCATGTGCATCATTCCAGCCCCTTCTTTCTTGTCTGGAGCCCCCTACTCCCAACAGTGAGAAGCCGGCTTCCCCCATTCTCCATCCACTCTCTTAGTTGTTCTGCACACATACACATCGTAGTTCCAGAAGAGTGAGCCTGCACCCTGTGTGATCTGGAAGGCCTGCAGTAATGAAGGTGTGTGACTCCATCCTGCTCTTTGCACAGGTGTGGTGGGGCAGCCTGGGAGGGTTTCTGCCTGGGCAGGAGCAGGAGGTGCCAGCTGAGCTGAGCCAGGTATTGCAGGTGCAGAGGGCAGGATGGAGTCACACATCCTCATTACTGTAGGCCTTCCAAATCACACCCTCTCTACCTGAGACTCACCCCAGGGCTTGCTCACACCTGATGTGCAAACTCTGGAGCACAATGACAATGCTCATGTATCCCCCAGTGACTCTCCACGTCCCTCCTTTCAGCATCCTCTGAGGCAGCTGCTGATGTTGCTCTTCACAGACAGGAAGCCAAGGTTCTGGGAGGTTGTGTAGTCATGGTTCTTCAGAGACTAGAACACACATACACACACGTGTTCTGTTACTCTAAATAAAGAAGCATATGCATGTGTACACAGGTAGACACATAATATACAGAATGAGAGAGATGTTTTTAAAGCATTGTCTTTTGCAGTGGGGGCTGGCAAATCTGAAGTGTGTAGGCGGGCTAGTAGGCTAGAATCTCCAACAGGGCTGATGTTGCAGTCCAGGGAGTCTGAAACTGTCTGGAGGCAGAATTCCTTTTTCCAGAGGAATCATCAGTCTTTTCTCCCAAGATCTTTAACTGATTGGATGTGGTCCATCTGCAGTTAAGGGCCATTTGCTTTACTCAGAGCCTACTAGTGTAAATGTTAATCTCATCAAAAAATACCTTCACAACATCATCTAAGGGTGATAATTGACCAAATGACTGTTGGTGCTATGGCCCAGTCAGGTTGACACAGAAAGTTGACCATCACAGAGGTTAAGTAATCTGCTCAGGGAAATAGCTCATCAGAGTAGATCCAGATCTAAAGGGGTATTATTCTTCTGATCCCAGAGCACTGTCAACACTATTCCTGGAGGTGAGGACCATGTATGTGGTCTTCTAGAAAGAAAAATGCCAGAAGCATTTTGTCCATGACCAGGGAAATATTTAATGTCTTGGCCCCAGCACTGAGTCCATCAGGAGGACTGGTTCCAGCGCTCACGTGAGCGGGTCAGGGAACCACTGGTTGCCTCGTGTGTTTGATGGAAGGAGACGTGGGTCTTGGGTTTGCCTGGGGGGTTTCATGTGCTTCTTTTCCTGCTGTTATAAGAAAGGGTTTATTGATACTCAGATGACATTGTCAAACTCACTTATAATTAACTTTACCATGGGGTGCTATAGACCAGGTGTGGTGTGGGGGAAATGCTGCCATTTTCTGTGGAGCAGCCCATTCATCAGAGGCAGCTGGTTGCAGTGCCCCAAGCCTGCCCTTACCTGGAATGGAGTTTTAATAAAGGGTTCTGTGGAACCAGAGTATTTAAATGAAAAGCACCAATGAGGGTTTTCTTAACACTCCCTGGGCACATTTTACAAATAGGGTTTCAAATGGCTGATTGGAGGGTTAGATTCAGAAGGGGCTTGTAGCCAGCAATTCAGGAGTCCAGGCCCCTGAGGCAAGGGTGCCCTGGAGAGGCCCCAGCCAGAGCGCACCTCCCTAGGAGCCTGGCCTCCCCCTTCCCTCCCTGCCACCTCTGCCCTCTCTTCTTTGGGTCGGAGCCTCTCACAGGGGCCATGGGAATGGTTTTCTGGTTTGGAGTCTGCTCAGCCTGGTGAGAGCTGGCGTGTCCTTCCTCATGAGTTCCAGGATGAAGGGGTCTCCATGCTTGGCCCCCTTTCCAACATCCTCAGGTGGTTTCCCCTCCAAGGAAAATCTCAGAAGTCACCTAGTAGGACAGATCCTGGTGGGGCTGAGGGGAAGAGTTAGCACGGTTGAGTGGCCCAGGGGGCATCGGAGGTGGGCACTTGGGAGGGTCTCAGGGGCGTGGGAGGCTGTGGCCGGGCACCACCGGCTCCCCTGCCCGTGTCCTTGCCGACTCTCATGTTCTGGCTGCAGGTGGGCAAGCTGCGCGAGCGGCTGCAGGAGGCCAAGCTGGAGCGCGAGCAGGAGCAGCGGCGGCACACGGCTTACATCTCGGAGCTCAAGGCCAAGCTGCACGAGGAGAAGACCAAGGAGCTGCAGGCGCTGCGCGAGGTGCTCATCCGGCAGCACGAGCAGGAGGCGGCCCGCACGGCCAAGATCAAGGAGGGCGAGCTGCAACGGCTGCAGGCCACGCTGAACGTGCTGCGCGACGGCGCGGCTGACAAGGTCAAGACCGCGCTGCTGGCTGAGGCTCGGGAGGAGGCGCGCAGAGCCTTCGACGGCGAGCGTCAGCGGCTGCAGCAGGAGATCCTGGAGCTCAAGGCGGCGCGCAAGCAGGCGGAGGAGGCGCTCAGCAACTGCATGCAGGCCGACAAGACCAAGGCGGCAGACCTGCGTGCTGCCTACCAGGCACACCAGGAGGAGGTGCACCGCATCAAGCGCGAGTGCGAGCGGGACATCCGCAGGCTGGTACGTCGCCCTGCACCCCACGCCCACTCACAGCTTCCGGAGGGCTTTGGAGGACCCACAACACTCTGACTTTGTTTAAGGGTCTGGGGTTGCAGCCAAGTCCCCACCAACCCAGGCTAGTAAGGAGGCTTTGGGGTGCAGGTCTCCTCATTGAGTGTGGTCCTTGGACGGTCATCAAACCCCCCCCCCCCCCCCAGCTGGTGTCCTCATCTGGAGGTTAAGGCTTACAGATAGGGTAGGGCTATGGTAAGAAAGTGTTGTCGCTGATGTGTGTGAAGGCAGAGGCGTTTGTCTAATTTACTTTAATTAACTATCAGCTGGCCACACCTCCGGTTGCCCAGGTGAGTCTGCCTGCCAGCTAGCTGTTGCAGTAGCTTGGGAAAAACCTGTTGCAAATAATCAGATTTTTAAAGAAATCAGGGAAACTGCGAAGCTATGAGGTCTAGAAGAAAGAGCCTTTCTGGGGTGAACTGAAAGTCCCTGCAGCCTTCCTCAGGGCAATCTGTCTGGGGGAGGAGGAGGGTCTTGTCTCAAGCAGAGATTCTGCTGGGGACTGAGATGACTAGGACTTTTTCCACCTCTCAGGGTTGGCATGAAAGTGGAAACCAGAGGAGCCCTCTGACCAGGCCAGTTTGCTCCATTGAATATTCTCTTGAGTTCTGAGGTGTTGTGAGAATCCAGTGAGCCAAGAGGTAGTAGATAAGCTTTGTTGACATGGGAGACAGAGCATGGTGAGGGAGGGGCCCTGAGGCAGGCATGGCCAGCCTGCCCGGCAACACACTTGACTGACCCTGTGGGGTGCAACAGGCTGAAGAGCTAAGTAAGTGGGGTTCTCCAACTGGACAAAGGACAGTGTTTACAAGGTTGCATCTTCAGGAAGATTCAGGGTAGGTGGAGCATCAGAGGAGGGGACCTACATACCATGCAGACGCTGACCAAGATAGAGCCACTCAGACTGTGTTGAGGCCAGAGACTTCAGGGCAAAAGGGAACTTAATGATCCTCAAAGACAGCGCCTCTCTCTGTTTTGGCAAGGTCATCATGCTTTCTTCCCGAGCCAGGATATTGCCCATTTCTTCTCACCTCCTTGGCATGAATGTGCTGACTCCCTTTTCTTGGTGAACTTGAGGGTCCATTTGTTCTGGAGACCTTGAGCAGAGCCACACACCTTAGATCATGTCCTATACAAAACTGAGGCCCTCCGCTTGCTTATGTTCTTGGTCACCTTATGACCTGTTGAGACCATGGCTATGAGGTGGTGTGGAGCCACAGCTGCTGCTCTTCAAAGGCTGCTAGGCAGGGACAGTTCTTAGTCATTAAGGGTCAATTAAGAAAACTTCAAAAAGTATAAAAGAAAAACGTGGCAAACCTAAAAGGCAAAATGGACAAATCCACAGTTTAGCTGGAGATTAACAGATTTCTGTCAGCAAGCCATGGAATATGAAGATGAGAAAATGAATGATGATGTGTGGGATTTAAGTAGCATGATTAACCAATGTGAACCAAACTGACATAAAACCACATTGCAACCAACTGTTGAGCATGGTTCTTTTCAAGGGAATATGGTCCACTTTAATCAAAATGGTCTGCATTTCAAAATTTGTAGGTTGCCTTTAAGTCAGCCCAGAGAAGAAAACACATTTTAGATAAAGAAAGAAGAAATGCTGGAAACCAAACATCTAAGCTTCTGTCTTAAGAAGAAATTGAAAGAACAGCCAATAAAACTCCCAGAAAGCATGATGAAGGAAATCAGAGAGCAAGAATCACTGCAACAAAATCAATAAAGGCTTAAAATTTGTAAGTTAATTAAAATTTATAAATTGATAAACCCATAGCAATACTGGCGAAAGGAAGACGTGACCATAATTTGCCAGTATAAAAAAGGTGAAGATGAACACTACTGCTCTTGCAGACCCTGAAACACCATGAGAGTACACCAAGATCTCACTGCAGATGGATGGCACATCTGCAAGCAGGCACAACTTCCCCAAGACTCAGGACAGGGCAGGCAGAGCACCTGAGTAGTCCTAGACCTGTTAAGGAAATTAAGTCACTAATTTACAGTCTGTTCATCCACAGAAAGCCCAGACTCAGGTGGCCTCACAGGCAAAATTGTCCAAGTATTTAAGGAAGAAATAAAATGAATTCCATAGGATGTAGTCTTCCTGAAAATAGACAGTAACAGACTCCACCTCTCTTACAAAGCCAGCATGATTTCAAAACTAATGACAACCAGGGGTGGAGGTGCATGCCTGTAATTCTAGCAGCTCGAGAGGCCGAGACAGAAGAATCGCAAGTTCAAAGCCAGCCTCAGCAATAGCAAGGTACTGAGCAATGAGTGAGACCCTGTTTCTAAGTAAAATATAAATTAGGACTAGGAACGTGGGCCCAGTGGTTGAGTGCCCTGAGTTCAGTCCCTGGTACCCCTCCACCACAAAAAGATCTAACGACAGTACAAGAAATGAAAACATCTTGGGTTATCTCTTACAAACATGTAATAATAATAATAATAAGATGTCAACAAATTAAGTCTAGCAGTATTAGAAAGGCTAGTAAATCATGATCAAGTTGAGTTTATTCTGGGAATATAAAAATTGGCTTATTCTAAAATCAATGAATATAATTCACTAAGTAATATAATCAAGGATGGAAAGACCCATATAAATTAAGTCACTAATTTATAAGTAGGCACTTTAATAGGCTAGAAAAAGCATTTTACAAAATTCGGCTTCATGGTATAAACTCTTAGCAGATCAGGAGTAGAATGGAGTTTCTCTATCCTAATGAATTGTTCTACTGAAAACTTACTAATAACCTACATAATTATGAAATATTTAACATTTTCCACCCATATTCAAGGCCAAAACAGAATGACCATTATCATCAATGTTCTGTTCAACATCGTACCAGCTAGGATGTCAAATGCAAAAACCACAAAAGAAATAAAAGTTTTAAAGATCGAAAAAAGGGAAAACTCATCATTTGAGTTTTTGATGCTTTGTGTTATAGAAAACCCAGGAGACCTGCTTTGGTCTATTCCTGCTGGTATAACAAAATACCAGAGTCTGGATAATTAATGAATGAAAATCACATATTTCTCACAGTTCTAGAGGTTGAGAAGTCCTGGACCAAGATATCAGCAGGTCCTGTGTCTGAAGAGGGTCCAGCAGCCCTGCTCCCAAGATGGTGCCTTGAATGCTGTGTCCTCACACAGCAGAAGGGACTGCAGGGCAAAAGGGGCAGGCAGCTCCCTCACACCTCTTGTGTGAAGTCATCAGTCTCATCACTTCCTGAAAGCCCCTCCTCTTAGGACCATCATGTTGGCAGTGACATGTCCACATTGTCATGGTGGGACACATTGAGATCATCATAGGAAAATACAGACTGCTAGTATTAATAAGTGAATTTATCAACGTCTGCAGATACAAGGACAATACACTAAAATAAATTTTGTTTCTATATACCAGCAATGAACAAGTGGAAAATTAAAAAGTAGCATTTAAAATAGAGCACCAAAAAATTAAATACCTAGGAATTAATCTATTGAGAATTATATCAGATTTCTATCCTGAAAATACAACATTGCTGAGAAAAATTAAAGGAGACATAAATAAATGGAGATACCATTTTTATTTATTAGAATACTTAATGTAGATATCAGTTCTCCACAGTTGATTTGTAGGTTCAATTCAGTGGGTTCCAAAATCCTTGCAGAGTTTTTTTGGTAGACATTGACAACACATTCTCAATGATATAACAACCGAAAGGACCTGGAATCACGGTCGTGAAGAGGAAAAAATTTGAGGTCTCATAAGACCTACACAAAGCTTACTCCAAAGCTGTAGCAATCAACACAGGTAGAAGGATGGACAGGCCAAAGGAACAGAAGGATCCAGAATAGACCTATTCATTAGTGGTCACTTGATGTAGGAGTTCAGTAGGGAAAGGATGATCTTCCAATAAACAGTATTGAAACAGGATGATCTGTAAGGAAAGAAGAAAAGAAGAAGAGCTTCAGAAATGAGTAAATGAGGTAGTACATGGCTACCTATTTTTCTTAATTTCTTTCAAATACAAGTGACTGTCAAAAGCAGAATAATAACAATGTACTTTGAAGTTTATAGCATAAGCGGAAGTAGAATGTATAAAACAATAGCACACGGGACAGAAATGGGTCTTGGCGGTAGTTGCAAACATAAATGGGCTAAACGGGTTCAATAATGTGGATGTGTTCTGCAGCTGTACGTATACATCCACGTGTCTGATTGGATACAAAGTCACACTTCAACTCTAGAGACCCACTACCCTGAAGTACAAGGGTTGACAGTGTGCTATGGGAACAGTGAGCATAGTAGTAGGGTGAGTGCCATGTGGTCAGTCCCTGAAATGCTGGGCAGCAATGTGAAGGAAGGACTTTCTGACACATAGAGAATGAATGAATCTCCTGGACATAATGCTAGAAAAAAATCAGCCTTAAAAACCACCACTTTATGATTCTGATTTAGTCAGATTTTTTACTGCTGGGACCAAAAGATCAAACAAGAACAATTTTATAGGAGAAAAAGTTTATTTGTGTCTCCCATTTTCAGAAGTCTCAGTCCACAGATGGATGACTCTCTTGCTCTGGGCCTCAGGTGAGGCAGAACATCATGGTGGAAGGGCATGGAGGAGGAAAGTGGCTCCAGTCAGGAAAACCAGGAAGCAGAAAGACTCTTCTCACCAAGGATAAAATATATACCCCCAAAGGCCTGCCCCAGTGACCCCCCTCTCCCGCCACACTCTGCCTCCCTGCAGTCACCACTCAGTGGTTATACAACTTGATTATACACCTACAAATCCACTCTTAATAAGTTTGCCAAGTTGTATAGCCAGTTGTATAACCAGTTAATCCCTATCAGGGGATTAATGCACTGGTTAGGCTAAAACTTTCATCACTCCAATCATTTCACCCCTAAACTTTCTTGCACTGTCTCACACATGAGCTTTTGGGGGACACCTCTTCTCTAAACCATAACAGATTTCATTTATATGGTCAAACCAGCCCCAGTGCTGGAAACAAGGGTGTGTGGATTAGCTGGGGATGGGTGGACATGGAAGGCAGGGGCTTTCTTGGGTGTGAGGAACATTCTATATTTTGTGTGTTCAGATACAGGCGGTTCTAATTGGCATGGTACCATGTGAAATGGGACTCATGCATATCAGTACTATGCCCTCATTTTGCTTGTTCCTGTGGTGACTACATCGGATCTGTCACTGCAGAGCCGTGCAATGTGAGGACTTAGTTCTGCTTTGCACACCTCTCCATCACAGGAGTGCTATGGAAAGTGAGGGCTACCTGTACGCGCAGAAATTGTTCTAAACTTGATCTGTGTGTACTCCTTCCTGCATTTATGTTATAAGTCAACTGAAAATAAGATACTAAAATAAAAATGAATTACCAACATCATTGGGATTCTTGAGGGCCTAGTAGAAGCACTCTGTTATCTTCTGTGCTGATTCTCAACCAGTTGAAGAATTAGACAAGTGTCAGCAGAGGGAGATGCAAATGGTCGCCTTGAAAATGCCATTTTCTGAAAGGAGCCAGAATGGCTTTCTGACTTCTAGCCATGATGGCAGCTTATTTGATAGAGCCTCTGAATCTCAGAGCAGACGCAGTTCCCTGAGTCCTGCCCCTGCTGGTCCAGGAGAAGCAGGAGGGCAAGGACATGAGGCCCCCACGTGCAGGCCCTGGATGGCTGAGCACCAGTAACTGAGCCTGTCGGGGAGAAAGGGTTGGGATGGGAAGGCCAGGAGAAGGCAGGGGGACCCTGGGCTCCTTGTGGACCCCAGGGGTGGTGCAGAGGCGCTTACCTAACAAGCAGCATGGACAGACTGTCCTCGCCCTGTCCTTCAATCGAATGGAGCCAGTAAGGGAAGCAAATCTGAGAATTGATTGACTCAGGAAACTGAGAGCGGTGTCTGGCTGTGGCACTGCTGCATGGAGGCCTAGAGGAGGCCTGGGCCTGGTCTTTCTCCACCCTCAACTCTGATTTCCTCTGAGTTGGCATCACTGCCAGACTATGGGAATGAGATGGCTGAGGGGCAGGACCTTTGCTAGCTCAAAACCTGTGGTGTTGGTTTCCAGGCAGAGCCTGCCAGGGGTGCTGAGTGGTGCTGGACTATGCCAGCCGACCCCACAGAGAGCGTGGAAGAGGCCGCCTGCGTGAGGCTCCCGAGCTGAGTGTGGGGATGGCCCGCAGGAGGCCCAGGGCAGCAAGCACCAAGTGTCCACAGGCACAGGCAGGGCAGAGCCCACCCTGTGCGGGCACCAAGCTGTAGTCACAGCCTCCGCTCCTAGCACTTGGGCCACGAAGGTCCAGTCCTGACTCTGCTTTTCTGTCCTGCCAGTGCAAGGAGCCATAAAGGTCATTGCATTTTAGTTATTTTCTCTGGCTCCAGACAGCTCTACAACTCCTAAAAATATTTAAAAAAAAAAAAATTCACCTTCTTGCTCTCACAACTTGATCAAAGGAACGTTTGCTTCCCTCCAACTACCCAGGTGCGGTCTAGCCTGGCTTTGTCTGTGCAAACTTGACTGACCCAACACCACTTGCCCAGGGATGAAAACGAGCACCCCGTGTGCTTGTTGTGGCCAGTGGGTAGTGATGTGTGCAGCCCCACATCCTTCTGGGATTTTGTGAGGTGAAGCACTCATGGCCCCATTTCATAGGCTAGAATCTGGGGAGGACTTTGTACTCTCTCAGGCCACTGGTCATCTTTAGAACTCGTTTGTAGATGATGCTGTGTTAAGGGCAATGTTGAGTGAGCTCTGAGAAGAGCCTCGGGTTGTAGTGACAAAGGTTTGCAGGAGTTCCTGTCCTAGTCCCTCCCTCAGAGAAGGCAGAGCTCAGAGGCCCACAGGGTTAGGAAAACAAGGCAGGCAGGTGGAAACTTTCTAAAAACATGACAGTTCACTCCTCAGTGTCTGAAAAGTCTGCCAAGTTTTTTAGGAAACAACTGATTTCATCATTAGTCGCACATTAGGACTACCTGGCTCCCAGAGAGGAGGAGCAGTGCCTGTTAGATGAGGTCAGCTCGCAGTGGTGAGGGGAGCAAGGCAGGGGGCGCTCTCCCCTCTGTGGAAGAGCAGCAGGAGGGTTCCGAAGAGGAGAAGGCGGAGGTGGGCCTTGTGCAGGTTGCGGGCTGCCTGGGGCCTTCGCACAGGCGCCTCCCTGTGGTCTGATCAGAGTGCCCTTCCCTCAGACTTGGCATGGCTGGCCCTTTCTTACTGAGAAGTCCCCATACCAGTGTCCTCTCTGCAAGGAGACCTGCCCAAGCACCTAGGGGCCCCTCTGTTGGGAGGCCTGCCCAGGTGCCCATCTTCCCAGCCAGCCCCCGAGCTGCTCCAGCACCTCTCATCTGAAATGTCTATCTGTCCCTCTTAATTAGTTTCTCTGACGATCTGAGTTCCATGAGGGCAGAGGCTGGTCCGTCTTGTCCCCCTGAGACCTCAGAGCCTGTGCAGTATGGCACGCTGGCTTCTGGTTAGGGTCCAGCAGGAGTCGTGTTCCTGCCCGGGATGCTCTCATTCCACATCCAGGACTCCACTGAGCGGGCTTGGAGAGATGACACAGTGCAGAATGCGCCCCCATGGCCTCTGCTTCCTGCGTCAGCAGTGGCATTTGTGACAATCATAGGGATGTGGAGGATGAAGTGAGGATGTCAAAAGTGAGGAAGATGCACAGTTGTGTTCTCAGAACTGTCTTTCAGAGAAGCCAGCTGAAGGGAAGCAGGTGGGAAGCAGGGCAGAGATGGCCTGTAGGCTGCTGCTGGTGGGTGTTTCCATCACCCATCCAGAGTCAAGGGCCTCAGTGTGGGGTGAAGATCAGGAGGCCTGGGGCTGCCCAGGCCAGTGAGGGCAGCAGAAGGGAGGAGGGTGGTGGGACCCTGGAGCCCTGGGCATAAGTTGAACACACAAGGAGTGGTGCAGAAAGTCTGTCCTGGTGTGATTATCTAGACTCCCCTCTTGTTTGCTGTGTAATCCCAGGGAAGTTGCTTACCATCTCAGAGCCTCTGATGCCTTATCTATAAAATGGGGGCAATCACATATCTGTTGCAGAGTTATGAGAATTAAATGAGCTAAAGCATCTAGCAGCAAGTTTCTGTAGTAGGAGACATGAAAAATATCTTCTTTCATCACAGGGACAGTGCATATGTAAAAGAAAGAAAATGGGGATGAACTGCATGTGTTTACACAAGCGACGCCAGGACTGAATCTCCAGTGTACCCAGGAATCAGTGCCGAAAGGCTATTTCCATCTTAGGGCCAGGTAGTGGTCCCCAGTTCAGGTGCCTCCCAGCACATGTGGCTCTCGTGGCTTTGCCATGGTCTGTGTGGACAGAGCAGCAGGCGCTGTGCGTTCACCTGTTGTCCTGTGTCTGCTCAGCCTCACTGCTCAGGCAGGGCTGTTGCCATGACAGCACGTTGGGAAGGCGGCTGCCTGTCGCCCCTCCTTGCAGACAGGCAAGGCTCTGACTTCCCCTGCACACTGCATGCCTCTTAGGAAGGGCACTCCTGACCACAGGGGGCAGTGATGCCCTGGTGCTGGTCACTCCTCAGACCAGCTGGGAGCACTTGGGCTGCTTTTAGGTGGGATGCCCTCAGGTGATCAGGGGCTTGCTGGGTGGAGGATTTTCCCCTCTCATTTACAGGGTCTGGAGATCTGCAGGCAAGGGGCTCTCTAGGGCTCCAGAGAGTTGTGAGGAACACATGCATTTCCCAGGGTCCCTTTTTGAAGAAGTCCTGGGATGTGGCACTGATCCTCATGGTCCTTCGTCCCCATGGAGTGCCAGCTGTCATCTTTGTTTCAGGTTGGTGGTAGGAGGAGAGATGAAGAAGGGAGTTGGGTCTTCCTTTGAGGACACTTTCACTTTAGAGGTCACACATACTTTAACCTCTTGGCCAGGACTACCTCTTTCAGCTATACCTGGCCACAGGGGATGGGACAGTGGCCCTTTATTAAGTGCCCTCAGCTCCTGGAGAGTCTGGCATGGTGCTCTGTTAGTTTCCCAAGGCTGCTGTGACATTACCACAGACATGCTGGTTTATAATGACAGAGGCTCCAGGTCCAGCACCCAGGTGTCAGCAGGGCCATGCTCCCTCCAACGGCTCTAGACAGGCTCCTCCCTGTCTCTGCCAGCTTCTGCTGGCGACTGGCCATGCATGGTGCTCCTTGGAGTGTCCGTGCATCTCTCCAGTCCATCTTCTTGTGGCCTTCTCCCATGAGAACCCCATCTGGTCCTGTCCTTATGCAGACACCAGTCACTGCACAGTCTTATCTTAATGTATATCTTCATTCCATCTGCAATACCCTATTCCAAATGAAGCCATGTCCTGACTCTCTAGGTAGGCATGCTCACCTCACTACAGGTGCCAGGGAGGACAGTGAGAAGGATGTTGGGGTGGTGGCCTCCAGTCTTTGACCCCATGAAGGGGAGTTCTTCACAAGATAACTTTCAATGATGGCTCATTGGAAGCTGGCCAAACTGCGGTTTCCACTGAGATGCACGTCCTGGTAGGTCCAGCTGCCCAGAGTGACCGGATCCTGTTCTTGCAAGGAGAGGAGAAGGGAGGGTTGAAGAAGCCACCTGAATTTGAGTCATGGTCTGCTGACAGCTTGGGCCCGGGCACATTCACCTTTCTGGCCTGAGTTCTGTGTGTGCAGTGGGGTAAACGTCTGTTTCCAGGGTCTTGAAGGCTGTGCGGATTCCTCTCTGAAGTACAGTGAAGCCCTTCACTCACACTCACCTATGAGAGAGATGTGGCCGCAAGTTTGTCATTCTTTCCCATTCTCTGGCCCTTAGGGCTCTTTTGGTTCCAGAGGACAGAAATTCTACTTCAAACCATCTTCATCCTTGAGAGAATCTTGCTTTCACCACTGTGAAGTTGTAGGATTGGCTTCAACTGTAGCTCCAGGGCATGAGTGCCCTCACCCCAGATGCAGGTATTTGGGGATCTGCTGTCTCATGCTGTGCCACCTTCAGGCCAGGCAGGGGCTCTTACGTTGTGCTGGGGAGAGATCACTGCTCTTAAGCTTAGTTCTTAGCTCTTAAGAACTTGCAGGAGGGTATAGAAATGTATTCTCCAGGACGTTGTCTCTGATTGGGTCAGGTATCCATCCCAAACCAATGACTGTCAGCGGCGGGCCATGTGGGTGGCCAGAGCCAATCATAGACTGCCCTGGGAACTCGGAGTGTTCCAGCCTCACCCCACCCATTTCCTAACCCACCCATGGGCTGAGACTAGGATTGTCAAAGAAGGGTGCAAGGACAAGGAGGAATGTCCAGCACGGTGAGAAAGAGGGCTCAGGAGCCAATGGTCTAGCACTTGCACAGCCCCTGAGGGCAGGGGCAGTACTGTTGGGAGCGCACAGCCTGAGAGGCAGGTGTAGGGTCCAGGCATTGTGAGACTGCCTGCTGTCTGCGAGTGGCTTGGCTAGTCTCTGAAGCTCTCTCTTGGATTCCAGCAGGGGAAATACAACAGTCTAGAACATGTCAGCTGCAAAGTGTCTTCTGCATTGTCCATCTGTTCTCCAAGGCCATCTCCACTGGTTGAGAATGTTTCCTAGAAACCTTTTCCATCATGGTTGGGGTGCCTCTGCTGTCACCACCTGGATGACGGCAAGTTGGAGCTCTTCTAGGCTGGGAATTTGGGGTCCTGCAGATGCCCTGATTGCAGTGGTGCTGCATTTTGAGGAAAGTCAGCATGAGATGGTGGTGGGTTGCACACCTGGGCCCCAGGCAAAGCCATGTGCAGCTGGGACGTGGATACTGAGGGGGAGACTGGAGTCCTGCCTGGATAGCCTGTTAGCTGGGTCACCCCCACTGCCACTACTGTGAGGTTCCCCTCACTTTATTTTTCTTCTCTTGGCACTAATCACTCAGATCTACTACTGCATTTACTTATTTCTTATGTTTTCTCTTTCCTACTGCAGAATAGAAGCCCCAGGGTAGGGCAGCAGGTCTGTTTGCTCACTGAAACCTCCCATCACCCACAGAAAACACTTGGCTGGGTATTTGTTGAATTAAGGGAAATACTTGTGAATGGTTTATATCAGTAGACTCCTTCCACCTAAATTCTGATTGCTCCCGCCTTGGCATCACATCCATAGCATCTTTGGGGGTTGTCTTAGCAGGGAGGCAGTGTCCTCCCACTCAGGAATTGGATGTAGCCAAAGCAGGTGGGTGCTGATGACCAGGGTAGCAGTGGGCACACTCCACGCTGCTCAAGGAGAAACTGCATCAACGCCGGCTGCTGAGCCCTGGAGAGATCTGCGCAGGGCAGGTGGAGAGCAGCCTGAAGTCTTCCAAAGAAAGGTCTCTGGTGTTGGCAGGCCTGCAGCTCGTGGCTGTATGACCTCCTAGCCTGGGACCTGGGGTACCACTTCTCTCCTGTTATGATCTCAAGTGTATTTTATCAGTTTTCAGTGGCTTGCTTTGTAAATTAGACTGTCTTATGTGATGTAGGAGCTGAGAAAGGTCAATGAGTCAATGTCAGGTCAGCATTGATGGCATGCTCATATTCTAATATGCTTGTGGAGTCCTTTCCATGGTTGACCCAACGGTTTGACCTTTCCTGGGCATGTGCTTGACACCGTCCTCACTGAGCTATGCGCGTTCTTTCAGAGATTTACCCATCTAAACAGAGCTAATTGCTAAATGCTGTGACAACAAGTAATCACCCAGCTCAGGCCATTGTGATTTTGGTCAATTAATGAAACTCCAATTGTCCCTTTTAATGCCTGTCTGAGTTTCCTGGGACCACTGAAACAAATCATCTTAAACCAGATGGCTTTTTACAACTTGTGTATCCTCTGACAGTTCTGGAGTCATAGAAGTCCAAGTCCTGGCAGGACCACACACCCTCGAAGGCCTGAGAGTATGCTCCTGGAGGGCCAAGCAGGGAGGCCAAGCCACCAAGAGGTTCTGTGATATTGGGGCTCTGGGGCAAGTCAGGACTGGGTGTCCATTTAAGTGTCAGCTGCATATGGGAGGAGTTGATGACATAGGTGAGGACGTGGCTGTCCACAAGAGGGACACAGGGAGAAGAGGCCCATCATGCAGGATCTGTAGGCATCAGGGGCAGCCAGAGCAAGTCGTGTCTGTGAGGAGGCTCAAAACTGAGGAGCCCCTGTGGAAGAGGTGAGGGAAGGAGAAGTTCATGAGGCAGTAGAGGGCCACCTTGTAAGGCACTGCTCAAGTTGAGGCTAGGAGGACGAAACTCGTCCAGTGGGCAGAGGGCCTGGAGTGCCTTGGCCACCCTGGCTGGAGCTATTTTGGTGGTGGGGTGGGGGCTGAAGTGGCTGAGTGAGTGGGAGACCTGGGGCTGAGTGGAGCAGCGGCCGTACAGAGCAGCTCGCTGTAGAGATATATTGGGTGGGGTGTGCTGCTGGGCAGAGTTTACGTGTTCTATTAAGTGAAGTGGGGGAGGACTTGGGCATAGCTGAGCTCCAGCAGCAAGTGCCAGGGTGACTGTATAGGTCCTTGGACTCAGAGATCTGTCCACTCTGTCCTCAGGGGAATAAAGGGGAGCTGGACTCAGGCCACGGACTTGGGCCACTATGGTCCTGAGAGTTCCCAGTTCAGTCAAGCCTGTCCGCAGCTCTGGTTTGACCTCCCTAGGCCTCAGGCCCTGGCAAGGAGCAGGTTCCCTGGTCATGAGCCCCCTCCATACCTAGCTGCCCTCGCTTCCTTTTCCAGATGGATGAGATCAAAGGCAAAGACCGGGTGATTCTGGCCCTGGAGAAGGAGCTGGGTGTGCAAGCCGGCCAGGCCCAGAGGCTGCTTCTACAGAAGGAGGCTTTGGATGAGCAGCTGGTCCAGGTCAAAGAGGCTGAGCGCCATCACAGCAGTCCAAAGAGGGAGCTCCCGCCTGGCATTGGGGACATGGCGGAACTCATGGGGGGCCAGGTAAGGCGCAGCTCCCCCAATAAGCCTTTGCACTTCAGGGCTGACCAACACCACCCCTTCCTCCCTGCCCATCATCTGTTGGCTAGCCTGCCTTCTCCGGCCTTTCCCACCCTCCTGCGCTCCCACCTTCCTTCCATGCATCTTCTGCCCATCCGTGTACCCTTTCCTCCCCAATTGGCCTGTCCCATGTGCCAGGCCAGCGCTGGGCGCTGAGAAGGGCCAGGTAAAGACTGGCTGCTTTGGCCGAATGTGGTCTCAGGACTCGTTGCAGAGAAAAACATGAAGACTTCACACAGGGTCCACTGTGGGGCCAGGAAGGGACCCAGGAAGGCAGGGAGTGGCAAAGTCAGAGTCCTACGAGAAAGTGACAACTGCAAGGGCATTGAGGGCACTGGCAGGGCCCTGACGGAGGGGCCCCGAGCATGCCGGCCTGTGGTCATTCACGCCCACCTGCTAGGAGCGCTGTGTTTCAGCACTGCAGGGGCTGGCGCTTCAGCCTCTGCCTAGGAGGACTGGGCAGGTGGCATGGGCAGGCCTTTGTGAGAGAGGCAGGGAGGCAGAGCTTTGAGAGGTCCCTGGGGCCACTGAGGGTGGAAGTCTCCATCCTCTGGACAGGACGTCTTCCCCAGGGGTGTGGCAGGGTGTGGGGCGTCACCAACCTGCTCCCCGCCCCACAGCTGTCCTAAGGACCTCTGCTGCTGTGTGCTCTGGGGAGCCCTCCGTCCATCGAGGCCTCCTCACACTACGCTTGTCTCTTCGCTTTTTTAGGATCAACATATGGATGAGCGAGACGTGAGGCGATTTCAACTAAAAATTGCTGAACTGAATTCCGTCATACGGAAGCTGGAGGACAGAAACGCCCTGTTGGCAGATGAGCGGAGTGAACTGGTAATCTGCTGCACAGGGACAGGGAGCGCCCCGCAAGCAAGGGCCCTGGCCGCGACACCTGCCTGAGACACGGGGTCAATGCAGAGCCCTTGGTTGTCTTTACATTCCTTCTCATTTTCTTTTTTTTTTTTGATTAAAAATTTAACACACATTGAAGAACTCTGTTAGTACCTGTTGTTTGGAAGGAACTTACCCCTAGAGCACAGTTGGAGAAGTTCGGTGAGGCAGGTAGAGGGGATGTTCATTGCAGCACTGTCTACAGTAGCCACCCAAACAGCCAGGCACAGTCACTAATACTGGAGCACTGGCCAGGGTGGCTTTGAAGCTTTTGTGCAATGACTTCTACACAGTCTTCAGGACTGAGGAGGTAGACCACATTTAATTGACATGGAGATTTGTTCCTAATTAAATGATAAAAGCATTTCACAGAACAAAAATAATCTGTTACCATTCTGGTTACAGAAAGGCTTTTTTGGGAGGGAGGGCAGGTGATTTGATTATAGTTAGTTTTTATTTTTATCTTTTTACTTTCTTTTGCATCAAAGTTTATATGCTTCTATGTTTAAAAAATAATGAATATGGACTTCTGGTTAAAAAGCAAATCTCCAGTAATAACAGCAACTTCATAAATCTGTTTAAATTCACTGGATAAACTGCTGAACAAATTTTTATGTGGAGTATCAGTACATAAACTTTTTGACAAACACCTCCTAAATTTTATGTTTAATTTTGATGAAGGGAAGTGTGTCTATAGAATATTTGACAAAAACAGATGAAAAGTGTTAAGTATCACTCCAAGCCTTCAACAGGATCAAAATCAATTCATTTTCTTCTAGTATTTTTAAAGGCATATTTAATACAGCTTTAATCAAACTGTACATCTAATTTATTTCTACTTTTCACTTAAATATTCATGAACAGAAAAACTACTGAGGAGCTGTGCTGGTTGCCGAGTGGATTAGGAAATGCCCACAGGCCCCAGGCAGCTGGAGCACTGAGGTGTTTGAAGTGGAAATCGACCTTTTCCAGCATTTGGCCTTGAGCCGGGTGCTCCTGCTAGTGGCTCTGACAGACCCTCTGAACAGACAGTCCCAGAGAGCTTCATGCTAACTCTTAAGATGGCAACTGCAGGCAGGGGTCTTGAGTCAGTCCCTCGACCTTGAGCCTTGGTTCTAGCACTTTCTTGTGACCATGTTGCTCTCCTGTCCATTGCAGGCTCTCATCCTTAGTGTGGGGTGGGCTGGCAGGCCCTAGGTCCCAAGGGCTCAAGGAAGGAGAGCGGGAAGGTCCCTGGTGTTTCAGGCTCCTGACGGGGACTTAGGGTGTGATCCTTATGGCATTTAACTTGTTCTAATTTCCACTGTGTGTTTAATTCTCACTTCAAGTCTGAGGCAGGTGCTGCCATCATTCCCATTTTATAGATGAGGAATTGAGGCTAAGAATTTGACTATAATCATGCAGCTAAAAATGTTAGCAGGGATACTGCCCGGAGGAAGAAGTGTGGTGTTTCTAACCCTGCACAGCCCCCACCCGCCACCGCCCCATTCCTCCTTTCTGCCCCCCGCCACCACTCTGTCTCACTGGCCCGCCCTCCACACTGCAGTCAGAGCCATGGATGGTTCTAGAAGATAAACCTGATTACAGACTCTCCTGCTTCAAAGTCACTAGGAACTGGGTGGAGAACAAATGGCCAAGAGGGGCCCCAGAGGTGTTCCCAGAGATCAAACAAGAGCCTGTACATCACAAGGATGATCTGCCCAGAGGTCCTGGGGAGCTCCTCCAGGGCTAGATGGCTGTGCTTATCTCCTGGCCCCAGCACTGAAACTGGCACGCTTGAGCCCAGGGTGTATCTGTTGGCTGAAGGACGCTGAACTGCCGGGGTAGCCAGGAGCACAGTAGGTAGGATTGAATCTCCTGTGTGTGATCTCTGACCTCTGGGGGTCAAGTCCTGGGGAAGGACCATGGAAGGGAGGTCACAACACAGCCACCAGCCAGTGGAAAGCCTGAGGCCCATCTGTGGGCCACCCTCTCAGGCTGTGGCCTCCTCCTCCTGCCTTACTCCAGTGGCTGAGGCCTGGGTGAGATGCTACATTTGGAGGCTCTTTCAGTGTTTGCACTGTATAGGTCCTTGTGGTGGCAGCTCTGAGTGGGCTGCTAAATCTCTGCTCACTTCTCTAGCAGGAGTTTGGCCACCCCCAAGCCTTCAAGCGGCCTGATCTCTATCTGTCCCCACCACAGCTGAAACGGTCCCGTGAGACCGAGGTACAGCTAAAGCCACTGGTGGAGAAGAACAAGCGGATGAACAAGAAGAACGAGGACCTGCTACAGAGTATCCAGAGGATGGAGGAGAAAATCAAGAATCTCACAAGGGAAAACGTGGAAATGGTAAGTCCCAGCCATGCGGGACCACCCTGGGATTCTGGTCTGGGTGGTCCAGCCCTAAACCTCACAGTCCACATTTCCAGGGCCACTCTTGCCTTGCTCCCAGGAAGCCTCATGAACAGGGTCAGTCCACACAGCCTTTTCCGTTCTCTCCATTTCTCTAGAATGTGCACTGCTGGGGGCATCTGTGCCTGGAGGGGCCAAACAGCTGTGTCCTTAGAGACATCTCAGTTTTCTCTGAGCCTCGGTTTCTTCATCCACAAAATGGGAAGGAAGAAGTCCGCATTGCAGGATGTGGACATCCACCCGTAGGATGCATGACAGTGCACAGAGGGCCCCTAGAAAGTGGGGCTTGTAGTGGAGCCCCGTCTGTGGGAGTAGTCACAGGAATTACTCTTGATCCAGTGCTGACCTTCCCTCCCAGGAGGATGGCTGGTCTCTGTGGACAGGGCAGATTATGAGTTGCTCTAAGGTGTGTAAAACAGTATGAGCCATCACAGCTGAGCAGAACCTTCCAGCTTTCAAAGCTCTTTCAGACCACCCTCTGTGCCCCCCATCCCTGTGCCCTGCCTACCCCTTCTCCCACTCATGAGCATCATCAGCCGCATCACAGGCTGGGCTGGGCCTGTGACTGTCATCCCCCGTCCTCTCATCGGCCTTCTGTCTCCATGCCCTGGCCCACACCAGTGCTGTCCCTAACAACCACTACTGCATGGGTGATCCTGCAGTGCTCTCTCCCTTGGCCACAGAAAGAAAAGCTGTCGGCCCAAGCCTCCTTGAAGCGTCACACGTCCCTGAACGACCTCAGCCTAACCCGGGACGAACAGGAGATCGAGTTCCTGAGGCTCCAGGTGCTGGAGCAGCAGCACGTCATTGATGACCTCTCGCTGGTAAGCTGCCTCCACGTGAGTGGCACCACATGACACACAGTGTCGGGGTGGGCAGTGGGTAATCAGGGCCAGGTAAGGCAGCATAGCTTTGGGGACCTGCTGTGTTCCCTGTGGTGTGCACATTCCTGCTGTATTCTGCCAGGAAACAGCCCTGGTCTCCATGAGGTGAGATGCTGCTACCTGGGAATGGTGTCATGGCTACTCTTGTGGTTTCCCTGGTTTGCTGTTGTTAAGAAGCAGTGTCAGTTGTAGCAGTGAGTCTTCTGGCCTTTACAGAGTGGGTATGATCCATCCCTGAGAAGCCTGGGAATTATTAACAATTTTTACATTTTTATTGTTTTAGCTTAGCTGTTGCAGTCTGAGTTTGAGCCAGCAAACCTGAACCTTGTGATCAGACGAGAATTTGAAGGGCTTGTTAAGGCCCTTCGTGTGTTTACGACTATTGGGGTGCAGATCTGTGGAAGGAGATGGGAATGGGCCTGCCTCAAGTAGGTGGGGTGTCCTATCCAGAGAATTCTGCAGGGCCACTATTGCCCTGCAGTGAGCATATGCTGCCTGCCCAGGAGGCATGGTGGGTCCATTCACAGGATAGAAAGCCATCAGAATTCTAGGGAAGGCTTTGGCCAGTGTCACACTCTCTCTGTCCGTCCCTCTTTCTGCCTCTTTCAGTTCTTCCTTCCTTCATTCACCCACCTATCCAAATATCCATCCGTCTTTCCTTCATTACACAAAAGAGTTGATGCAGCTTAGGATGAGAAAACACTCAGTGAGTGGGGATAAAGTCAAAAAAAGAAGAAACCACCAAATCAAAACTAGAGAAAATAAGGATAATGCCTAAGGATCAGAAGTGTGGACCATAAAGCTGAAGCTAAGCACCAGATTTGTTCCGCTGGAGGGAGAAGGAAGATGTGATTAGGAGCGAATCCCTGGTTTTATGTGGGGCACAGTGCTGCTGCTGCTCCCGCCCCACGGGAACCATTCCTACTGACAGAGACCACCAGACACCCCAGTCTCTTGTTCTTTCTTACAGCAGTGCCATAGAGCAGGGTCTAGCCTGGGTAGCAATGAGGAAACAGAGGAGGGAAATAAAGCTGTCTTCAGGCCAGGAGGAGGCTCTAGGGGATTTGATCTCAGCTGTGTCCATGTTCAAAGCCACAGGTGTTCTCACACTTGCTGCTGTCGCAGGTAGAACTTGCCGAGGCCAGGGAGCCCCTGTGCAGTGCACTGCTTCATGCTGTACAGCTGCAGACCCCAACGACGAAATCAGGCACGGTAGGACGGGGCTGGCGAACCCAGACATTTCCCAGATAAGGACCTGAGTGAACGGCTTGTCCCCGTAGCTTAGTTCCAAGAAACAGCTATGACTTGGGTGCTTAGATCCTGGAACATCCTGTCCCAAGGCAGACAGTAGGCATGGCATGGCAGTGTCCCTCCCAGCCCTGGAGAGCCGGTAGCATTGCTAGGTGTGACAATGTGAGGCCGGCTGGAACAGCAATGGTTATGTTTCCTTCCAGGAGAGGGAACGGCTCCTGCGCTCCAAGAGGCATCGAGGGAAAAGCCTGAAGCCACCTAAGGTGAGCCTTGAGAATGTCACTGCCCTTTCACAGACCTGCAGTGCAGGCAGACCATGGAAAGGGAGGGTATCAGCCGTTTCTACAGGGGCCTGCGGCAAAGACACCGGCTCGTGTGTTGGGTGATGGGAAACCTGTTATCACCAATTTTCAAAGCAGCATAAATTATAGTTGTGTACTGTGACCCAGTTATGGTAATTTATTCATGGAAAACTTACTGATGCAATTCTGCATTTAGACTGCAGGGTATATTCACCCAAAATTGAAAGCATAAATACCTTTTGAAGGATTTAAAGGACTCTCTGGCTTGGTTTACACCACACTACTCCATTCCCAGAGACCAGAGATCAGGAGCTTTGTGGGGTTTGGAACAATAAAGAACGGTTCTATTTGCGAAGTGGTCTTGCCATTTCATAGTGATAGTGTCCAAATATCCAGTAAGAAGAGTGTTGAGTTGGGCTTGTGAGGCTCAGATGCTCAAAAGGCCCAGGGCCCAGGCTGGGGTGTGGCAGGGCAGACTGGAGTGAGTCCACATAATAATAACAAATAAAAAAGCATAGATTGCACTTAAACCTGTGAACTTGTTGTCACCAAGACATGGGCCTCCTTTTCCATTCTCTGAACCAGGGGCACTGCCGGCTTTGTCTTCTGTTAGGCCAACAGCTGTGTGGATGTGATAGTGAATGGCAAGAGTCTGCGGCCTTGGAGTCTGGGCCTAACTGGGCCAGAATACTGGTAGCTATAGAAGATGGGCCAGGTGGATAAGGCTATCCAGTCTTTGAAGAGAAGTGTTATGTGTTAGTATCCTGGGGCTGTCTTAACAAAGTGCCACAAAATGGGTCTTTCAGAATGACAGAAATATATTGTCCCAGAGAACAGAAATCTTATTCAGGTGTTGGGAGGGCCACACTTCCTCCCTCTAAAGTCCACAGGAGTCCTTCCATTTGTTGCCTCTCCTCTTCTGGTGGTTTCCTGGCAGCCTTTGGCTTCCTTGGCTGGCAGCTATACCATCCTGACTCTGCTCTTGTCCCTGTGTGGTGGCTGTCTCCTGTGAGTCTCTGTCTTCACATGACAGGTTTTATGAGGATGCCAGTGGATTAAATCAACATGGTCTGGTGTTAATTTCATAATTACATCAACAGTGACCCTGTTTTCCTTCAGCAGTACCAGGGTTAGGACCTCAACATATCTTTTCTGGGGGGACACAATCCATAACCCCTTGCTTTATGTAAAATCTGAGCATTGTAAACTTTGGTGTAGAAGGCTACAGTACTGTAGACCACCTAAAATATCTGGCTCACACTGCCCCCTGGTGGCCAATAAAGTGCATGGGATGAGCGCTACAGGCAGAAGGTAGGAAGAGTTCACTGAAGGTGGGCTGTGGGTGCGGCTGGTGTTATACTTCCCATTTCGTAGTTACAGGAGACATGTAGACAGTAAATATGGGAACAAAGAGAAGCCATAGGTTGAGAAGTCTGAGGTTCAAATTCAGGTCTAGGACTACTGGGTCAAACATCCACCACCCAGCCAAGCTGGCCCAGGGGGAATCTCTGCACGCTGGCCTTAGATGCTCCGTAGTGGATAGTGCTTTGGGCAAAGCTTGTTATTTGTTAACTGGGAGGTGAACAGTGACATGCCCCATGTAGGCTGTGGGCATCCTCTGTGTTCCCCAAGCTGCTGCTATGGAACGGTCTTGCCTTCTTTTTTTAAATTTTTTGGTACCAGGGGTTGAACCCAAGGGCACTTAACCACTGAGCCATATTCCAGCCTTTTTTTGTATTTTATTTAGAGACAGGGTCTCACTGAGTTGCTTAGGGCCTCACTAGGTTGCTGAGACTAGCTTTGAAATTGTAATCCTCCTGCCTCAGACTCCCGAGCCACTGGGATTACAGGCGTGCGCCACCATGCCTGGAGTTCTCTCGAATTTGAATTGACTTAACCATAAGCATTTATCCACATTACACAGTGCCATCATGGATGTGAACTTCTGTGGCTACATAATCCGCCAAGGAGACAAGCTGTGCGTTTGACTCCATGCAGCCATTGGGGCATGCCTGAGGCCAGGGCCTCGGGTTAGGGATAGCTGCAGTGGCTGTTTTGCCCGCACAGCCAGCCTCTGGGCCTGTTCTGTTGTATTGTTTGACTGCAGAACATTTCATTCAGGGACTATACAATTATTTAGTTACCCTTTCCCCTATTGTTGGACTTTCTGCTTCTTTAAATGTCGCCAAAGCAAAGCCCTTTTGTGCAGAAAGCTGTGACTGTAGTCTGGATTGTTCCCATGGATAGATTCTGGGTGGGTGGAATGTGGGTGTAATGGTGGGAAACATGATTTCGACTAGGGCATTGCACCCCCTGCTGCCCATGGTGCCCAGTGTATATTTCTGGAATATATATAGACATTCTAAAATCTAAAAGCTCTGAAATTTGAAACAGTTTTGGTTCCAAGCATTTCAGATGAGGGATGATTAACCTAAACCAGAATGCCTGAATATAAAGGGTTTCTTTTTGCCCTTTTCCTGATTTCTGAATACACTGATAGGAAGAGAAATTTACAGAGGGTCAGAAGCAAAACATGCTTTGCTACCCATGTGCCCAGCATGCAGGGGCAGGGCTGCCTTTCTTGCCCTCCATGTCCTGTTCACTGCATGGCACAGAGCAGGTGACCCTAAATGGTTGTTAGCTGTGTAAGTACGTTGCCCCTCCTGGAAAAAGGCATCTGTCTTCTGGGTGCTGGGCTGTCCAGAGAAATGGGGACATGTGGTCATTTTAATGAAGAGTCTCATGTTCCCAGAAGGCTGAGTTTGGGAATCTGCATGGAAAGTTTCCCAGGCTGGCTCAGGTCTCACCTGCTTCCTGGGCCCACCACTGTCTTCTCTTCTTCTCAGGATTCAGTGCAGGCCATTTCCCCTGTGCTCCTGCTTACTCCAGGTTCATAAGGGGGTGATGGAGTGGCCATCCAGATCTCTGCGGCCCTGAGCATGTTCAGTAGTCTCCCAGAGCTGCCTTCCTTCTCTCCTGCAGGCTTCAGGCACTCGGCAGCTTTGCCCTGTAAATGGCTCCCTTGCCCTCTGTCCTCCAGACTTCCGAGTACTTTCCCTCTGTGGTGAATTCATTGAAAGGTGCAGAATTTTCTGGAAGGCTGGTAGTTCCATTCTTGCCCTCTGATGCTCTTTCAGAAGGAGTTTCATGAACCTCCCTGGACTCTGTAGTTAGCCCCTATAGGAGACCTCCTTCAGTTTCATGCCCGTGCCCTGGTTTGTGGGAGATGGGGCTAGAGGAAAGTCCTGGATGCCAGCCCTCATCTTCCTAGGTGCCTTAGCCTCTCTGAGGGTCCTGACTCTGTCTCACTGGGCCTTGCCAGGTGTGGGAGTCCCCCAGGTCTGTCTAGGAACCTGCTAGTTAAGCGTGGCTCACATTAGTCCCCAGTCAGGGCTGCGGGAGGAGGGTCCTGAACAGCGTTGTCCTGGGTGTAAGTGGGGGTTGCTCTACTGGAGGCTGATAGAAGGTCCCCACCCAGGTGGTGAGCTGTACAGCAGGCACAGAGGCCACAGCTCAGTTGAGCTCCCAGCATCTGACAGCTGCTAAACACAAGTGCCGTGGTTCACAAGCCTTGGGTGAAAGCCGGGCTGGGGGTCTCAGATGCACTGGGAGAGGGAGGCCTGGAGCAGTGGGGCAGCTGCAGCCACGGGCAGTGCGGCACTGGTGAGGTGTGCACGCCTTTAGAACCTGGGTACTGGTTCCTGAAAAACAGCCATGCCCCTGAGGTCCAGTGACACCTGAGGCCAGGCTGCTGCCTCATGGACAGGAGGATGAAGCAGGCTGTGGGCACCTGTTCCTGTGTAGGGCGCCTGGCGTTGGCCATCACGTGCATGTAGTCTCGCTCGCTGTCTATCCCCTTCATGGTGTTTGCGGTTGGCCGTATTCCTGTTGGCCCCTCCCTGCTCTGTCGGCAGCTGGTGGGCTCATGGCAGCTTGTCACACCTGTGTACCCAGCTACTTGCAGCTGCCAGCACAGCATTGTGTTCTGAGAGGGGCAGAATGGTTACTCTCAGGTCACATCCTGTCTGTCTTCACTGTGACCCTCAGCTAGAAGGGATGAGGGCTTGTTCCCTGTGGATCAGCTGTGTCCCTGGTCACCTAGTCCCTATTCCACAACCACCATCAGATCTCAGCCCATGTATTTCTGAGCAAAGAGAAGAAGCTGGTGGCAGGACTTCCTGCCAAGCCACCAGGTGGGTGTCTGGGCTCCATCAGAAGCTTGGAGCCCCTCTGGGACTGCTCTGTATCCTCCCTGCAGGGGAGACCTTTGGTAAAGCCCTGGGGGCAAGGTTTGGGTCCTGGAGACAGGACATTAGGACACCTGTGGGGAGGAGGGGCTGTGTCCTGGGCCACCCCCAGCACTTAGCACCAGCGCCCACACAGTCTGCACTGTTCCTATCCTCACAGAAGCTCGCAGGTTACTAAGCAACAAGAGAAGAGTGGAGCCAGCCGGGTGGAAGCAGAGCTCGGAAGCCTGGCCTGGCCACAGAGCTGCCAAGCGCACCTTGTCTGGAATAGCCAACGACCGCATGTCCCCCAGACCCCGTCTGAATATTTTGGAAGATGGGAGGTTCTGCTGGGTCTAGGTCATTTGCTGAAATAGGGCGGGAAACCCAGTGCTGGGGAGAGCATGGTAGTGAGCCTCAGCTTCTGCAAGGAGCTGTGGCAGAGGCTGGGCTTGTAGGATTCTGGCCCTCTGCCTGGTGTCAGGAGGGACCCCAGGCCCTGTGAGGAGAAACTTGGAGCAAAGGCTCCAGATTGCAGTCATGGCCCTCCAGGCCACTTACTGTTTCAGGGGCTTCCGCCACCCTGGTTCAAGCTCTGTCCCACTTTTGCAACCACTGTGAGAGCTCCCTGGTGGCACCCTGCTCCCAGCACCTCCCCTCCCCTCTAGAGCTGTGGGAACAAGGGGCAGGCGCCAGGCAGACCCTGCAGGCTCCTTCTCCTTTTCCCTGGGCCCCAGACCCCCCTGCATCCTGGGCCAGTCTCTGCCTTCTCCATGCCGCCTTATCTCTACCTCCAGACAGGCCAGTGCTGTTCACCTCCTCTGCTTGCAGCCCCTGGCTCCTTCAAGACTGGGCTGCAGTCCCATTTCCAGCAGGGCTAGCTGCCCCTACTCTGAGCTTTCTCAACTTCTTGATCCTTCTGTCCTGCGTGTGCAGCCACATCTTGTCACTGTCCATTTCTGTTTCTGCTTCCTCTGGAGCTCTAGGGATGCTGGGGCTGAGGGAGGGAGTGACAGGCACTGTCAGAGAGTTGTGCCAGGGCCACATGGCCTGCTGAGCAGGTCAGGAGTGGGGCTAGAGCCAGCACTGTGTCTGATGCCTGGGGTCTCCAGTGGTTTAGATACTGGGAGAAAACAGAGGGTGTCCTCAGACTTCCTCCCTCCTCTGGGTGGGATCAGGGCATGAGACTACCCATCGCTGGCTCAGTAGTGAGGGCCAAAGGGTGTCCCTCAGTCCTCCTGACCCCCTTCTCTCTAGCTGTTCTCTGGGGACTGTCTGCCTTGGGTACTGTGGAAATGCCAGACAACAGGCATGGAGCCTTTCGTCAGCCTGAGTAGGGTTAGGAGCCAGGTCAACTGGACGTACCTCATGGATTCTGCAGAGCTAAGAACCTCTGGGGCCCTGGAAGCTGTTGCACTTGGTGACACTTGCCAGGAAAAGATTGTCCTTGGCTTCTCTTGAGGATCCAGGTGAGAAAATCAGTCTTTAAGCTTGTCCCAGAACTTGATAATTTTTTAGAAGACTTGATTGCCGGGATTAACTCCCCTTCCCCATTAGCCAATATGGGCTTTTGTTCCTAGTGTCCAAAACTCAGTCATTTAAACAAAGAAAGAAATTTATGTCACTGATATATCTGGGTGGGGCTGCTCTAGGCGTGGCTAGTCCAGGTGCTTACCTCTCCGTCAGCTCTGCTCTTCTCTGGACTGGCTTCTTTTTCAAGTAGCCCCCCAAGTGGCTCTAGTAGCATCAGGCTTGCTTTTCACCTGCCTGGCTCCCCTGCAGGAAGAGAGTATCTCCTGGTTCCAGCAGAGGTCCTGGGGCTGGCATTGGTCACAGGCCCATCACTGACCCAGGCCCAATCCTGGCTGGAGGGTGCCTCCCTGGGAAGTGTGAGGCATAACGAGCCCTAACAAGGGACGTGATGCCATCGCACAGCACGCAGTAGGTACTTTAAAAGGAGCGGGGCGCTGTGGACATTGGAGGTAAGGTCGCTCTGTGACTCAGCAGGCGCGCTCCTTATGAATTGAGTGTTGCCTTCCAATGAGCTTTGGTTGTCTGTCACAGAGTAGAACTTCTGCTTTCTTGTGTAATGCTGTTCACTTTTTCCAATATGAGGGTCTCTGCCTTTGATGTCGTGTCCAGTAAGGCTTCTCTAAGACGTGCAGGACACTCCTGGGCACCCTTGGACAGGGCCCCCGAGGACTTGGTTCTGGTTCAAGTCGTGGTTTCCCTGACAGTGGCTTGTTTCAGGGTGTACAGATTGTGGGACACATGCCTGGAGTGACTGCAGGGAGGCCAGGGGTAAGCACATTTGGGTGCATGCAGGGTGGGGGCTGGCCAGTGGGGATACCTCCCAGCACGTGAGGAAGGAGGCGCCACTGCACATGGGGCTCTGGTCTGAAGGAGAAGGCTCTCTGGTGTTGCCACTGCTGCTGCTGTGCCTGGGGACTCCCCAGGGCCCCAGGGCCTGTGCAGTGCTCTTGACAACAGCTCTGGGCTCAGGGAGCTTGGGTCCTAGGAGGAAAGTCCCTAAGGACAGGCTGGTTGGAAGCCATCCTCATGATGAACGCACCATGGACCAGTCTGGAAACTGGCTCCTTCCTCACCTTGGCTGGCATCTGGGCTCAGGGCCCCACCCCAGCTCAGACATCTTTTTACCAAGGTGCACCTTCCAGGGTATTCCTGTCCTGGAGTCTGCTGCTGAGGGATCTGCAGGAAGCCTTGGATACACAGGCAGGCATGTGAGAGTAGAGGGAAGGCTTTGGGAGAGGATCGCGCTTTTCTTAGGACTGGGAAAAGGCCTGCAAATGGACACTGACCGTGTGGCCTTTGGCTGAGCCAACCCCACAGGCGGCGTGTCTTGCAGCAGCTCGCCCCATGGAGTACGTCCTATTTGTGCTGTACTTCTCTTTCTTCCTCTGCCTCTGTGCCCTGGTGTGCCTGTACTTCTCTGGCTGCCAGGAAATGACATATAAGCATGAAGGTAAGCAACTGGCTGCAGGTGAGGAGGGGAGCCCCCATGACAGTCCCCAGCTATGCCCTGAATCCCCACATGTTCCAGGCTGTTCTGTGGGAGAGGACAGGAGGAGGAGGAGAGAGGGGCTGGATCCTGTGGAGAGGCTGTCCATCATAGGCCCCTTCGCCTCACCCTGGCCCATTACATCTCTAAGTGTGAGCACCTGTGTGCTCGGTAGTCAGGGAGAAGAAGGTCAGCTTTGCCATCATTTTTGCTATGGCTACACTTTAAAGCCTGGGTTAGTTTGTGGAAAGGGCTCAGCCAGGCATGCCTTTGGTTGTAAGGAGAGTGGAAGGGTAGAGCGGTGAGCCCTTTGGATACAGCATGTGCATGCAGATTGAGCAATGGGGATCTGTCCTGAAGCATTTGAGGAAGTGCTGAGGGGATTTAGAAAAATCAAGATGCAGAAAACATGATGGTCTCTGTCTTGGCCTTTAGAATATTTGTTTGTTTATTTGATACCAGGGATTGAACCCAGAAAGCTTAACCACTGAGCCACATCCCCAGTTTTTTTTTATTTTTAAATTAGAGACAGGGTCTCACTAAGTTGCTAAGGGCATTGCTAAATTGCTGAGACTGGCTTTGAACTTGCAATCCTCCTGCCTCAGCCTCCTGAGTTGCTGGGATTATAGGTGCGGCCACCATGCCCTGCTTTGGCCGTTTTGTTAAGGCTCACTCTGCCAGGAATGTGAGGAGGCAGTGTCTTTGGGGGTCACCTTGGCCCCTCAGGAAGCAGGCATTGCATTATTTCCTATATATTTGGGAAAAATATCATAAAACGAGTTGCACAATCTTCAGAGATGACGGCCCCTTGGTTCCCTTCTCACTTGAGGGTGTCTTTCTCTCTCTGTTGGGAGTGGCACAGACAGACGTGACGCAGCCAGGCTTCCTGCCATGTGGTCATGTAGGGAAAGCAGACAGACCACCCAGCAGGGACAGGACCCAGCCTCACTCCTCTGGAAACTGTGCGGACCACGGTGTCTCAGGCTTGTCTCACTGTCTCAGGGACACAGGGACTGACCGCGAGTGCTGGGGCTCTGGCTTCCTCAGGGCGGCAGTTCTGTGAGACTTGGTCTCTGGGCACAGTTACATGGGCCCCGCTTGGGTCTGCAGCTGGGCTGTGTGCGAGGGCAGCTCCAGCTGAGCTGGGTCAGCGGCAGCAGTAGGTCTCACCCTGTTAGCAGGCCGTGGTAGGGAGCTCCTAACCAGCAGTCCCACAGGCTTCTAGGAGCAGATCTTCCTGGGGAGAGCCCACGGCCATCCACAGTAGCAGCAGTGGACAGTCACCACGGGCACTGTGTCCTAGCGTGTGGAGGTGTGCGGCTTGACACCTCCTAGGCCCTCCCTGCACACGTCCCCTGCCAGCACAATCACAAACAGCCATCCCTGGAGGCCTGGCAATTAGTCTTGTTTACAAGAAATGAGCCAGCCAGCGCCGTCCAGAGAATGGCAGAGCCTGGGGCTCGGGGCCAGGCGTGTGTGCAGATGGTTTTGAGTGCCGCATAGGTGTCACTGCAGTAGGTACCATCGTCACCGTCGGTTGTCACTGCCACCTCTGTCCAGAAGATTGGGGGAGTTTCTGACGCTGCAGTCAGGCATGGCTGTCCTTGGAGAAGAATGCCATCGGGAGTTGGTGGAGCCTGACGGGCTTCCCTCCTACCTGTTGGGTCACTTGGAGGTGGAACTGGGTGGCGTCCTGGCTGGTGCTAGCTGCCTGAAGAATGGGAAGAGTAAGGGAGCTCTTAACACAGAACCATCTGTGGATAAACAAGCTCGTTCGGCTTTGAGTGCATTGGCAGAGATGTGCTGAGCGTGCTCATTGAACAAGCACTGTTTTCTGTGAGGAGGCCTGGACTGAAGCGGGACAGAGAGCCCCACCCCTGCTTCACGGAGCTTCCATGCTAGAGGGGGAAGCAAAGAAACGAATGCACAGGCAAAGTCCATCTTATGATGGTACTGCTGTAGGGAAACAGGCAGGGGCAGGAGGCTGGGCGAGGTGGCTGGTAGGGATGTGGAGCTGGTGGTCAGGGAGGGCTCCTGATGTGGTGGTTTGTGCCAAAGAGCCAGAGTTGAAGGTGGAGGGAGAGCCACGTGGACTCTGGGGAGACTGTCTTGGCCCCACAGAGGCCCTGTGGTAGGCCTGTGTGAAGTGCAGGAGAGCGCTGGCAGAGTTGGACAGAGCAGTGGAAGAGAGAGGAGAACAAAGCACATCACGCAGGTCACCTGTACCATCATGGGGATGTTGGTCTTACTCAGTATGATGGAGCACCGAGGGGTTTCTGCGCACAAGACCAATGCAGCACACCTTCGTTCCGTGATAGTCACTCTGCCTGCTAGGTTGAGGCACAAGTGCAGAAAGAAGCAAGGAGGTCATGGAAGGGTCTTTTTTCCATGAGAGGTGACGGGGGCTTGGGCCAAGATGGAGGTGCTGGCGGATAGAGGGGGTGAGAGGAGGGATGCCGGGTTGAAGGCACCCAAGGGCTTCTCCCTGAGAGCAGATGACGCAGGGGCGCGGGAGGAGCTGAGGAGCCCATCAGTCACCCACCAAGACCTGCACATTCTCGAGGGCACAGCCAGGGGACAGGTCTGGTGTCCAGGAGGCAGGTACGCCCACACAGTTACAAACTGAGAACAGGATGTGGGTGAAGGCGCTGTGCAGAAAGACCCTCACCCAGTGCAGGAGCACTCTGGTGGCCTGTGGTGGGCCCTCCGCAGAGCACTGCAGACGCCTGCTCTCTGGGTGCAGAGCCGTCCTCCTGCCTCCTCCGCTGCCGTCTGCACTGTCTCCTATGGCGTTAGTAGTCGCCATCACTTGGCTTCCCCGTGGCAGCATGTGTGCTTGCACAGTGTCGACCGAAGCCTGCAGTGGGCAGCACCCTGAGTTGGGCGCCCTGCCCCAACTGTGGCTCCCAGGAGGTTGTGTCCAGAGGAGCGTGGGGCTCGGCTCAGATGCAGTTACAGTTTCTTCTTCAAGTTCATGAAAAGTGATCATTGGTTGCAAAAGCAAATAAAAGTTCTTCTCAGGCTATGTGGGAGTCCCTGTGATGGATGTGCATCAGGGGATGGCTGCTTGATGTCTGCAGACTGATGCTCCTGGTGGCAGGGCCTTCACTTAATTGTGGACAGGAATCCCCGGGCCTGACGTATCTGGCCCAGGGAGCTGCTCAGCCTGCGTTTGCTGAGTGGATAAACCAGGCTCCATGCCCTGTGCTGTTAGGAGTGGGGAGAGGGTGGTGGGCAGGGAAAACAGAGGCTGCACACAGAGCCCTGCGCCACCTGAGTTTGTGTGACGATGCATGGGGCCCTCACACTGTCCTGACTCTGTAAATGTTCCGAGTTCTCTGCAACAGTTAAGGAAAATGGCCTGTCAGCGCAGCCTGGGGACGGCTGGCCGGGCACTGCCCCGCCTGGGCCTGCTGCTGGTGTTGCCACATGCTTGTCTCTTGGACCAGACCTCTCTGTGGCCCACTCCCCACAGAGCACCACAACATGGTGTTGCTGAGTGTTCTGGGCGCCAGGCTCCTCCCAGGGCACAGGGAGTGGGTTCTCTTCCACTCCACAGAAGGAACTGGGGCTCAGAGAGGTTTTGTGACTTGTGGAAGGTCAGCATCGCAACAGCCTGGCACCCTCTTTCCTACCTTGTCAGCAATGAAGCCCATCAGCCACACCTGGAATTCTCCACTGGCCCAGATGCACTGGGGTGACAATGGGACCAGGAGGGGGTGACTCTCCATCTGTTCCTTCTAACTTTGTGTAAATTGTCTCTTGCAGAAGCATGTTGTGGAGACATTTTTTGGATTTGATGAGGAGTCTGTGGACTCAGAAACGCTGTCAGAGACCTCCTACAACACAGACAGGACGGACAGGACCCCAGCCACTCCCGAGGAGGACTTGGATGACGTAAGCAAGCAGCATTGGCTCCTGCAGGACTTCCCACCTTGACGTTCTCTGGGCCACTTCCTCGCCTGGAGCTTAAGTCCCAGATGAGGGAGGTTAACTTTGTGTTATCAAAGCCCCAGAACCAAGGGAAGGAGGTCCCCACTGTCCTTGAGGGGCCACCTGCATGAGTGGCTGTGGGGCTGCCCTTCCTTTCCCCAGTGCTGATCTCACCCAGGAATCTGTGGCTGCCAGGGCTCAGCTACATGTGCCCATGTCACCCTGGTCTGCTCCCCTTTGTAGTTAAAATTGCTGTGTGTGATGTCCTGTCCCCCTACCACATACTCCCCCCCGCCCCCACCTCAGGAAGCAGTGGCCTCGCCTTTGGGACAGAAAAGCAAAAGCATCATGGTAGGAGAAACCCCTGAACTCCCCAGGGTGTGAAGGGAGTGGAAACCTCTGAAGTCCCCACCCAGTCACCCGCGCCCTTCTGACCACCTGTGCCCGCGCAGGTCCATGGCTTCCCTGCAGAGCCCCCCCGCCCGCAGCTGAACCCCCTCAGGAGAGCTGCGCAGTCTTGCAGACCCCGTGGGTTTCTGGGCCTTCAGTGACAGGAGTCGTCGTTTCCAGCAGTGCTCCTCAGTCCAGCGTGGGCTTCCCTGCCCCACTGGCCAAGCCCTCTTCCATCTCTCCTCCCTGCAACTTCGGTGGCTTTTGTCCCAAGCTTGGGCTGGAGCCTGAGGAAGGAGAGTTTGGGCAGCCACAGGGAGCAGCTGGCCCCTGAAGCAGTGACCTCTGGCTGGGGCAGGTGGCTGCTGCCTCTCTCATGGCAACTTCCCTGAGTTTTCAAAGTCCCTCTCGCTGGGACTGCCCCTGTGCAGCATGGGCATTGCCCCTCCTGGCACCTCAAACCCCAGACTCTGGGCAGCTGTCTCCCACAGAGTCCTGGGCAGGGTCCTTTTCCCTCCTGGTGGCCTTTTCTATGGAGTCCCTTCTGTTACGACTTCCAGGCTCACTTCCACCATGGGTCCATGTGGCCACAGGAAAACTTGCTGTGAGCTGTGGGAACTGGCACATCTGCCCCCAGGGAGGCCCTCCTCTTTGTTCTGCCACTTTGTACCAAAACTTCAGAAGATGTGTGTCACCTCTCCAAGTGACGCCCCTTCTCTTGCTGGGAAGAAGACACAGTCCTCTGCATTAGCTCACCAGCCTCAGCTGCAAGTGCTGGCCGTGGTTCGGGGGTTGGGGCTGGCTGTGCTGGAGACACTGTGGTTTGTGGCTGTGTCCTGCTTGGTGTCTGGGTGGCTTTGTTTTGGGCCAGGTGCCTTTGTCCCAATGCTGAGTCTCATTTTTTACATCCTGCCGCATTAACTTAAACAGCAGTAGCCAGACACGGCCTTTGTGACTGGCTTTTTCCAACCAGTGATAGTGACAGACCTCTTTCAGCAATAAAATATGTGACTGTGTCACCCATCTTGTGGCCCATGGGCCTTGCATGTGGGTGCACATCCAGTGTTTAGCAGGCTCTGATTATGGTACCGTGTGGTTTCAGTCCTGCACAGCTGTAAGCCACACTCCGACGCTCCCTGGGTGTCTGCATCTTTGCATGTTCACCCAGGAGGGTGGGCCAGAGGAGGTGCCCTCCAGGTGTGAGTGGCCTGCTCTGTGTTTGGTACCCTTGCCCTTCCGACCTGCTGGTATACGACTCTGGTTCCCAAGGCCAGGGAGCTCCTGGAAAGGGCACTGATGGTAGAGAAGGCATCTCCCTGCAGCCCTCCACCCTGGGGTCCTAACTACTTCCTAGCAGTGACAGCTCTGAGCACCCCTGGGCAGAAGCTGTGAGATCTGGCTTGGATTTTGTCTGGTGCTCAGAGTTACATTAAGTCACATGTTGAGTAGTTTTTCTTCTCCGTTGTGTTAAGACCACGACCAGAGAAGAGGCTGACCTACGGTTCTGCCAGCTGACCCGGGAGTACCAGGCCCTGCAGCGGGCCTATGCCCTGCTTCAGGAGCAGGTGGGGGGCACGCTGGACGCCGAGCGGGAGGCCCGGGTGAGTGCAGCGGTCTCAGGCTGACCAAGCCGGGTGGGTCTGGGTCCTGTGTGTCCCCTCCAGTGGAGGAGATTCTGGGGTGATGGGCATGCGTGGCAAGGTCTCACGTGGAGGTGTTCCTCAGTGAGGCTGCAGGATCTCAGGAGCCTTGAGTGGCCAGACGTGTCCTGTCTGCATGACAGCTCCTCCATGCACAGCAGAGTGCTTTTTTAAGACCAGAGACAAGGCCACAGACTTGGCTAGCCCTGTAGTCTGCAGGCCAAGGACCCCAGCACATCCCTGAGGAGCACTGTGGGAGCTCCCCAGCCCACAGGCACAAGGGCCGGGGGCCACCTCAGTCCAGGCCATGTGTCCCTCTTCCAGAAACTTCCTCCCCTTGGCCCTTCTGCCACCTTGGAGTCCCATAGATCAAGATTTGTTTGCCCTTTTAAGAGTAAGGGGGACACCTAGAGAGCCCACGCCAGGGCGCCGTTTCATTCCCTCAGTGGCCTGAAGCAATCCACGCTGTCTTCTGACTGAGGAAGCTGAGGCTCAGAAAATTCAAAGGTACCCAGAAGGTCCCTGGCAGAGCTCAGGGGTGTGGCCAGGCTTCTCAGGCTCAGAGTATGCTCTGAGCACTTTTTGGGAGTCCCAGGCAGGTGGCTGTGGGCCGTCTTATGGGGACTTGCCGAAATTGGGTGTTATCTGGCAGGCCTCTTGTGGATGGCAGCTGCCGGTAGGAGCAGCCACTTGAAAATGGGGCCAGGGCATTTGGGGAGGGAGCAGTGGCCCTCTGGGGAGGGGTGGGAGCAGAAGTGAGGGCAGTGAGGTCGCTGGGGAGGGGAGCTCTTGGGCCACATAGGGCTCAGTCCTTCTCCCCTAGGTCGGAGCAGGTGAACTGCAGGGCTTTATTTGAGCAGAATTGTTAGTGTTTTCTTTTTTAATGTCAACTACTTCAAATTGTGGAGATTTCAGAGAGAAATCCAGATTCCCGACATCTCTTGAAAGACAGTTTGTGCTGTAGTACCAGGCTCTCATCCCACAGGGCACTGGACTGCAGCTGAGGGGCAGTCTCTCTGGGGCTGGGGGTCACATCCTCCAGTTTGCCACAGTCCCCACCATTCCTTCTTGCCCCGGTCAGCTTCCCATATTTACAGGCCTGCCTGGCCCTGCAGACATTGGGGTTTTCAGCCCTTTCTGTAGGTGGCAAAGGGCCCACCTACAACTCAGCAACTCAGCACGTAGGAAAGCCCTGGTGGCTAGTGACTGCTGAAAGGGCAGATGCTGGCCTTGGGCAGAGAGCTGGGGCTGGGACCTGGTGGGCCTGGCTCCCACCTCCTTGTGTGCGAGCTGGTGGAGCTTAGAGCCGCCAGCTCTCAAGACCTTCAGTTCCTCATGGCGCCGGGTTGGCAGCTGGTGTTGGCAGCTGGTGTCGACCCCCAGTGCCACCAGGAGGGCCAAGTTTGAATATGCGCTATTGAACCCAAGCCTGTCCCCAGCTCTGTCTGTATGGCAGCTGGGTTCTACTCCTCTGTCACCTGTGTGAGGGGACCTGCTCACTTCTTGGTCTTTGTTGTTCTAGACTCGGGAGCAGCTGCAGGCTGATCTGCTGAGGTGTCAGGCCAAAATCGAAGACTTGGAGAAGTTGCTGGTTGAGAAAGGACAGGTGAGCAGGCCTGGTCATGTGTTTGTCTTTGTCCCCGTGGCAGTGTCCTCGAGGCCTGCCTGTGTGCTGAGACAGTGTTCTGTGAGCCACACGCAGGCTCCTGGAGGGCGAGATAGAATCCAGCTAGAGTGCGCTGCCGAGTCAAAAGAAGGAAAAATAATCAAAGCACATTTAATGGAAGTCTGACTGGCCTTCCCTTCGTTTGTTTGCCAAATGTGCAAAAATAGGAGACAATTCCAAAAACAGAGTGGGGATCAGAACCCTTTTTGACTTGAGCCGAAAAGGCTCAGTGTGGAAACCCTGCCTCTTTGAGAGTGGCGTAGGTCCAGAGCTCAGTATGGTGGCTGTGCTGTTAGAAAAGTGCTATTGGGTTTGTAGACAACCAGAACCTCTTGGGGGCTTAATGTGAAGACACTGACTTCCTGCTTGCATCCCTGCCTCCACAACTCTGCCCCACCTTACACAGAGGGTCATCTGCTCCATGTGGCTCCTCAGTGATCCAGTAAGGGAGGCCGCCATCTTGTAACTGCTCTTTCTAGGACTCCCCTCCACTTGGCAGGAAGAGACTGTTTGTTCTCTCAGCATAATTCACTGGCCCAAACCGGTCATGTGTCCCTGCTGGGTATGTGTGGCCGGTAGGGTGTCTGTGCCACCATCTTCACATGGAAGGGCTAAGGAGGGGCCTGGGGCCTGGTGGGGCCTGGGAAAAGGAAGGCAGGTGTGAACTGGAGGGGTGGTAGAGGTGTGGGGGACCCTAAGAGGAACTCCAGGAGAGGTATAGAGCAGATGGCCAGCTCTGAACAGTCTCCAGTTAGCAGCAGGGCTCTGGGTGTGGCTGAGATTCAAAGTAAGCCATCAGAACTCAGGTATGGCACCAAGCAGACCAGGCAGCAGCCTTTATGAATGGCTGAGTAGCCGTGTGAGGGCACCTGACGCCCAAGAGTGGATCCAGGGAGTTGTGGTCTCTCCTTCTCCCTGGAGGCATCATGGTGGTGCAAAGCATACACCCTGGAGCCAAGTACCAGCTCTGTCAATTACTTGTCACAGGATCTTGGGCAAGTTGCATAATCTCTGTGCCTCAGTTTCCTTTTCTTTAAAATGGGCTGATGATACTACTTAACACACTGGGTAAGAGGAAGTAGGGAGACCCAGAAGTCTGACGTTGAGGCTTCCTCAAATTCCTCTCCAACTTCCCACTGACCCCAGTTTCCCTTCTCCAGTCTGAGGTTGTGTGGTGGGATTTGCCTCAGCTCAATGAGGGAGGTGCAGAAGGGCAGAGGCAGCCCAGACACAATGGCAAGTGAGGAGGTCGAGAGAGGGCCAGAACAAAGGAGCACGGAGAGGACCTTCTAATGAGGTCAACTTCCTGCTTGACAAAGGTGCTCATGGACACAAGTGGGGGACCCAATCAGCCAGAGACTTTTGTACTTATGCTCCTAGGTGTGGGATCTAATATAAAACTAAAATAGATGTGTAGACACAGGGTGCTCCAATCAATAGTGAGGAGTATATGGACAGAGGAGATGCTAAGGAGAGGAGGAAGTTCCAGAAACCATGAAAAGAATAGGCCAAAACTCCCCACCAGACTCCTGGCTCCAGGGCCCCTTCTCTCTGGAGAGTCTGTCTCCATTGCTTTTGCAAAAAAGCTTGCTGCTCACTTGCTGTCTCTGTGTCCTACTCTTCGCTGAGCAGAGACAATGAACCCAGCCCCCCAGAAGGTAGCAAGACATTCTGGCCGACGTTGCCTCCCACCCTGTGGTGTTGGATCTGGTGTTTGTGCTCAGTTCTTCCCTCAGTGCCTACTGAGAGAAGGGGCCCATTTGGAGGCAAAATGAATTCTCATTCAATCAGCCAGTGTTCATCAGAGCTCTTGCACTACTCCAAGCCCTGCACTTGGTGCAGAGGAGAATGTATCAGTTTGCTATTGCTCTGTAACAAACCACCCCAAAACTTAGTTATTTGAACAGCAAAAGTGTCTTATTCACTTCTAGTTCTGTGGATTGATAGTTTGGGCTGGACTCAGCTGGCTGTTGTTCCTGCTAATCTTGCCTGCGGTCAGTCTTGAGGCTATAGTGGTTAGGCAGATCTCCTGGGGCTAGAAGGCCTGGGATGGCCTCATTCTCTTCTTGCCATTTGTGTCAGCTGAGGCCTCAGGGAGGAAACCTGACTTTTTTACTTGGTGGCCTGGGGGCAGGAAAAAAGAATAAGCCCCCTGTATGAGTACTTACCAAGCCTCTGTTTATATCACATTTGTCCCAGTAGCCAGGCCATGTCACAGCCAAGCCCAGCTTTAAAATTGGAGAAGTAGGCCCTACATCTTGTTGGGAGGAGCTGCAAAGTCACATTGCAGAGGGTGTAGCAGAGAGATGGAGGGGAAGCTTCAGCCACCTTCATAAACAACCTGTCATGAACAAGAAGGCAAAGGGACAGCTGACAACACTGTGCCTATGTGAGGGTCAGCGGTGGTGTAGGATGAGCAATGTTAGGTCCAAGGGAACCAGGAGGAGCCGGGGCCTTTTCTGGACATTCCATGGCATGGGATCAGATCCCATGTTGGGCCTTGGCTTCAAAGCATCCTGGAATACAAGCGCTGGTGGGCCTGGCCTGCTGGGAAGGGACCTCGCCCAGTTCCAGCCCTGCTGCTGACCAGCTGAGAGGCGGGGAGCTGGAGAAGGCTTCCCTTGCCCTCATGTAGTCGCCCCTCCATCCCCATGATGCTTGCTGAGTGCCAGCTCTGCCTGTCTGGGGATGCCCCAGAGTCAGGACAGACTCCATGCCCTGTGCTCGCGGCCTGCTCACATGGGAGCTGGCTGGGCAAGTGATGGAAGGACTGTGGACTGGCATGGCTGTGGGCACGGGCTGGCCTTCAGGTGTGGAGCCGCTCCTTTACCTGGCAGGGTGGACGCGCACCTGTGGGGAGCCACTCAGGGGAGACAGGTCTCACTCCCTGCTGCTGCTCTTTCTTGGGTTAGGGTTAGAGGTAGGATGCGCTCATGCAGGCGTGGTCTTTTCTTGGAAGGTGACCTGCCCCAGTGCAGTGACTCGTTTGTTGCTTTCCTGCAGGATTCCACGTGGGTGGAGGAGAAGCAGCTGCTCATCAGAACAAACCAAGACTTGCTGGAAAAGGTATGTGGCCTGCTTCAGGGTCACAGGCTGAGGCCAGCCTGTGTGAGCCCATTCCATGCTCTGGGTACATTCCAGGGACCAGGGCACCTCTCATGAGAAGAGGCCTCTGCTCTGGGCCTACAGAGCTGACAGAGGAGCCACTCCCAGGTCCCCTGCAGAAGTAGGGAGGCTGGCCCCAGCTCCCAAATTGGACACCCTGGCTACCTCTGCCGTTGCTCTGGGATTCCAGAGGCCCTGATCATTGAGCAAGCCCTCAGACCACCTGAGCCCAGGTCAGCTGACCCTACTGGGAGCTGAGCCTCTGACCTGCCCTCTCTAACCATAGGCCTTGCTGGAGCTCTCCAAAGAGTCTGCATGGGGAGCAGACCAGATGCTTTGGGATTAAGACTGTAGCCTCTCCCTACTTAATTTATTTAGGTACTACGGATTGAACCCAGGGGCATTTAACCAACCCATATTTGCAGCCATTTATTTTTATTTTGAGATAGGGTCTCACTACGTTGCTTAGAACCTTGCTAAGTTTCTGAGAGTGGCCTTGAACTTGGAATCCTCCTACCTCAGCCTCCCCAGTTGTGGGGATTGTAGGCATGTACCACTGGACATGACTCCCCGCCCATTTTAAAAAGTAAATTACGAGTTGTGCCACCATTTCCCTAGTACGGGTTTAGAAGAGTTTCATCCCCATGAAGACTCCCAGCTCAGTTGCAGTCACTCCCAGTCCCACCCCTCATGCCCCTGCACCCACTAGTCTGCTCCATAGGTTTCCTCTCCTGGATGCTACAGGTGAGTGCCATCAGGCCCTTGGTGGGCTTTGCCCTAAACATCTGAGTGCAGGACAGGGTGAGCTGGCCTTTTCCCATGGGAGGCCAGGTCAGCTGCACCCTGCTGCCCACTGCTATGTGGTGTTTGCTAGCTCACTGCCTCATTTTCTGGAGGCATTTGGGCAGGACTGTCAGTGTCATGGGAGGCAGTCCTGTGTGTCAGGGGAGTTCAGCATTCTTGATTGTGCTTACTAAGTTCTGGGAGCTGCACAAAACACCCACACAGGTTCCACATGTGCCCCAGAAGAGAGCCCTTGTGTGGACCTCCTTACCAGGAAGAGGGGGGACACGGGGATCAGGGGTGCTACTCTGAGGCCTTCCCCAAAGCCCTCACCACGTGTGTTGTCACAGTGGCCCCTCACTGCTGCCAGGTGATGGGCGCTGCCGTACCTTCTTGGGCAGAAACAGGCCCAGGACACTTCTGTTGTAACTCATCTGTGTCTCTGGCTGTCTTGCTTCCCAGACTGCTGTGCTCTGGGGGTGACCACTGCCACACAGACTTCTTAGGAAGGCTTGGCAGAGAGTCAGACAGACAGCCGTGCTCTGCTGCAGCCTGCAGGGCCGTCCAGGTGGGCTGACCCTGGGGGATTGGGCTGGAAAGACCCCGGGCAGCCTTTGGGAGCAGAAGCCCTGGCGTGGCACTCTTGCTTCCTGCCCCTTGACCTCAGGGCAGGGTCTCCGGGGCTCTTTGCCTCAGCTTCCCCATCATTCATTTGTTCAGCAAATATGTCAGCAGTTTCTGGTCTGCACCTTCCTGGACGCTTGCCGCAAAGTCTGCCACATGGCTGGTTCCCTGTCCTCCTCAGGCCACCATTGAGGTGGCCCACGATCAGGGGACCTGGTTTGAGGTGGCAGCTGCTGCTGCCCGTTAATGCACAGGTGTCTTTGCTCTAGATTTACAGGCTGGAAATGGAGGAGAACCAGCTGAAGAGCGAAATGCAAGATGCGAAGGATCAGAACGAGCTGTTAGAGTTCAGAGTGCTAGAGCTCGAAGTAAGAGACTCTCTCTGTTGTAAGCTCTCAAACGGAGCAGACATTCTCTTTGAACCCAAACTGAAATTCATGTAAAGCTCCCTGCCGTTCCCAAGCATGTGTGAAGGGACATGTTAGCGTTTCTCTCCTTCCTTCCTTCCTTCTTTCTTTCTTTCTTTTTTTTCTTTTCAATCTGTATGTTCAGAATAATTTCACTGCCTTAACGTGTTCTGGAGAGGGTGCTCGCCGAAGTCTGTGGACCTGTACAGAGCTAATATATTTATTGCCTACGGCTTGTTTTGCACTTAATAAAATAATTTGTTTTTGCAATATTTTGCCTTTTTTATTTGTGTTTCATTGCCATAACTACTTCTTTCCTGCATGCATAGTCACTGGGTCTGCACTGTGCAAACCTGGACAGAAGCACTGTTGCAATTAATAACACACCTTTGTAAATGATCTTGCATGCAGCACATCTCACCTTTTGAAATAGCAGAGTCTGACCCAGCCAGCTGTTGACTCTCTAATGTGTTTAAAGCCAGTTTGGGCCCATTTTCTATTTGCAAGTTAAATACAAGGTAAGTAAGGCAGGGTAGGAGGATGTGTCTGCAGAGACGGTTAAGAAAAGGAGTTACTTGCTCAAATTTTTTCAGTAAATACAGACCCAGGCACCACAGCAATTTGGACTAAAGAAATTATTATTCATAACTCCAAATATGACTCAAAGTGGCTGGAAGGAGATTGAATGCTGCTCACAGGTAGAAATTGTGTTCCTCCAGGAACTCCCCAGTGCACCAAGTGGGACTCAGTAAAAGAATATTGATGGTTTAATTGCTTCCAAGAGAACTCTTGCCTTGGTGTGTTACTGTATTGCCTTGCTCTCACGGTACTTCATAACTCCCTTTTGTTTCTGTTTAAAAGTCATCGGCATCTTAAACATCACTTAAGTTTGTGACAGTTTCTCTGAGCTCTCGTAGTGATGCGGCTCTGCTTCCCCCAGCTGACCCTTGCATGTATGAAACCTCAGTGGAAGTGAGTGCCTCACGGTGTCTGTGGCTTTTCTGATTTTGTTTTCTCCTCCTGCTTGAGTTGAATTCTGTTCGCCTTAGAACTGACCAGTTGGACCTTGTCATGATGGCAAGGCCTGGGCCAAGAGTCCCTCAGCACCAAGTGCTACTGCTACTCACTCTCCCTAGACCTGAGTGTTTTGTTCAAGTGACAGAAATCAGAAGTCATGTGAGGTCGCCATTGGTGCCTCTGCCATTATTAGAAAACTGCACATATCCTTGTCAGGAGCCTTCCTTAAAAGAACTCCATAAGCACTGCTTGGTTTACTAGGATTTCCATCTCCCTCAGAATTCAGAGCCATTGGGAACCACTTTTCTGACTTGTACTCTTATCCATTATGATCTTCTTGGATCACTTTCCTATGGAGACTCCATTTAAATAAGTATTGCTGGTAGAATGGTGTCCAAAGAAGTGAACCATGGTGAATTTTGTTCTTGGCTCCTAGGACTGTTCCAGACCTAGGCTAGCTGGGTGGGGCTTCCTGGAAATTCACTGAATTAATAGCCCCTTCGTCTTCCCTTCAGCCTCTCAGCAGCGCGCTGAGACATGCCGCTGACTTTGTGCTTGGTTATTTAGATAGTGCCTGCCTCACAAGTTTGCATGGCGTCAGTCGGCACAGTGAGGTGCCTGGCACAGAGGGACACACCACAGCTGGTAGCTTTTGTTCTTCATTGAAATTTAGTTCAAGTTGAATTTTTAAAGGAGTCCATTGGTTCTGTAGTTAGATTCTGCTAAAATGCCCCAAAGTAAGTTATTATTACCATTCTATAATTTGAATCAAACAAAAGCAGTTTACTTAGGGTGTGATTTGAAAGGGTCTTCTCAGCCTGTGCTGGAGGTCTACAGTCAGCTCTGTGAAGGAAACACATTTGAGACCAGGGTCCTGTCGAACCGGTATACTTTGTCCCCATAAGTACACCCAGGCTTGTCCTGACCTTTCTGAAACTTGTCACTTGGTGTATGACTAATAAGCCCCTCTTCTGGGAAAATACTTCCTTCATAATTGAGATTTGACAGTAAATCTTAAGGCTGGGCAGAACTAAGATCATTGGTTGTGTTAGAGTGGGTCAAAAAGAATTGTGAGCAGAGCCAACAGATTATACTGGAAAGGAAGTGAAGGCAGGGCTGGGCCTGACTCTGTCATTCACTAGAAAAGGGCCTGGGACTCGGCCTCCCCGAGCTGCCATCTCTGTCTGCAAAAAAAGAACGTTGGTGTCAGGCTCTCAAGGTTGCATGGGAACCCGTCAGCACACTGAGGTGCCTGGCCCAGAATGACACACACCACACCTAGTGGCTTTTGTTGCCCATTGAAATTTGGTGCAGTCGCTTTTATCAAATTTTGTAACTCTGTGACTTCCTGGGTTTTAGTCTTGCAACCAGAAGACTCATGAGACCCTGCTAACCATTTCTTCCTAGCTGAGTGGTAAGAGGTAAGCCAGTGTGCAGAGACAGTCTCCCGCCATGGAAGACGAAGATGTCCCACTCACGGAGGAGGACTGTGCGGTCTGCGTGTGCGCTGTAGTCACACCTTTGCCGACCGGAGCGCGTTGGTTTTTGCTGATAACATGGGAAAATGGCAAGTGGTAAATAATCCAATTGAGTTCTGTCTTTAAACCGAATCTTTTCCCCAGGAGAGAGAGCGGAGGTCGCCAGCCTTTAACCTCCAAATCACCACCTTCCCCGAGAACAACAGCAGCGCCCTCCAGCTGTTCTGTCACCAGGAAGGAGTTAAGGTAGCGTGCGTGGGGGGGCCTCCAGCGAGCTGAGGCCACAGGCTCGCTGAGTGCCAGACTGGTGAAGGGGGATTGTATTCTGGGGCCAAGAGCAGAATTTATTGTAATGAGATAGCCCTTGGCCTCTACCCTGTGTTGAAAGGCAGTGAGATCACCTTAGGGGGTCACCAGGTGTTACCCTGTTTTCCTCCATTTCTGGGATATGGGCTTACTGCAAACCCCAGCCGCCACTGCCCGGCTCTAGCCTGGAACCTCCCTGAGCCTCAGTCTCTGGGCAATGAATTCCAGATGGCAGTGCTCCTACATCGAACTAGAGTGACCATGAAGTTAGATAAAGAACAGACAAAGTGCTTGGCACAGGGCCTGACACTAGGAAGTACCTTGCAGTGGCCACTGTGGTGGTTATAATGGCCAGCATTTGCCACATACCTGAAGCCCTGCTAGGGCCTGCGGGCCATGGCCTTCCGACCCACACATTCCACAGGCCTTTCTAGAAAGTGGTGTTTATTCTGGTGTAAAACTCAGCCAGTAAGTCGCAGCTGCACCTTCTCTCCTCTCTCCCCGGAGGAAAAGCTAGAGGCGGGACTCGCCCTCTGTAGGCACCAGGAGAGGATGGGCGCGGTCCGTCCACACGCAGGGTGTAGCTCTGGGAATTGGTGTGGATGGTCTCTGCTGCTCACACAAAAATGAACGTTGGAAATCTCTTCCAGGATGTGAATGTTTCTGAACTTATGAAGAAACTAGATATCCTTGGCGATAACGGGGTAACTATGAGCAATCCGTTTCCGGTTCGTGTTCTTGTTTTGATCTGGGCGTATTCTGTGTGGCTTTTGTTTTGTTTTAATTTCTCTCTAGTTTTAGAGATCTAATAAGTACAATGTAAGGCTTTTGTATGGCTATGTTCCTGTGTGGGTGGTTGGGTCAGAATCTGTCAGAAGTGGGATTCCAAAGTGAGGTTGCCCTTACAGCCTGTGAGTAACGAGAGAGAAGAAGCCTAAGGACCAGTACCCAGAGAGAAGGTGGGCTCACCACAGGTGGCTGAAGTCAGAAAGTGACACTTTGCCTTCCTAAAGATCAGCTTGAATGGGGCACTGATTCTTGAAGTCTTAAATCTCAAAGGCAGTCCCAAGGCAGGTGGCTCCTGTCCCTCTGAGTGGGGACTGTTCACTGTGAAGTCCAGAGGGACAGGAGCTCTCTGCCTTGAATCGCTGACCCCGTTAGTGAGTGGGGTTGACCCCTGGGGTACGGCTCAGAGTGGAGCCTGGTGCTGACTGTCTGCCCGTGGATTGGGATCCAGTGTAAAATGCCCTTGCCCATTTTTCTGTTTTAGAATTTGAGAAATGAAGAACAGGTTGCAATAATCCAGGCTGGAACTGTGCTTGCCCTGTGTGAAAAGGTAGACCCAGCGGCATTTCTGTGCTCACACCTTGTCCCAGCACCCAGCACCATACAAGAAACTGTACATTGGTGTCTCGCTTGTTTGGGAGCATGTGTGTCGGTCAGTCTGCTCTGCATGTGCACATGCATGCCTCTTCACGTTCTGATGGAAAGCCATACACCACATGCCCATGGTAGAAAAGGCCAGACTGCAGGAGGGACCGACACCCCATCAAGGAAGCAGTGGGTGATGCGTATGCTGCCTCCGGCTTTCTCCCACTCCCGTTTTCTTAGCTTAGTTGAAATCTTACTTAGCATCCAGCTCTTCATCCTGCTTTACAAGACATTCTAAATGGCTCACAAACATGCATCTCGACAGCTCTGCCTCCTTCTGTCCTATGGTTACACTGTAGAGAACATCCTCTGCCATCAGCTGCTGGGCTGTCCACTCTACCTCTGTTTGCCATCATGCCCTTAGTGGTGGACACCATTACACATAGATTTCTGTGCATTTGAGAACTGACCACAGGACAGACTCTAGAAGTGGAATCCTGAGGCAATCGAAGGGCTCTGGCAATGTCCAGGTGGCTTCCAGAGAGGGGCACCAGTGACCCTCCTGTCGATTTCATGCTCAGCGTGGCGTTTTACCACAGAACTTTCAATTTCATGGCTAGAAACGTTATGACGTCATCATGTCCTTCTCATTTATCTGGGTGCTAGTGGTAGTGGACGTTTTGATGTGTATTGCCTATTTTGTTCTTCTTTCTTGCGAGTTGTAATTACATTTGTTTGAGGATTTATTTTCCCTGGGTTTGTTTGTTCGTTCGTTTGTTTATTCATTCATTCATTCATTCAACAAATAAGTCTTTGTTGTAATTGTTTCTCTTACTGACTTGCCTATGTGCTTTACATATTAAAGATATTAACTTTTTGACCTTTTATTTTAAAAAACGCCTTCCTGACTTGTCTGCCTTCTACACTGGTTTAGAATGTTTTTTTCAGTGCACACTGCTCAAGGTAGTCCTTCCTGTCTGTGGATCTTATTCCTTCCAAAGCACACGAGTGAAGCTTTAAAATGCTGCTTTCGAGTAGCGTTTTTGGTGAGGCCTTACTGCTCTTAATCCAGATTCTTTCCAGAATCTCTGGAAGGGCATTTAAAATATGGTTTTCTTCCCCGGTGTTTTTCCATCACCCACACCCCTTCCCCTCAACAAACAAGTAAAGGGAACTAAAGGTTGGTGGCAGACTTAGGCAATGCCTTGCCCCTGGTCACACGGTCGGGAAGGGCGATGCAGGCGTGGAACCCGGCTTTTTCTGGCTCCCATCTCTCCATCTGGCTGAGCTTGCTCCCTCCAGGGAACAGGACTGAGGATGGCTCAGGGCCGGCTGGTGGGCTGACGGGAGGCGGGTTCCTGGGCTGAGTTGGGCACATTCAGTGCACCCTTGTCAGCAAGACTGAACGTGTCCAGCCTCATGTAGCAGGGCTCCATAGAGTAAAGTGCTGGTGAGTCACTGGACTCAGTTCCTTCAACACTCATTGCAAGATTTACTGAGAAGTTTCTTCCAGGCATGAGGGCTTCGATGGCCCGCATGGGGTGGAGGTGCCCTCTGCTAGATGCTAACTCTGTGAGGCCTTCCTGGCTTTGATCTTGTCCCCCCACTTGCCAGCTGCAGTCTCCTGGAGATGCAGCATGAGAGTCCTGGTGCCCTGCTGGTTCGTGTCAGGATCCAGGACACCCTACTTAAGCAGAGTCCAGTGTGGCTAAGCCCTAGCACTGGGCTTAGTTCCTAGAGGCACTTGGGCAATGCCTGTGGACTGGTGGACTGGGGTGGCTGGTTCGCAGTGGGGCTAGTGGTGGGCGTTGGTGGGCTGCTGTTCCTAACCCTCGGCTGCCTGAAGGCCAAGGCTGCAGAGGTTCAGGGCCTTGCTGGGGCACTAAGTCACTCACCTGAACCTTCCTGAAAGGCCCCTCTCATACCCTGAGGGATCAGGCGCTCTAGGCCTTGACCTTAGATCTCTGTGTCCTTCTCTCTCAGCCTTTGTCCCACATTAGCATCTCCTGTTGACAGCTGAGGATATGGGCACTCTGACTTCTGGCTTTGACCCTTGCCATCCCTTCCCAACTCCCAGCTTAAAATGTGGTTTTCTTCCCCAGGTGTCTTTCCATCACCCACACTCCTTCCCCCCAACACACAAGTAAAAGGCACTAAAGGTTGGTGGCAGACTTAGGCAATGCCATCCCTTCCCAACTCCCAGCTTGTACCCTCCTTGCCTCCTCCCGCTTCTTGCTAGCTGCTGCCCTGACCACCAGAACCTTTCCAAGCTTGTCAGCCTCGTGCCTCGTTTGGTGCCCTAAATGCCAGAGTGATGCCAGCTTCCCTGGCCTGCCAGCTCCTCACAGACCCCACCAGGTGTGGCAAAATAGGGACCTGTGGCTGATGTTTATGGGATCCCAACTCTGGTGCTGCCCAGAGCTGCCCAGCTCCCATTTGGGACAGTCCTTAGGGTGCAAACTCCGCTGTTTTCTCAGTTCAGGATCCTGGAGACATCAACCAGGCCATTTTTCTGTGAATAAAGGTCAAATTGGTTTGGGAATTACTGTGTATTACTACTTGGGGGAATGTTCAAGAAGATAAACAGGCCCTGGGCAGGGTGGGAGCTGGGTCGGCAGGTCCCCTGAGAAGGCCAGCAGGACAGCTGGGTGACCAGCAATCCAATTTGCTTGGGACTGAGGTGCATCCTGGTCCTGGGAACTTCAGTGTTAAAACAGAGACAGCTGAGGGCAAACAGGGACAAATTGGTCACCCTAGAGCTGACATTGCAGAGAAGGTCATAGAGAATGTGGGTCTCTGCAACACCACTGTCAGACAAGACTTGGTCACAAGTGCCAGGCAAGCCCCTTCCTACCAGATACACCTCGTTTTAAAAAGGTGTTCTTCAGTGCAGTGCTGGGACCCAAACAGACTACGGTCCACTTCAGTTTTCTCTTAGAGGCACATAAGTGCAGTGCAGCCTCAACTGGTCAGGAGCAGCATAGGATGGCATCTTCCCTGGGTGTGTGCCCTACTCCTAGCAGCCAGCACTGGGCACAGACTTTAAGGTACAGGCCAGCGAGCTCCCCAGTCCTGGCCCCATGGCTTACTCACTTTGGCACATGGCATGTGCCCCGCAGAGAGGCTCAGGCATAAGACATTTGTAGGCATGTGGGTCATCCCCAGGTCTGCCTCTTCGCCTTCAATTTCAAAACTGATCACGAAGTAGACAAAGGACTCAGAAAGACAGAAATAATGAAAAATCTATGTCCCCTCTGCTAACATAAGGGTTAGAGAGTGATGTGTGGGCCTGCAGCCACAGTCCAGCTGTCTAATCACTGAATCTGTCAAAGTCGTGGAACCCTCTCTGGAGAGAGGGGAGGAGATCAGCCCACCAGCTGCAGCGGGTCCTGGCCTTGCACCTGAGGAGCCCCAGGAGCTGGCTTTGGACCTGTGACTGCTGGAAGAGGACACCCAGCTCCTTGCAGCACTCAAGTGGCAGGTTTGCCTCCCCTCCCCTGTGAGACCTCTCTGCTGGGGGTTGAGCAGAGCCATGAGCCTGGAGGGTCTCTGAGGTGTCAGCGAGGCTCAGTAGAGATCTGGCGGTACTCTGGTGTATTCCTGATCTCCACGGGCCAGGAATTCAAGGCCAGCTTTCTCTGCCCTCCTGGGACTGGCCCGGTGACTAAAAAGGACCTGTAAAGATTTTCCTTTATAAGCAACGTAAGCACCTAATATACATCTATATTTAACAATAACCATTACCTGACAGCGGGCTCTACAGAGTACTCTGTGAGAGCAGCTTGTGGTAATGATACAAACAGGAAATGCTCACCATTTTAGTTCTAGTTGTTTCTGATTGCCTGCATTAGGACATTAAATAAGCCCACCTATTCCCATGAAGTTGCCGCTCTTGGCAGGGATTAAGGACTGCTTGGTTGGCCCCCGCTGCGGCTGCTGGCTCCAGGGCCTCTCAGGGACAAGCACTGGCATTGTTAGGGGAGATCCTAACTGTGCCTGTCCCATCTCCTTCCCTCTGTGCAGCCCGCCCACACCCTCCTCCACTCAGTAGGTGTTCATTAGGCACCTGCTGCATGCCAGGCCCTATGCTGGGCAGGGAAATGCAACAGGAGTCAGATGGGGGACCTAGGGGGCAGGGAAGCTGACCACAGCATCTTCCAGGTGAGCTCAAATAAAGAGCACAAGACTCGTGACTCAGGAAACAGGGTGGGCTTCCTGGAGGGGTGAGACCAACCTGGGCCAGAAGGCTGGGTAGATGTTAGCTTGCCAAGAGCCTCCTGTTGAGGCTGGGCCTGGGAGAGGGGGGTGTTACGGGCAGTGGGAGCTACCTGAAAGGCTCTGAGGTGAGAGAGACCTTGGCTTGTCCCAAGAGCTAAATGTAGTTTTGGGGTGACCAGGGGAGTTTTGAGTGGAGATAGGAGCCTGTGTGAGCCTTGTTGGGGACACTCCCTGCAGGGCCCTGTAAGGGTTGTCAGGAGTGAGGGGATGTCTGGGAGGACACTGAGCAGGTGCAGGGAGGTTCCGACAGTTACGTGTGCTTTGGAGAGAAGTGCTGGCCAGAGCTCAGGAAGGGCTTAGTGTGTGACGGTGGTGGGACATGAGCCTCCGGCCAGGAGGGGGCTGGGCTGGGGGTGGTCCTGGTTGAGGAGTGCAGCAGATGGGTCTTCTTACACAGAAGAGAGGTGCCCAGGGGCCTCCCCTCCAGGGATCTGCTGAGGCCTAGCTGTGAGCCAAGATGAGGGGAGCCGTACATGGGGCCCAGGCATGGATCAGAGCTGATTGGAGACTCTTCCGAGTGAGCAGAGTGTAGAGGAGGGCAGAGCTGGGGGAAGGCCAAGGGCAGGGCTCCCGCCCAGCAGAGCCAAAGTTTAGGAGCCAGAGGTCTGAGGAGGTGCAGCCAGAGAAATTCCCCAAGGAAGCTAAGGGGACCCTCAGAATCAGAAAAGGCACAGTCACCAGGCCTCCGCAGGCTCAAAGGCACTCATTTACGCCTGCCACCAACCTTAGGTACCCCTCTGTGGCTGGGACACCCCACAGTTTTCCCCTCAAGTCAATCACCTGGTGTCAGTGACTTCTCCCTCCTAGGTGGGCTCCCCATAAAGACATACCCATGCCTATATCTGTCTGCAGGCTCACTCTCAGCCTAGATCCCAGAGGGAAGCTAGAGAGGTCTCCCACCCCTTACCTGCCATTCAGGTGCCCACCCCACATTCCCAGGAAAGTCAGAGGCTCACCCTGGAACTCACCCACTCTCATGCCCTTGCACACCCGCTGTGTGCATGCCCCCTCTCTGCCCAGCCCACATGCCACAATGCTTGGTGCTGGGGAGGAGGGCAGTGGCCTAGGACTTCTGCAGATAGGTTTGAAATCCTCGTTCCCCACCTGTGTGACCTTGGACAAGGTACTTAACTCAGCCTCCATGCTTGACTTACAACACAGGATAATGCTGCCTACCTTGGGGCAGTCAGGAGAGGTTAGGAGAGGTGACATTCTGCTTCTGTGACACTAGCTGCATGAAGCTCACTTGCTCATCTTCAGATCTCCTGAGTACACACTTGCAGCCCTCCTCACGCCTGTCCACCCACGCCAAGTCCACACTGCCACACCATATGCAGGTCATCTGCACACCTACCGCCACCTCACACATGGGCCCGGCTACGTGTACACAGATGTCCTTTCCACACACACTGGTCGTGGGTATCCCTGACCAGATCCATCCTCAAGCAAACACCTTTCCATGACGCAGAAACAGACCACAAAACCTCAGATATCCAAGGGGTTCCCGTTCTCATTGGGCTGTGCCCCTCCTGTCCCTGCTGTTTTCTAGTGGCTGAAGCAGATAGAGGGAACCGAGGCAGCTCTGACCCAGAAGATGCTGGACCTGGAGAAGGAGAAGGTAAAAGACCCAACCAGCTGGGGGAGGGTCTGCTGAGCTGCTCTTGGGGAGGACTTGGCGCGCGTTTCCTTGATCAAGTACCTGCGTGCATTTCCAAATGTGGCCCCTGCCCTATGGCAGTCCTGAGTCATTATCATCCACCCACTTCCCCTTTCATTCACAATTGCTCACTTAAAACATTTTTGGTGCCTCTGCTACATCCTGGACTCACAGGCCCATAGGGTCCTAGGTTCCTAGCTCATAGGAGTGCAGCCTGAGGGCTTTAGAGGCAGCTCTGACACCAGGCACTTGGCCCAGTGGCAGTGGAGACAGGCAGCTTGAATCTGTTGGCCTTGAGAGCTTGGGGACCTGGACTTGGTCTTATGGTTCCACTCTGCAGCTGGCTGAGCTGAGTGATGAGGGACACCAGGTACAGAGCCAGCTTTGCACAGTGCTTGGTACCTGGGGTAGCTGACACATGGCGGGGACAGGATGGTCTTCACAGGAGCAATGGTGGATGGCGGAGTGATTTTACCTGACCGGGGAGGTCAGAGAAGGCTTCCCAGGAGACATGGGCCTTGAATTCTCCAAGAACCATTTGATTATCCAAGTAGAGATGGCAGGTGAAGGAGGGAGGTGGCTGGACTCACTCTGGAAGCAGCGTGTGGTAGGGAAGAGCCCTGGGCAGGTGCCAGGAGGCCTGGAGTTGGAGTGCAATTCCTGCCACTAGTGAACTGTGGCAACTAGGACAAGGCACTGGCCCTGTTTCCTCGTCTATAAAATGAAATGGCTGCTGCTGATGATGACCTCCAGCCAGGAGCTCTCCATTCTGGACAGATCACACCTGGGGGGAGTCAAGGACCCAGAGGGTGGGGGAGAAGGTGTGGCAGGCAGAGTCACCAAGAGGTGGGGACGCAGCCCAGGAGGGAAGGGGGGGCTGCTGGGCCACGGCCAGAGGAGCCTGGAAAGACTCCTGAAATCTGGGCTTGGGCACTTGGTGGGAGGTGGTGTCCCGCCACCATAGCTAGATGCCCAAGAAGAGGGGAGGCCAGTTCCCTGACCGCTGCTGTCCAGAAAGGGCAGCAGACAGCTCTACCCAGTCGCATGTCATGGACTCTTGCTCTGACCTCCCCCTGACAGGCGCCTCCCTCTTTTCAGGACCTGTTCAGCAGGCAGAAGGGCTACCTAGAGGAGGAGCTGGACTACAGGAAGCAAGCCCTCGACCAGGCTTACCTGGTAGGACCGGAAGTGGGTTTGACACTTTGGCTTTTTGGACTCCACATTAGAGGCTGCTTTCTCCTGGGGGTTGGTGCTGTTTCTTAGGGCCCTTACTGGGGCTGTGGGGAGGGGAGATATCACACCATCTTCACATTGTGACTAGAAAGACCTGCAGGTGGCTGATTTTCAAAATCCATCACAATTTCAAAAATTATCAGTTACCTTGATGGCTTCTTGAGATAAGCTTATTAAATTCTAGTAATCATTTGATATAAACAAAAAGAAACTGATTTTTTAAGCTTTCTTTCTTTCTTTATCTTTTTTATTTTGTTTGCTTATTTTATGTGGTGCTGAGGATCGAACCCAGTACTTTACATGTGCAAGGCGAGTGCTCTGCCACTGAGCTACAATCTCAGCCCCAAGAAGAAACTGTTTTTTATGTGTTTGTTTATACTTAAATATTTATTTATGCTTAAAATCCAAAAGTAAGTTTTCCTGTAAATAGGAAAAATGGAATATCCCAAAGGAAGCAGGGGCAGAGCAATGAGTTGAGGTCAGATGAGAGCAGAACAAAAGTAGCCAGTTGTAAAGTCCTGTATGACTTTGGGTTTGGGTCAAAAAATTGGTTCTAGGCTTCCTGGTGATAAAGGTCCAGTTTGTGTGTCCTCACAGCCAAAGCCACACACATGCTCCCTGCACCGAGAGAATCCTCCCGTGGGGATGGGGATAATGAGAGGACCTCCAGGATGTCCCCAGAGTGGAGAGGAGTGGCAGTCTGATGCCACTCCCTTCAGGGAGCACTGCATTGTGCTTAGAAGGCTTGTGGTTAAAATCATTTTATAGAGTGGGCTTGCCCCTGAGAATGCAAACAGCACACCGAAAAACACTGTCCAGCCTGGGTCCGGTGAATGGCTCCCGCAGCCTGGGCTTAGTGTAGGTAGACGGGAGACTCCGGAAGCAAACCCAGTACGCCTCCCTGTGACCCTGGGCCCTTCCTGTGAAGACTGAGGAGGGACTCCCAGGCCCCAGCAGGAGCTGCGCAGTGACGAGATGGATTCAGCCTCTCAGCTCCTATTTCTGAGCCAGCAAGGGAGGGAATGACAGCGGTGAGCAAAGGGAGACCTTCCTTCCCAGCTGCAGGCTGCCTCGGCCTCCCTCTTTAACTGCTTTGGTCTTCCGTGACTCCATCCAGTCTTGGTCCTTTGGTGAACATCCTGGGAGGACCTATCATTTCTGTCCTACTGCATTGCCCCACCCTGACACCTCCAACAGCTCTGAGGACACTGCCCAGGAGATGCTTTGGAAAATCCACAGGACCTCTCCAGCCTCCATGTGCAGAAGGACGGACCCAGACTCCAAGAGGAAAAGAAGCGAGCAGCTTGCAAGCTCACGGTTCACAGAACGTGATTTTCAAGGAGCTTCTTGCAGAATGCAGAACTGATGTTTCCCAAAACATGCTTCAGGAACCTCGGACTCCATGCTTCTTTGTCTAAGTGCCCCTTGCAGGAAGGCTCTGGGGACCTTGGAGTGCAGATCTGCAGAGAACTCCCCTCTGCGTGCTGATCCTGCTGTCCTGTAGACACTAAAGCCACACCTGAAATATATCCTGAAGCCTGAAGCGGGCAGGGTGCCCCCAAGGGCTTTTCATCTTGTGCCTGGACCCGATCTGATGTGGCCTAGATGAGCTCTAATGGTCAGGGAGGTGGCAGCTCTGTGCATTCGGGCTGGAGCGAGGACAGCAGGTGGCAGACGCATGCCTGGCTCCTGTAGCCTTCAGCTTTGTGAGGGTGGAGTGAGGTGGGCCTCTGGACTCTGCAGGGCTGCTTCCTGGAGGCTGGCCGCATGGGGTCTTTTAGGGAGGGCTCAGCCAGCAGATACAGGCGAGTTCCCCCGCCGTGGAGCCCACTGGAGCCTCTGGCTGTGCCATTGGATGGACTCATCCTTCTAATTTCCGAGGGCAAGGATAAGGCCTGTGGCTGGAACCAGTCACTGCCTGAAGGGTCTGAGATCTCACCAGGAAATTGGCCTGCTGCAGCCGGGGAAGGGGATTTGCAGAGCCATAGCTGGTAGTCAAGCTGTTGGGGCCCCGGGTTGACCTTACCATGGTGGTCTCCATGGTGACAGATGGTGCATCTGTACCACCTGAGGTGTCTTTGTAAGAGAAGCAGCTGTCCCTTGGTGGAGTGGGGTGGGGCTTTAGGGAGACCCAAAGGAGGAATTTCTCTCTCCATCCCCAAATGTCCTGGCAAGGCAGCTGTGTTTCTAGGTGGCCAGCTGTGGAGCTGATAGAGTAAGGGTCCCCTAAAGGCTAGAACCTGGCCTTTGTCAGGGTCCTCAGCTGGCCACTGGTGTCCATTCACTTTGCTAGCAAAGGGCACCTTGCTCTTCTGAGGTGGGGACGAGGACATCTTCACTGTCTGCTCTGGGTTAGAGTTGTGTTCCTAACACACTTGAAAACCAGATGCCTGCACTGGAGACACCTTGTCCCATGACACCTGTTAGAAGGGGAGGTTTATCCCCAAGGTGAGGAGAGTCAATTGGAAGCCAAATATGAAATAAAAGCCAGCTGAAGCAAACCCCCCTCTGAATCCCACACTTAAGGGGTTATTTCTTTGGCTTTTTCTTCTTGCCCTTGTCCCCTAGTGCACTGAGGTGGGGCAGCTTGATTGACAGAGTGATTCAGTGGTGCATGCTGGGTGAGGACCCACTGCCAGGCTGAGGCCTTGCTGCCCCGGGCCCTGCATGCCCCTTCCCTGCTGAGGCCCCCACTCTGTGTCCATCAGCAGCAGCCCCTGGCCATGACTGTCCACCCCTTAGTGACCTCTGTGATTTGGGCTGTGCAGAAAATCCAGGACCTGGAGGCCACGCTGTACAATGCCCTGCAGCAGGAGCCGGGCCGGATGGCCAGCGAGGCGCTGAGCGCTGGCCAGCGCGAGGACCTGCAGGCCGCTGTGGAGAAGGTGCGCCGGCAGATCCTGAGGCAGAGCCGCGAGTTCGACAGCCAGATCCTGCGGGAGCGCATGGAGCTGCTGCAGCAGGCACAGCAGGTAGGGCCATGGCCGCCGCACCCCGCCTGCCGCCCTGCACACCCGGCACTCTAGCCTGGCTGACCCTCAGGGGCGTCTGGTATCCCAGGTACGCTGCTGGACAGCCAGCATGAGGCAGTCCCCTGGTGTGAGGCCTGTGTGCTCATGGCCACCCCCCATAGCCTGGCAGGGAAGAGGACAGCTAATTTGAGAGGTAAACCTGGGAGCTGAAGACCTCGGCATATTCTGAGGTTTTGCTGTCCTCTGTGGGTTTAGTGTGCTGCTGGCATGGAGCAGGCAGGTCTCAGGGCTCCTGGGTGACAATGCAGGAAGAGCAGCCGCGGGCATCTGGAGCCTATCTGGTGGGCCCTTTACCTCGTGGTGCCCCTGGGGGTGGGCCCTAGAATGCCCATTTCCTAGATGAGAAACAGGCTAAGGGGACTCTCATGTGACTGAAGGTCACATACTAGTCAGGGATTCTACCAATAAGAAAGATCTAGATTACCCATGGGGAGAGGAGAGGGAGGATGAGAGAAAGAGCATGTGGGCGAGAGAGTGAGAGCGAGAGAGAGAGAGAGAGAGATGGAGGATTGATTTATTTTAAGGAACTGGCTCCGGCCATTGTAGAGGTTGGCAAGTCAAAGTCTGCAGGGCAGGCCGGAAAGCTGGACACCAGGGAAGAGGGAATCCTGGCAGCAGAGGCCTCTGTCCTTGAGCCAAGCTCCCCAGCTGCACTAGTGGTTCTCAGCAGCTCGCCTCCAGGTGCACTGTTCCCTGGCAGGTGCTGAGGCTTGGCCGGGCCCTCCGGGGCAGCACACAGGTGACTGGTGTTGCTGGGATGCTCACCAGCCACCACCATTCCAGTGTCACCACATGTAGCAGTAGAGGACACAGAACCCCAGCCATCCTCAAAGATGCGCAGACTTGGTGTGCACCTGTGTGCTGGGACTGTGTGCTGGGCACTTCCCTTTCAGGATTCCCTGGATTTGGGCACTCAGGTAGGGTTCCTGGGAAGAGGGGGTTTTCCTTACGGCAACCAGGGACACAAGGTGTTGGTGGAAGTGTATTGTGCACCTTCCACATGCCAGGGCCCATTCTGGCAGGTGAGTGTGGAGGGTGACAGTCTCTGCCTTCCTGGAGAGGGCACTGAGATTCCAGCCAGGGGAACAAGCAGCCCACGGATAGACATGAAGGGTGCTGGACAGCCGCAAAGGCGAAGATGCAGGGAGGGGGTGAGCTGGCCTGTTGCCCGCAGAGGGAGCAGCGTGCCCAAAGGCCCTGAGGTGGGGCAGGTTTACTGTGCTCCGTGAGTGCTTTGTGGGTTTTGACAGAATTTTCAAAGTAGCACACTCTCTCCTGCATGTGTTTATAGGAGCTTTAGGAGAAACCACTAACCTGACATGACAGTTGTCATAAGCTTCAATAAAACCCGGAGGTGTGAGCTGCTGTGTGCAATGCCCAGCCCCTGGTTGGCCCTCGGCTAGTCAGGTCTCACCCCAGTTTAACAGATGGAAAAACAGAGGCCCTCTGGCCGAAACGGCGGGAAGCAGTGGCCTTCCCCTCCCAGCCAGCACAGGTCCATTGCCCCCGTCTCCACCCCTCAGGTTTATCAGTCATTCCTTACAAGTGTCCATTCTGCTCTGATTTGATAGTTTCAAAAATCTGGTCTTTTCAAAAAATAATACTACAAAACCCATTTATTTTGTTCGAAGGGAAAAGGAGACAAGAATTTCAGACCTGAAATACAGTGATTTTCAGTTTTTCCTCCAGGACACGAAAAATGGTAGCTTAGAAGTACATGTGGAAGCTGGAACATGGCATAGGGCACCGGTGTAGGGGCAGAGAGGCTTGGGTCTCCTGTCCCCTTGCAGCATGGCCTGAGATAGCCGCTGGGGTTGCCCGTCATCCTGAGCTGCCCGCACTTGTCTTGCTCCTGTCCCTGCTCACTGCCCGCTCTCTTCACTGTATCCCCACTAGAACACCAGCTCCCTCGGAGTGTATGTGGATCCCTGCTACAACCCAGTGCATGGCACAAGGCTGGGTGCAAACACAACGTCGTAGACGCCACACACAATTCAGTACCACTCCTCAGGATGTGACGCCACAGGCAGCACCACAGCACAGGTGCCCAGCACCCCACAGCAGGGGCTGGGCCAACACTGGCCATTTAGGCATGGACCCTGGCTCTGGCTGCCTGCTCTGGACAGGACGGGCCCATTTCATCTGGCCATGGACTACACACCTGTCCCATGGAATATAGTCCAAATTGGGTCACTTGTCTGCCTGTCCCCAGCCCCCTGCTGACACGTGCATTTCCAAGCCCTGTGAACTAAGGGAAAGGAACCCCCGAGAGCTGACATGCCTTCCCCAACACGATTACTGTGCTTTGCGCACGTTCTGCCTGAGCAGGGGTAGAGGTGAAGCCGCAGTGTGGCCTCGCTGTGCCCCTCTGGGGTCTCCTAGCACCTGTTGTCCTGAGAGAAGTCTGCTGGGACATTACCCAGTCGCAGCACCCTCCCCGTGTCTCTGCCCTAGAGGCCTCCACGACACCAGGACCCCTCATCCCCACCCTCCCCAAAGACCCTCAAAAGTCGGGGCCGCTTAGCCTGGCGCTTGGAGCCCCTCCACCTCGCCTGGGGCTCCCCTGCTTGCCATCTTGCCGTTTGGCTTTGACTTTTCCAATGCCTGTATGCCGAGCGCTGTTCCAGGTGCTGGGCTCAGTGGGGACAGAGTCGGCCCCACTGCAGTCCTATCCCAGGGCCTGGGGGAGGGCCTGCCACATTGTAAAAGGTTCATGAAAGGTTGTGGGTGGAGCCCACCCACACTGTGGGCTGCTGACACTTTGCATGGGCCTCATCTCACCCTAGGGTCAGGGGTCACTGCAGACACAACAGAAAAGGGGCCCAGGCTTGGGGCAGTTGGGGCACTCACCCAAGTCCCTCAGTCTATAAGTCGGGGCCCAGAACCCAAGCCAGGCTGAGCTGAGCTCCCTGCTCACTCTCAGATGCTCTTCTGACCCTGCAACACTATGTGAGACTTGTCAGGGGACGGTTGTCACCAGACTGGGGTCATACACCGGTACCTTGTATGGGAGAGTCCGAGGTGCCATTCTTAATCACGCATGGAGTACTTCCCAGCACCAGGCTCTGCTGTGATTCATGGACACAGCAGCTCCATTGCCCTCAGTGTACAGATGACCGTCCCATCTTCAGAGGGGTCGAGGTCTTCCTCCCAGCTCCTGCATCAGGAGAGTGTTCTTTGTCTCCTTCAGGTCAGGCTGCTCTGCTTGGCTGTCCCGATTTTCCTGAAATCAAAATGGCATCATTGCCCTGTCTACAGCCTTGTCGCTCCCCAGGACACTCCCAGCTCAATGGGCACCTCATCGGGACATCCCATCCCTCCTGGCCTCCTCACATCCCTCACCTAGGACCCCAGCCTCCTGGTACAAGCTGTCCTCTCTGCCTGGGCTTCCTGTCACCTCCTGTACAACTGGCAGTGGACCTTCAGAGCCCTGCCAGACTTGATGCCTCCTTTGGGGTCTCAGCCCTCAGCTCCATCCTTCACCCACCTGCAGGTCTCTCCAGTGTGACCTGAGTGTGGCCTTTTCGGGCACTCATGTAAGACAGCACCCCCCACCTCCACCCTCAGTGCTCCTTGAGTCTCAGTGATGTCATTGCTCATCTGCTGAACAGTCTCTGTATTCATGTGCTGCTGCTGGCTGAACCCTAACTGGTCTCTAAACTCTTCAAAGTGGGGACTTTGTCTCCCTGGCACATATTGAGCTATAGTTGCAGAGGAATGCCTATAGTTGTGGTTCTCAAAGTAGGTCCCTGGACTAGCAGTGTTCACATCCCCTGGGATTCACTGCAAATGCACCCCTGAGGGTGCACCAGCAGACCTCCTGCTGACGCTGATGTGGGTGGGGAACTGGGGCTCTCCAGAATGCACAGAGGGCTTCTCTGGGTCTCTGGAGGCCCCGTATCTTGTTGACCTAAGTGGCCTCCCTTACCCCTCACAGCCCTCTCTTGGTGAATGAGGTCTCTGTCTCCATCCAGGGCTGACAAGGGCTGTAGCCAGCTGGGCCACTGGCGGGGGTGGCCCACTTGAGATGGTGAAACTCTCTTGATCACACCACAAACTGGAGAAGGTTGTATTTGCCAGACCTGAGGGTCGAGGGGTGATTGAAAAGCCACCTGGGAGGGTGGGTGGCCCACAGGGGCTCAGGAGGTGCAGGACTGAGTGGAGTGACCCCTGTCTGGCCTGCGGGGACAGAGGCCTTCTTGCAACTCAGTGCTGAAGTGAGAAAGTCCCAGCAGACCTGGTACCTAGTGCCAAGTAGGGTTCTGAGGGGGTGGCAGGTGCCCAGAGGTGCCCTCTCCACCCTTCTCCTTCCCCAGACTCCAGCTGAACAAATGTTGGACAGATCTGTGATTTGGAGTTACAGCCAATCCATGATCTTTATGAGCCTGCCCCAGGCCCCTGCCTGATTTGGTCCTTTTTTGACTTTTGTATTTTTTAAATTTAAAAGGTCTGTCTTGGGGGTGCTATTTCCACCAACAGCTGGAATCCATCTGTAGTGACTGGCGTCAGCGGCGTTCCTTTGGGAGCACTGGCTGGAGAGGAGCAGGGTGGTCACAGATGGCACGGGTGCTCACGGAGCTGCCCGCTGCGTATGCTGCATATTTCACCCTTTGCTGCCTCCACACCAGGCCACCATGAGATGTGAAGGGTCAGGTTTTGAATTGGGACAAGCTACTTTTCGTAATGCCTCCTGATCTCTGTTTCAGAGAGTACGGGACTTGGAGGACAAACTTGAGCTTCAGAAGCGGCACCTGAAGGAGCTGGAGGAAAAGGTAGGTGTCCGGGGCTCATGTGTCCTGTGACTCTGCCCCTGAGATGCTTCTGGGAAACTTTGGCTTTCCCTGTGGTTTCATAATGTCCAAAGATTGGGTGTGGCCTCCAGCCTTCCCCTCTCCAGTCCTCCCAAAGCAGCGCTTCCAGAGAAATCTGTGCCTCCCTCAAGGGCCCTCTGACAAAGAGGCAGAGTGCTGCCCAAACCTCTGCAGCGTGTGTGTATGTGTGTGTGAGTGTGTGGTGTCATCCACAGAATCCCTCTGCCGCCTCACGGGGAAGCGTGTGGGAGCACTAGCAAACTAACCTCTTTTGTCTGGAATAAACCGGGTTAGACTGTGACAGGGCTGTCCTGTCCCCACCACAGACATGGGCCGTCATCCCTGGATTCACTCATGTTAAACGCTTTCCATAGACCAAAAGTCAGGCATGTGTTTCTCCCTCCAGGGGGAAGGAGACTGGTCTCTTGCTGACCAGCGGGTGTTTCCCACTCAGCCCCACTGGTCCCTGTGTACTTAGGGCTGTCTTATGGGTGAGGAAACCCAGGTTGAAGTGAATTGGGAAGCTGGTCCTTGGTTCCAGGTGGGAAGGGGCAGCTGGGATCTTCCTAGATGTTGTGACCTCTCCACTTGCACCCAACTCACTCCATTGATCCTGGTGGACACATGGGACTTGTGGGGGACCACACAAGCAAAGCTGCTCGTGGGGGCATTTGCCACTTCCCATGTACCCACCTGGTGGCCACGGATCACTTGAGGACAGGGGCCAAGTTCTATTCATTCTTCATCCGAGACAGGGAGTAGGGCATCCTCTGGTGCTGGTGGGATGAGTAAAGGAAGGGCCACACGTGAGCGCAGAGGAAGGCCTCAGTGGCATAGCTAACGTGGTAGAGGTGCAGGGACAGGATGCAGGGCTCCTGCCTCTGCCTGGCCAGGGGCGGGGGAGTCTGAGGCTGGTAGGCCTGAGGAGGCCATTCCCTCTTAAAGGCAATGGGAAGAAGGCCCATGGAGGAAGAGGGAGAAGGGCATTTCTGGGCCTACGCCTCGGTGTCTGTCTTGTGAGAGAACATTAACCCCCAGGAACAACCAGGGCCGTCATTGGGCGTCACTGGAAGCAGGATGTCCAGAAGGGGGCGGCAGCCCTGCGTAGCACTGTGGGCAGGAAAGATAGGACCTCCTAAGGTCAGAGCCCTGCTGCCTAGAGCACAGGGCCTGGCTGGCTGCGCAGCCAGTGGAGTCCTCAAGGGGGCGGCAGGGAGGCAGGGATTGGTGCTGGAGCCCTTCTGGGAAGGCGTCCACTGCGGATTCCTAGAGCCCCCATGGCAGGCGCCCACTCCTGTCCAGCCTCCTGAGAGGATCTCAGGATAATTCCCTTGGAGATTTCCTGGGGTGAGCTGGCTTTGTAGGCCACTGCATCTGGGTTCTGCCCTGGTTTGGCCCCGATAGGCCCTGAAATCAGGGGAATGTGTCCTTTGCTCCCAGCCCGGAGTCCCATCTGCTGCTGGGAAGGCTGCCCTGTCTCCCATGATGGTGGCAAAGATGACATTAGACAGAGGATGTAAAAGCTCTTAGCACAAGGCCCAGCCAGACAGGGGCCCCAGCAACCCTCCCGCCCACCTGCCCATCTCCTTGGGACTGGAGGACTTTGGTCAATAATTACAGAGCCATAGAGGACAGAGAAGAGGCTTAAAACACAGCCCCCGTTGCTTGGAGATTGACAGGCCATCGGCTGCACTCTTCCTGGGGAGAACACTGGGGAGACACTGGCATCCCCTGCCCGGCCCCTTTCCGTTCTTTCCTCAAGGCAGGTGCATTGGTCTGTCCCCTTTAGTCCCAGAGGAACTTTCAGAGGCTGTGTATCAAGCAGGAGGCATCAGCCAGGGAAGGACACCTGGTCAGGCCGAGGACCAGGAGCATTCCAGGGTGCCTGCAGGTCACCCGCATTTCCTCATGGCCACCACCTGGCTGTCGTGATGGGGGAAGCTCCAGCTACCCTCATCAGTGGCCAGATGCTCTGCCACAGCCCCTGGGTGGCCCTTCCTGCCCCTGCTTCAGTTTCCCCATGTGGACAAGGAGGCTGGGTGATCTGATAGCCCCTGCAGCTCTCACCTCCAGGGATTCTAAAGAAGCTGCTGGCTGTTTATCTGGACTTTTACTTTTTTCAATAAATAACATGGTGGAGCTAACACCTTGATTTTTAGGGGGAAAAATAACTATTTCAAAAGCCCCAGGTGGTGGTCAGGTAGGTTTCTTGTAATGATTAATGATTCCATTGGAGCAAAGCAAGTCATGAAGAGTTGAAGACATTTTTTTCAACATGGCCTGTATGATTTTTTTGTTCCTGTGTGGCTAGGTTTTTCCTGCTGTTTATTTTTCTTTTTAAAGTCAACTGATCAAAAGACACAAAGAATTTTAAAACAGTGAATCTCTTGGAAGGAAAAAACCCTAGAAGGGATGGTGGGTCATCTGCAGCTTGTGCTGGGTGACCGGGGTGGTGTCACTTCGTCCCTGCTCAACATGGCCTGGTGTGCTTGTGGGAGTCACCCATCATGACCTCCAGAGGGTTGCACTGTCCTGCCCACCCAGTTTCAGCACCCAAAATTCCCAGATCGGGGTGTAGCCCTCCCCTGGCGCCCTGGGTTGGCAGAGTGCTGGGGAAGTTTGCAGGGGTAGCCCTCTGGGCATGGCGTGCTGGAAGCCGGGCATCCCAGGTGGCATCCGCTCCTGAACCTGCTCGTCTCCAACCTGATGTCATAGATCTTGTAAGATGCTGCCATTGAAATCCATACCACATATCTTACATCTTTTTTCTTTTCTTTTCTTTTCCTCATTTTCTTTTGGTCTTATGTTATAGTTTTTGTTCCTTTTTTTGTTTTTCTCACTAGCATTCATTCTGTGGCCTTGACGACTCCAGTGAGCCAGGAACTCGGGTTGGTATGCTTTCCTTTTTACTCATAAAAATGACGATTTTCCAACAAAGGAGGACCCTTCCATCTCTGGCTGGAACAGTGCTGGAGAGAGGGGGCTCCTGGAAGGGGCCTCGTGATGGGTCCCACCCGGGATCTTTGAGTCCCGGTGACCCTGGGGTTCCTGCAGTCCCGCCGTGGCAGGGAGGTTGGGAAGGCATGCTGGGACTAGGAAAGCCCTAGTGGAGTTTCATCCACAGAGGGGTTTTGTTTTATTCCAAGGCCCTTTCCAGTCTGGCCTCAGGTTCCGGTGCTCTCTGTGGCTCTTCTGTCGAGTGTGGAGCGAGTGGGCTTGCATGGTCAGGGGACTGCAGGAGCAGGCAGTTAATAAACCAGTGGCCCAAGTGGCCGGACTGTGACCTACCTGCCAAATGCCCAGGGAGCCCTGCTTCTCCCCCCTGAAGACCCTTGCCCCCTTGCCTGGTATGGATGACTATCTGTGCTCAAGAACCACAAGCAAGAAGCCACCCCCGCAGCTGATCCTGCCCTGATCACTGGGCACCTGTCACCCTGAGTTCCTCCTTTGACATCTGAGCCTTCCATATCTCCTTTTCTGAGTTTCCATTTTGGCCCTGGGGTCTGCCAGGGATCCTGGACTCTAGGGTTCTGCCCTGAATTCAGCCCAGGCTGAGGGACCCAAGCTCCAGGGGTACCCCCTGTGCCCACTAGAGGCCTGGACACCTGGGCTGAGCTCTGACAGCTGGCCCTACCTGCCATCCTCAGGGCAGCATCCCCTGATGCTGACTGCTGCCCACAAGGCTTAGGTCTGGTACCTTCTACCCTCGGGTCAGGGACAGAGTATACTACATACTGGCTGTCCACTCAATGTGAATGGACAAAGGAATGCTCTCAGGTTGAGACAGCTCACCTCGTCCACTAAGGAGGGGCACGGGTGGGGATGGAGGACAGGAGATTCAAATCCTGCTTGCTATGCCCCTAGATCATCAGGGAAGACCCCCTGGGGCTCTGCTGGAGAGCTCAAGATGGCACGGGGTAGGTGGGGGCAGATAAGTTAGGGACCATCCAGCCATTTGAACCTACATTCTTGTGTCACTTCAAATTATTTTTAATCTTACAGGATATAAAAAGAGTTTATGGAATGAGCTGAGTCCTGCGGCAGCCTCAACCCTACTCAAACCAAAATTCAACAGCAAACAAGTTATTCAAAGCCCAGAGACTGAAAACAGAATTCACATGTGTTTGAAAACAGCTTTAAAGGGAGGCCTCTCAACGTGTGGCTGCGTCCCAGCTAGCCCAGGCTGAAAGGACTCTGTGGGACAATGGGATCATGTCAAACTCAGTCACAGCTGGGTCCCAATCTTGGCACCTTCAGGAGCCTGAGGGGCAGAGACCTGGAAGCCAGGAAACCAAGTGCAATTAGCAGGAACTGAGGGGCTGGAGAGCCACTACACTGTCTGGGGACCAACTTGAGTCCCTGTCCCCACACTGTATGCCTCCCCCAGCTGTGGCGAAGGTGCCCAGCTGGACCCAGATGCCCCCTCTGCCCAGTGTATATAAATCTCGTTGAATCGTGCCGTGTTCATCACGGAGTCTTTCTGCCGGAGCTACTTGAAATGTCCCTGTGATCAGAACCCAAAGCCTGGCCCTGTCAGCAAAGCCCTCTGGCTCTGTGCACAGCTGGATGTAGCAGCTGGCAGAGAGAGAGAACTGGAGCCTCGCCCACCATGGAGAAGTGGACCCCAGGGACCGAGGATTTCCACTCTTGCAGGTGTGGCATGGCAGAAGTTCTAAAGAACAGCTCTCCCCAGGACCAGGTGGAGTGGGGACCAAGAGCAGCATGTCCACCCCAGGCCATGCTCAGACCTGTCTTCTGGCTTCTTGATTTTAATTTGCAAGGGGCATGGAGGAAGAAAAAGCTGGCAGGTAGAGCAGCTCCAGCCACCCTGAGGACACAGGTGCCCCCCAGGTCTGAGGCCAAGCCACTCCCTCACTCTCCCCAGAGAAGAGTAAACGCCCCGCTCCAGGGAACCTGAATTGAGCAGAGAGGTGCCCCATGGCCAGGTGGCTGTGTCTCCCTGAAGAAGGATGGCGGGCAACGTAGGGAGGCCCTGCCCGCTGGCAGAAGTTGAGACCCGGAGGAAGCTCTGGAGAAGTGCCTTGAGTGTTGTTCTAGGGTGGAGGGGGCACCTTGGAACGCACCTGATCACGTGACCATCCTCCCCAAACTTGCAGAAGCAGGACACTTGCTTTTAGGTGAGGTGGCTGAAGAGGCGTGTGGAAGGGAAAGAGGACGGCCCCTCTGTGGGTAGGCCGGGATGCTGCTGGGTGCGGCTTCGTGGAAGCCATGCCAAAGGTGCCACCCTGAGATTTCCTGCAAGAAGAACCTTGCAGAAAAGGGAAATGACTGGAGTTACAGCTGCTGCAGGGCCCCTGGCAGTGGGGACCTACAGAGGCCCTGGAGTTCTTGGTAGACCAGATCCAAGGATGGAGAAGGCAGAACCCATGCTCTGCACCCGAGGGGACCCAGCCAGATGGGAAGGGGCAGCCCCTTCACATCAAATCCAAGAGTCGAGGGCTGGAGGCAAGCACCCAAGAACAGCTGAGAAGCACCCACTTTGTTGAAAACCAAACCTCAGAGCATCTGTGACTCACCATCACTTGGTGACCAGGTGCCAAGGCACTGCTGGTACATTGGCTTGAAAATGGAGGCCAGGATGGGAGTGTGGCGTCAGCACGAGTGAAGACCAGAGGCCCTCCCTGCTCCAGACGAGCAGAGGAAGGTCCCTGCACTGACTCTGGGGGCAGAGTGCGGAGCAGCCCCAGGTGGTCCTGGGGGTGCCCAGGCTCTCTGTTCCCACAGCACAGTGTCTGTCCAGCATCCCTACAGGACTGTGCTGGGATGTGGTCCTTGTGTCCTCTTGTAGCTGGGCAGTATCTGTGACTGCTCAGCTATCTCACTCAGACAACAGGAGGCGAGTGGACTTGGCTTTGAACTCTGAGCCATGTGGTCACTCCCAGCCCCCACTTCCCTGCTGCAGACATTGGCCACGTTCTCACGGCTCTGAGGAACAGGGGTGGCAGTCCCATGCTGTGCCTCACAGAGGCTATCTGTGGCCATACTCAGACAGACTCCCAAGGATCCCTGGGATCCTGGACTCTCCTGGCAGGAGTGCAGCACCCACCACATCAACGGGAGCAGTGCTCCAAGGAGGCTCTACAGCCACCCATGGGGCCAGGGCCCATTCTCTGCAGCCCCCGGAGCCAGCTCAGGACCAGGGTATGAGGCCCACACAGGCAGGGGTGGGGACTGCCCTGCATGGGAGTCCCCAGTCCCTAGCAGAAGCCAGCATTTCTTGTTGCCTTCCCAGGCCCCTGCCAGGGACAGGCCCAGCCTGGGAACAGGAGCTACAGTACTCAAGGATCCTCGGCGTGGCTGGCCACCAGGTGTGCACTCCACCTGCTCCACAGCCCTGGGGTGCTGAGTTGCAGCCTGGGTGGCTGACCCAGGTCACTTTCTCCTCCAGAGGAAGAAGGATGGCCCAACCCTGCCCCAGATCCACTGTGGACACAGAGAGCGGTCTCCGCCTCCCACCCTCTGTTGGCTGGTGCCATGGTGAGGACCTGGGGCAGAGAAGCCGTGGCCCTCAAGCTGCGTTCTGGCTTTTGGCAGCCTGTGGAGCTGGGAAGGAGGCCCTGTCTGAGCCAGGAGACTGGCTATGAAGACTGAAATGCCAAGCCACATACAGGATCCAGACCTCTGGTTCTAGGTGGGGACCGTCCCGAGGCTACAGGGCGTGTGTCTCTGATGCCCCTTGGCTCCAAGCTCCAGCTGGTCTACATGAGTTTTGCCATGGCGCACCTGCTGGGTGTTGGGGGAGGTACAGGAGGCGGGGCTGTACTCTGGGCGATTCCCACCCCACCTGGTCCACCCCACGGGTCTTGCTGAGGCCTTGGGCTGGGCCTCTAAGGGGGGACCAGTGCAAGGCAGGGTCAAGTGCCCTGGGGAGCTGCATCCCTGCTCCCCCTCTCCTCCACCTGCAGTGTCAAGACACACATCTCCTGCTTTCCTGCAGCTTCCCTAACCAGCTTGTCCCCAGGAGGAGTCACACCTGACCCTCCCAGTACAAACAACTCTGATTTTTGCTTATTTCTTACATTTAACGGGAGCCGGCTAGGGGTCTGGCACATTGGATGGGAAACTCCAACCCAGCCAGTTTGGGAGCTTCTTCCTTCAGGCTATCTAAGAATTCTTGGGGACTTCTGCAGACCCCAACCCATGCCCTAGTGGCCCACTCTGTGGTAGGTGCAGCCTCTCTTTCCCTCCCCATCTCTCCAGGGCTGCCTATCTTGGGGTCTCAGCCACAGCCTGTGTCCTTCCTGTGATCATTCTTAGCTGTGGGGGACCTCTCCAAGGCCCCCAAGGGTGGGGGCCCTCACAGCCTCTCCATGACCATCTGCTCCCCTCCCTTGGCTGCCCAGCACCTACCCTCAGAGAAGACAGGATCCATGGGCTCAGGCCTCCACCCTGCAGCCCAGCCGGGCGGTAAGCCACATTCCTCTTCCGTCTCCCCCAGCCCGCGTTTTCCTCTCCTGAGAGTCTTGGTTAGTCGTCCAGGAAGAGCCCAAAGATGCTCCCTTGGGCTGAGGCCTCAGGCTTCAGTTGCCTGTGCCCTGTCCTCAGGTGGGGACTGTAGGGGAGGGCTCTCTCAGCTGCCTTCAGCCTCTGCAGTGCTCCTGCTGCAGGGGATCCTCCCAGCTGGGGCTCAGGGGCCAGGCACTCAGGGAACCCTCAATACAGCCCCAGGGGTAGGGGCCTGAGGTCAGTTTCTTGTTCCAAGGGACTGAGTCAGGTGCTAGGATCCTGCGCTGAGCAGGTGGTGTGGCAAGCCAGGGCAGGGTGTCCCTGCCAGCGCCCAGCCAGTGTGGACCCCAGAGCGTGGAGGGCACTGCTGAATGTGTGAGGGGGCTTGTTCATTCCTCCATGGCGCATAGATGCCCCTCCCCTCCTTAGATAGTGTTTACCCCCCCCCCCTTGCAGGAGGCATTAATTTGTCCAGATTGTACCTGAGAGGTGACGAGATGGGGTTCCAAGCCAGGTGGCTGGCCCAGCCCAGCCCTAGGACCTGAGAGGCTCACTCGGCCCTCAAGGCCAGCCCCCCCACCCCTCGTGGCCACCCACATGTCACCTCTTCTGAGGACATGCCATCCAAAAAAATTTTTAAAAAGCTTCTCCCAGCTCAGATGCCCTCTCAGCAAGGGGAGGAAAGAAAGAAAACAGCTTTATTGGAGGATGAGCATGAAGCCAGGGGAGATGTGCATCCTGAGTGGCCCTGGGGACACTGGAGCCAGAAAGCTTACCTATCCCGCGCTCTCATGATGACCCATGGCTAGTCCTTAAGTCAGGTCGAAAGCACCTGCTACCTGGGATTCCTCCCACATTCTCCTGGTGACGGGGGACCTTTCTGTGTTCACCTCTGTCTCTGCGAGAGGAGGAGTTTTGATGACTCGGAGCCAGGGCCAGGTAAGCACCTACCTGCCACATGACCAGAGGGTGCTCTTCCTGGTGTTCAGGTCCACAGAGGTGGTTCTGGGGCCTGGAGAAAGACATTTTGGGGCCATAAAACGGCAAAAGGCCCCCGTGGTCTCAGAAGGGTTCACATATGCACCCGGCCCTCAGGATCCAGCCCTTCCTCCTGTGGATTTGACCAATGGCAGACAAAGACTCTAGAAAAAACGTTGCTGTGGCCTGTGTGCTGAGCAGCGCGGGCCTTTCTGTTTCTTCATCCCCGGGCAACTCAGCGCAGCAGCCACATGCCAGGGTCGGAGTCTCTGGAGGTGATTTAAGATCCGTGGAGGACGTGTGTGGGTTCTACGCAAATCCTATGCTTTTCCTTAGAGGCCCTTGAGCATCCTGGGCTTTGGTGTTTGTGGGCATTCTGGGAGGCCAGACTTACCCCAGGCCAAAAAGAGTCCCAGAGAAGTCACCTGGCATGAAAAGTTAAGGGGTGCACAAAGGAGAACTGGGATTTCCACCGAGGGATGGCTTTGTTGCCATGAGATGAAGAAAACCTGATGAGTGTTCTAAAGTAAGTGCTCAAGAAAAGGGAGGGAGAAGCCCCCTCCTATCTTTACTGGGAGAATTAAGCTCTCAGTTTCTCACTGTCCTCACAGCGCTCGGTCTGCCTGGCCTCCTCCCACAGGGCTGCCTGCCCTGTTCCTGCCTCTGTAAACCTGAGGGCTGGATCCTCACCATTTGTCAGGCCAGTCACCTCCCTAGCTCTGAATACCTCAGCACCCACCAGTGCCTCAGAGACACCAGAGTCCCCCGAGCGCCTGTCTACATACAGCCCGGAGCCATGCTTGAGTGCCCCTTGGCCAGCCACACCCAGCCACTTCATTCCCATAGGGCTGTGGCCTGAGGATGGCTCCCTGGGGACTCTGTCACCCCTGTCCCGGCAGCAGCTCATCATTCCTCCTGCATCTCTGAGCCTCACTCCCTCTCCCACCTCTGGGCTCCCAAAGGGCCCCTCTGTTTTGCCCTGGGGTCCTGTCGCACCCATGCCTATTGTAGCTCCCAGGCCAGTTTGGGAGTCAGACCTGCATCTGAGTCCTGATTCTGCCACATTCCAGCCCTCTGTGGGGCCTGGACAGCTCCTCCACCCTCCCAAGTCCCTCTTCCACCATCTGGAAAAGGGTCTTATTGATGCCACCCAGTAAGTCACCTAGCTGGTCACCAGCATTGTGCTGGTGAGGCAGAGAAGGACTCCCAGGCAGCATCAACTTCCTGTCCCTTTTGCCTAGCAGATTTCAAGTCCTTCATAAGTAGGGCACCAAGGGAGGGGGCTTCATCCATTCTGGGGTAAAGTCTTGAGCCTCACTTGCTACTGAGAATCTGTGACACTCTTGTGGTCCTACTAGGACATCTTACTTTTCTCTTTGTGCTGGAGGTTGGGCATTTCATCCCAGGTGGTTTTTCGGACTCTGTTGCTCTGGTGAGTCTGGCTAGGGACATGTAAAGCGAGAGGCTTTCATTCATATTGGATGAGCTGGTGGAGAGAGACCCATCACTGTCTCATGAATAATCCACCTGTTCTTGCCCTCCTCAAAGGACACTCTCCTGAAGGATGTTTCCAAAGTCACTGAGCCACCTTGAACTCTCCATAAAGTCCACGTTGCAAACTCACTTAATATTATGAAATCTTGATCTGTGAAGTATCTATGGGATGGAGCCCACAGCTCAGGGACGAACTGAGAAGAGTTTCAGCTATGTCATCAGAGCCCCCAGCAGTGATGCGTTGGATGTCACGCACGTGGATGTGAAGATCGACACATGCTGGATATTCCGGGACCTGGAGGAGAGTGGTGAAGCACAGGGGTGCCTTCCAGAAGAAGTGGCCGGGACCCCAGAGGTGGACACGGGGATGCTCGGGAAGCAGCTGGAATCCTCAGAGCAGAAGCCTGTGGCAGCTGTGAACACGCACGTGATGTCGGAGTCCAGGCTGAGGAGCAGGTGGGTATGCATCGTGGGCTCTTGTGTGTTTGGCAAATCCTGGGGCGTCACAGGCGTGTCACCATGGCACATTGCACCATCCCTCCAGCTGAGGCGTGGTGCACACCCTGCCTGTGTGGGCATCTGCCTCCCTCCTCCTGCCCTCCCTGTGCTCCGCTCTGCAGCTGCATAGGTCCTGCCTTCTCACCTGGGCTTCCATCCCAATCCCGCCAGGGAGAGGCACCTCAAGGGAGTGAGGAAGAGGGGCTGGGGGCTTTTCCTCTCTTCTGCTCTAGCTGCGGCTGCAACAGGTTCTCTGCTCCCTCCGTGGCCCCAACGCTGCTGGGGCCTGACTGGCTCCTGGGCCCCGATCCTTGCTCCCCAGCCCCAGGGGCAGATTGGCTCCAGAGCTGCCAACCTGGGCTGCCTGGCAAGGGTCCGGCCCTCTGACTGTCCCTCATCTTTGCCTCAGGAACTCCACACGGGTTTCTCTCTGGCTGAGCTCCTTGGTGGGGGCCCTTTCCCTAAAGGGGCTGCCATGGCCCTGGGTATGTACATGTGAAGCCAGGTCTTTCTCCAAAGCTCAGGGTTCTGATCACCCATTTCTTCTTCTGTCATGGGAAAAGACCTGTCTCTGAAGAAGAGTCCCAGGAGTTCCCAGAGGGGAGGGGTTCCACTCAGGACTGGGGGACGCTTGGCATACGTGATGGACAAGAACTTCAGCACACACCAGGCTGGCGTGGACAGAGGTTTATTTGGGAAGCAGACACACATTCAAGGAGAATGCGGGCTGTCTCCACAGTGAGAAGCCCCGTCTCGGGCGGGGGCCCCAGTGTCTGTGGAGGAGCCGTAGTCAGGGGCCCAACTGGAGGTGGGCCAGGAGAGGCTGCGGGGGGGACAATTTTGTGCCACTGTAGCCTGTGTGTGCGTTTCCCTCAACCAGGGCGCAGGCCAAGGGCGTGTGGCTGCAGTTACAGCTGCTCCCCAGCACTGCCGCATCTCCGTGGCTCATGGACGCTTCCTTTGAGACTCGGGATACGTTAGTTTCGTTCCCCTCCTTCTCTTCCATTCCTCCTTCCTTCCCTCCCTTCCACACTGGGGACGGAAGCCAGGACTTCACAAGCTAGGCAAGTGCTGTGCTGAAGTGCCCCAGCCTCCTGAGGACTTCTGGACACCCAGCCAGCAGAATGAGGCCACGCCTTCTCAGAAGGGAGCCCAGAGTAGACATGCAGTGCAGCTGTGGCCGGGTCCCTAACCAAGGCTGCCTGGTGCCTTGGCCTGTGGTGGTACTCCACAGTTTTGTTTCTTGCCTTTGTTTCAAGTTATTAATTGTGTATTTAAATATAATTTACTGTTTTTCTTCTGGGTAAACCATTCAAACAAGCTGGACCTGGTGGCGCATACCTCTAATTCCAGCTACTGGGGAGGCTGAGGCAGGAGGATTGCAAGTTTGAGGACATCCTGGACAACTTATCAAAACCCTATCTCAAAATAAACAATAAAAAAGGCCTGGGGGTGTAGCTCAATGGTAGAGCACCCCTAGGCTCAATTCCCAGTGCTTCAAAACACAAAGCCAAAGAATGTTTCACATGAAGACTTTCACAAATGTCCCCCACGTAATCGCCCGTTCACTGCCACCCTGCAGCCTGAAGAACTGGAGGCAGGTGGTCAGCTGGGTCAGTTTTCTTGGGCTGCTGTAACAAAGCACTGCAGGGTGGGGGCTTAGAAAATGACTTCCCCACATTTTCGGAAGCAGCAGTGTGAGGTCAAGGGCTGCTTCTTCCTGCAGCCTCTCTCCTGGGCTTGCAGGTGTGCGGTCGCCGAGGTGTCCCTCTGTGTCTCAATCTCTTTTGATAAGAACATAGTCAGATTGGATTTAATGACGCCACTCTACAACTTCCTTTTAACGTAATTATGGTGGTACAGGCTCTGTCCCCAAATACAGTGGCATTCTGAGGTCCTGGGAGTTAGGACTTTGAAAGGTGAATTTTGAGGAGGACATAACGTCACTCATAACTCTGGTCCTGGGGTTGAGCCCTGGGGAAGACAGGGTGCCAGCCAGAGGCCCTCTCAGTGTAGCCCACGTGAGCTGCATTCACATCTTGGAGGTCACCCACCAGAGGAGGATGGACACAGTTCCTCCACATGAGGGGGACAGCATGAGAGCCCCAGGGACACTGTGGGTGTGGGAGAGGAGACGCCATCCTGGAGAGGGTGTCCTTGACCGTCCCATGGGGGAGAGGGGCTTGTGTCCTCTGGTCTCTTTAAGGACAGGGTGCCCATCTTGCAAAAGAGGGGCAGAGGTACAAAGGCTGGGTGTGTGGCAGGGGTGAGGAGCAACAGCCCTTGCTCTCCCTCCAGGGACCCTCTTGGCCTCCTGGGCCGCAGGTGCCTGGAAGGTATCATCTCCCTCTTTGGATGGAAAAACTGGGGCTGAGGGGACAAAGCTCATCATCCATGGTTTGAAGCATGATTCCAAACTCAGATTTCAGGCCAAATACCTTAGAGGTGTAGTCTAGCTGGGATCAGCAAATAGTTGGCAGCATGCATTGGATTCATTTCCACAAAATAGGATCTTAAAGTATTTATAATAACACAACAGCACTGTTGGAAATTTGAGAAAGAAATCCCTGATCTGTCTTCATGGCGTGAGCACTTTTGTGTAATTGTTTCCAATCTAGATGCCAAGGATGAAGGACAGTGAGGACCTTATTGAGCTCTGGCTTGACATCAGCCACTGTCCGTCCTAGGCAGGTTGAGCCTGGCCAATCCTTAGGACAGTACTGAAAATGAAGCCCTGGTGTTGTTCTCATCCATAGATGGGGAAACCGCAGCTGGTTAGTTAGGTAGCTTACCCAGGCCGCTCCCAGCCATGCAGGGTGGTGGGACTTAGCCAGGCAGTCAGGATGTCCCCTCGGCTGCGATGGGCCAGTGCATTCTGCTGCGTGACAGAACCTTCTAGTTTCATTGCATTCTTTGCAGCACTGTCTACCAATATTTTTAAAAATTTGTTGGTTTAACCAGTGAAAAACATGCCATTGTCCATTTCTTTCATGCCTGAAAACATGAATTTACTGGCCTAGACTCTATATTGCTGTGTGACCTTGACCTGGAACAAGCTACCTTGTAAGTGTCCTGTGGCTGCCATAACAAATGACCATAAACTCGGTGGCTTAAGACAGCACATACTGATTGTCCTTCAGTTCTGGAGGTGAGAAGCTGGAAATGAGCTCAGGTGCATCAAGCTAGGGTGCCAGCAGGGCCCTGCTCCCCCAGAGGCTGTGGGGAAACCGCTCCTTCCTTGCTCATCTTCAAGCCCCCAGTGTAGCTTCTGGGTCACCTAGCTTTCTTCCCTGAAGCCCGCTCTCCCCGTGTCTCCCTCTGACAAGGACATAGTCAGGGCCACCTGGGTAACCAGGGAGGCTCTCCTGTCTCACATGTGTGCCTTGGCCTAATGGCACCTGCAGCCTCTTTTGCACTTCAAGGGTTTTGTCTTGGGTCCCAGGGACCAGGCTTGGGTGAATCTGGGGCTGAGTCATCCTGCCTCAGGGAGACCATCTTCTTCTGCTTGGTTTAGGAATAGGGAGAGGGTCAGAATGCAACATTCTCACGTGTCATGGGGCAGGCTGCCTTTTCTTTCCCCCTCGCTCTCACTGCCTTTCATTAGCAATCAGAAGGCACCAGCCTGACCCTGACTGATTAACTGTTGGGGGGGGGGGGCATTCAGCCCAAAAGGGCCTTGACTATAATCTTCTCCTTAAGGCCCAAGTGCTGGAGTAGGAGAGGAGACTCTTGGACTTATTGTTAATAATGCATCATTTTATTAAACCGTCCAGCAACCATGTGAGCAGGATAGAATTACCTCTATTTTACAGATGAAGTAGGGTCGTGGTGGTGAACACACCCAGTTCAGGGCTGCTGAATGGCAGAACCAGGAGGCAGGGCTGGTCTTCACCCAGGGGAGCAGAGTCTTTCCTGGATGAGGTCAGCAGTGTGAACTCGGTAACGGAGCGAGGATGCAGAGCTTGCTGGCGGAGGCCTCCGTGTGCATGGAGGTTTTCTATCCTAGAAGCCTCCGGCCTCTGCAGTGCCTCTGACAGGAGCGGCCCCCCTGTGGGCCTCACTGTGGGCCCAGGAGCAGCAGCGGGCACTGCAGGGGGAGCTGGTCAGTCAGGTGACTTTCCCTTCCTCTTTCTCTTTAATGTTCTCCCCATCCTGCGGGCATCTCCTTCTACAGACCTGGGGTCAGGCTCACTCCCAGGCCCGGTGCTGCTTTGCTGGTGACACAGCCTCCAGATGACCTAAAGCCGCTGCATGGCTCAGCTGCTCCTGTTGGTTAAGCTGCTTCCTGCTTCTCACTTAGAAGTGGACATTATACAGAGATGGATTTTCTTTTATTCCAGAGCTTTTTCTGAATGTCGATCATTCCCTAGAAAGACTCATAAGAACGTGGCTTGGATGCAAGCAACACACACAGGCCTGAAAGCATGAAATTACTAGATGGCCTAGACTTTATAATGCTGTGTGACCTTAAACAAGCTATCTGATCCCTCTGAGCCTCAGTTTCCCCATGTGTGAAGTCAGGGGAACATTATCCCCTTCAGGCTGTTCATGTTGGGAGGATGAATTGAAGCCACCCAGATAAACTCCTGCCAGTCACTTTTGGTATCTCCCACTATGGGGTGAGAGTCCTGATGGAGGGTACTTCACTATTCAAATGATGTCTTTCAAGTATTGTAGGTAGTCCTAAACAAGGTGTGTATGAAAGATTTAAATGTGTAATTTTGTTAGAACATCAAATTGGCCAATGACAAGGAAACTAAGGTGTCCGTGGAGACTTAGGCTGAGCTGCTCCACGCTGAGCGGGTACCTCCTGCTTCCAATGCCACAGGATTCAGGCACTGGAGGTGTCACAGAGGAAGCTGCTCCGGGAGGTGGACCGGCTGCGTGCCTGCGTGGTCCAGGAAAGAAGCACCTCACTGTGGGCCCAGGAGCAGCTGCGGGCACTGCAGGAGGAGCTGGTCAGCCAGGTGAGTTTCTCTTCCTCTTTCTGATGCTTGTTCCAGCCAAGCCGAGGGAACGCAGGTGGAAATACCAACAAGCATGCGTGTGCAAGGGGTGTGTTGTTTTGCATATTTTTTGATTCATACCAATGTGAATGTATCAAGGGCAGGTGAACCAGGTGTTCTCAGTGAGAAGCCATCAGGAAAGTGGAGAGGCACTGGTGCAGCCACTAACAGAGCTAAGTGGGGGTGGGAAGGTAAGGAGTCTTCTAAGCACACTGGGTCCTCGAAGAGCCAGGGAGACCTCCGCCCAGAGGAGGGTCGCCCTGTACTCTGGCCCTTAGGGGCAGAGTGGAGCCTCTTCTCCTTGGTTCAGAACACCAGCCCAGGGGAGTTTCTACTGTAAGGGACAGGAAAGTTGTGGGGGACCCCACCACCTGGGGTGTGATTTCTCTCTGAAAAGTACTATAATGGGGTCTTTGAGCTATGCCCCCTGGACATTAGGACCCCTGGCACAGCCCTGTAGTCCAGATGTGCACAGTGTGATGAGTGACAGAGGCCCGTGGGGAGCAGGATTGGAGGAACCCATGGTTTCCTCAGGAGGATGCTAAGCCCTTTCCCACCATGTCCCTTATTTACTGCTATCTCATGTGGTATGCATGTGCCGAGGACAGACCTGTCACAAAACCCCATGTCCAGATGAGAGGCAGAAGTTCAGGGCGATTCCCAGGAACCATTTGCATACAAAGAGGCCTCATTTCTGTAGTGACCTGCAGTCACTGTGAAGCTGTCAAAGGCTCACCCACTCAGGCCATGGAGCCCTGTCCACGCAACACCAGGCAACCCTGATTACAGAATTCCCACCCTCAGGAACTCCAGTTTTTACGTAGCCTCTCACCCCTGCCCCAGGTGTTCTCTTCCCGTTTCCATCTTCTGGCTTAGGCTGCCAGCTCTTCCACCCCTTTGCTTGGATTCATTCTTGAAATCAGGAAAGGACTCTCAGTATGCAAGGTGGCTGCACCCCAGTCCATCTCGCAGCATTGGGTGGGGCAGAGGGGAGGTGCAAGGACAGACAGGCATGTTCTCTGTACAAGCAAGAGGTGGGAAGGAGAAGGAGCAGAACTAGAGTCAGGTAGGGGGCTGACGGTGTGTTCCAGGCCTGGCTGCCGCATCTTAGCTGTGTGATATTAAGCAAATCAATCTGAGTGTCCCATGGGGCTAGTGACAGTCCCACTAGGTGAGCATTTACAACAAGGAACAGTAGCTGTGGCATGGTGGTTTGGGGCCAGCTGACCCTGGCTGGACCAGGCATGGGCCAGTTTGGGTGTTGGGAGATGGGGAGCTCAGGGTGGTTCTGGGGTGGACGTGTGGACACCCAAGTGCTCTGGCAACAGCTGTTTGCAAGGTGCTGTGGGGGTGTCCCGCCCGGAACAGTTCCCGCTGAACAGTTTTAGCCTCCCTCCAGAGGCACCTGCCCCTCTAGCCCCTTCTCTTGGAATGACTTGGGGAGCTCTCAGGGGTGCAGGACCCAGATTAGGATGGCGTTCGCTTGACCAAAAAATTCAGTAATTGAGATAATATTTTGACGCATTATTTTAATGCAAGGAATTAATGCGAAAACAAAAAAGAAAAAAGAACGCTTCATTGTGCATAAAATATGGAAAATCCTTGCCCAGGCAGGATCAAGGGTGAGCAATGGTCATCTTGGGGCTTCTTGACGCCTCATCATCGCCAACTTACAGGTCCGACAAGAGGAGAGTGTTGCTTGGCGGCAGCGGCAGCAGCTGCGACGGCTGAGGGGGCAGCTGCAGCGCAGGGATGAGGCGCTAGGGCTGCAGGCTGCGGCCCTGGAGCATTGCCGGAGGATCCAGCGGTGCCAACTGGGTCTGGTGCGGGATCAGGAGCGCGTCCTGCGGGCGCAGGTGCAGCGGTTGGAGAGGGATGTGCGGCACCTCTGTCGCGCCGCGGGCCTCCTGCTGGCTCAGCGGGGCACTGAGGCCCCCGCGCCAGTCTCGGGCAAGCCCAGGCTGCAGGTCCCCGCCGATCCCCGCGAAGCCCCAGAGGCAGCCGCGGAGCTGCGCGCCCTGCAGCAGAGGGCAGAGTTAAGCGAGCGTGAGCGGGAAGAGGCGGTCCGTCGGCTGCGGGAACAGCGCACCACCGAGCGCCTGCTCCGCGGGCAGCTGGAGGAGCTGCGCTGCTGCATCTACGGGCTGCAGCTGTCCGAGATTGGCCTGCAGGGCCACGTGGAGGGGCTCGCCCAGCAAAACCAGAGCCTGCGGGAGGAGCTGGGAGCCCAGGCCCCCGCTGGTGGCTGTAGCCTGGTAAGTGGGCACAACGCAGGGCCGGACTGATTGTTCTGTTTCCTCAGACTTTCCCGTACAGGCACTTGGTCAAGGCACTGACCCATTCATTCCCCGGTGTCTGCTGAACACACCTGTCCAAACCAGCCAGCCCGGCTGTCCATCCATCCTTCACTCTTTCCATTCACTTACTTGCCTCCACCCACAGACCTCACCCACCCATCCATCACCACGTTTGCCTCACCACCCACCTGTGTGCCTGCTTGTCTCTCTGTCACCATCCACCCACTCTGGCCCGTGGCCATTCATCCTGCACCATCTTCCCGACTGTCCTGCCTCTGCCTAGCTATCCTTCCACCCATCCACACAGCTGCCCACCCACTCACTGGCCAGTTGCTGGTTTATGCATCTTTCCAGTCCATTGAGCTACTGTGGGGGGACACCATGGGCAGGTGGCTGATAGGTGTTACCCAGAACAACGACTCCTCAGTTCTGGAGGCTGGGGAGAGCAAGGTCCAGGTGCCACAGGTTCAGCGTCAGGTTCCTGGTCCAGAGATGGCATCTTCCACACATCCTCACATGGTGGGAGGGGTGTGGCTCTGTGGGGTCTCCATGACCTAATTGCCTCCCAGCACCATCAACGTGGTGATCTCAACATTCGACTTTTGGAGTGAAACCGTCTTCAGGCCCCAGCAGCAACCCCCTGAGTGTCCACCGTGCACCCTCATTTCCATGTTCTCTCGCCACCTTCTTGTCCATCTGTCCACTCATCCAGCTGCTTGCCAGGCCAGTGGCCTGCCACTCTGCACCCCTCCTGGTCTCTTCCCCCATCCATTCACCTATTCTTCCAGCATTTAATAGGTCCGTGCTGTGTGAGGCCCCGCACACGAAGAGGTCCCTGCCATGTAGCACTATGTCACTCTCATGTGCTCTTAGTCTCTCCTGACCCAGTCCTTCCCCCCAAGCCAATCACCCCTCCTTCTTTTATTCCAGAATTAAGGTGACAATGGTTCCTGGTGGCAGCTCTGTATGAACATTCCTTTTCCCCTTCCTAGACTGTGAGCTCCTCGAGGGCAGAGTCCGGGTTTGCTGGTCTTTGTGACCCCAGCAACAGCACGCAGGAGGCCCCAGGACAAAGCACATGGGGTTGGGTCTCTTTCCAGTTCTCCTGACTCGCTGTGCGACCTTGGGCAAGCTTCTTAAGCTCAGGAGGGCAGGCTGGACACTTGTTTATTCATTTGAGTGACGGAAAAATGAATACATACCTTCCATGTCCTTCTGGGCTGCGACAACCACTGGGCATTCTCAAAGGCCCTCCTTTCTTTCCTGCTCAGGAGAACGGGGCAGGAAGTCTTAGGATCCTTGTTCTGAGAATGAGGAAGCCCAGGCTCAGAGAAGTAGCATCTGTCTCACCTGTTGCCATGCAGCTACTAAGGGATAGAACTGGAATTGGATTCAAATCTGACTGAGCTCAAAGTGCATGGCTCCTCCTGCACCAGCCGCCTCCCTGGGAAGGAAGCCTTAGCTCTGCTCCCTCTAAAGGTCTGGCCCCCTTCTCCAGCAGGTCAGTGTGCACAACCTTAGCTCTAGGAGGGTTGCTCATTAAAAAACCAAATGTATCTTTTCACGGAAACCTGAAGTTCTCTGTGTTTCTTCTGGACGGTGACGTGTACCTTGCCCAGTTCACTTGTCATGCTGTGGTCTGTGGTCATAGTCTGTCTTCTCAGCACTTCATCTTCCTCTTGTTCCTCATGTACATTTCCTGCTCATTCTTCCCTGTTATGCTTATCAGATGAAAGAAAAAGTGTGCATTTAACATTGGACCTGGCTGTTTGGAAAATAAATCATGCAAAGATGGAAATTGTCATTTAGAATCTTTCTGTAATTTTCATGACTTAGGCATTGGCTTATGTCCTTACTCCCCCTCCCTCCATTCATCCTGTACACAGTGACTTGCTGTTTCTTCCAAGTAGTTCATTGAGAGAAAGTGGTACCTGAATACTTAGCAGGTATCTGTTCATGATTTGTCCATTTGGGGGTCTCTCCTTTAATCCTGAGCAGGGCTTTGTGGGCCAGGGGCTTTCCCCCACTACCTAGAGGGAGAAATAGGCCTGGGGTAGGTAAGTGACTTGGCCACAGGCTCCAGCAACTAAGCCTCATGGTCAGCAGGGAGCAGGGCCAGCCCAGAGCGGGACTCCAGCTGCTGCCAGAGCTTGTCCTCGAGGGCCTTGGGAGAGCCTCACTGGCTAGACTGGCTCAGTTCTCTGCCATCCTCTCACGAGCCCCTTGCCAGCGTGATCTTCTCCATGTTCCACACTTTCTCCTTGGAATGTCCTGATGCCTCAGGGGGGTGCACTGGAGGCTGGGTGCAAAGTCCAGAGTCTCTTGAAAATTCCTTGAGCTGCCCCTAAGGTGCAGCCGGCCAGGCCTGTGTGTGCACTGCAGAAGCCTGTCACCAGCCGAGCAGCAGAGGGAGCAGGGCTGCTGGGTGGGAGCTCCTGGAAATCAAGCTCTGCAGTGAGCGAGATGCCCCTGAGGCAGATGGGAACCCCAGAGCAGGGGCAGTGGGGATTCAGTGCAGCCTCGGCTCCTGGGGCCAGTTTCCAAGCTTCCTGGCCTCAGTTCTCCTAGTGAGTGGGTCAAATGCCACATTCCCTGGAGTGGTGCTCAGGTTGCATCCGGGAGGGTCAGGGAAAGCTCTTAGCCGAGTGCCCAGCACACAGCGAGCGATCTGTCCAGTTTCAGCACCCATCGTCCACACCATGCTCAGCCCGCCTCCGCCTGGTTGGTGCTCCCCTGCGGGCCGTGGGCTGGGACTACCTGACTGCCCACCTTGCGGAACTCTTGGCTTTTTATTTGCTTTCCCCGAGGGCTGTTCCTTGACAGGAGGTCAGATGCGAGTGTGATCTCTCTGTGGATCTACTGGAGGCTGGTGGAAGAGCAGGTGACAGGCCCTGGGGAGCACGGGCCTCTGGCCACCAGCTCCCACGTCACAGCAGCCTGTGCATGGACAAAGGGACAGAGAAAGCAGATGTGGCTTTCAGGGAAGAGCCACCTGGTTGTTGGAGCTGGGAGGTCAGACAGGGAGGGCACTGGCCACCTGTCTCTCACTTCATCCTCAGGTGCCCCTGCCAGGCAGGGGTTCCCACGCCCTCTTCACAGACAGGTCCTGCCCACACTGACTCGGCTGAGGGGTGAGGGCCTGGGTTTAATTCCAGTCCCTGCCTTTCCCTTCGCATCCACCAGCCTCCCCACGGGGGCTTTTCCCAGAGGCAGCTTTTCCTGCTCCTGTGACTGAGAACAGCCCTCCGCACGGGTGGGGGTGGCTCTGGCTGCAGGTCTGGCTTACAAGACCACTGGGAGGAAGAGAAGCAGGAGGAAGGCCTGGGACAGCAGGGCATGGCCAGGAGGCCAGCAAGAGGCCCCAGAGGGCCCCGGGGCAGGCGAGGCACCCCTGCCGGGTGGGGCTGCTGCTGCAGGTGGGGATTAGGTCACTGGGCTCCCCTGGGAAACCGTCAAGGCCTAGCGTGTCAGTTTCCAGGGGCTGCCATTACAGAGCTCCTCAGGTGGCTGGAGCAACAGGGCTGTGCTCCCTCCCGAGGCTCAGGGCACAGTCTGCTCCTCATGACCTCTCTCCTGGGGGCAGGTGGGCACCCTTCAGCCCAGATGGTCCCTGCAGGCTCTGCTCTGTGTTCCCACAGCCCGTCCCCCTGCGTCTGACTTCTCATGTCTCTTAAGGAACAGTCCCGGTTAGGTCAGGGTCCAGCCTACTCCAGTGTCACTCCACCTTAACCTGATGACATCTGCAAGGACTCCACTTCCAAATAAGGTCTCTTGCTGGGTGTGGTAGCTCACACCTGTCATCCCAGCGGCTCGGGAGGCTGAGGCAGGAGGATCACGAGTTCAAAGCCAGCCTCAGCAATGATGAGGCACTAAGCAACTCAGTGAGGCCCTGTCTCTAAATAAAGTATAAAGAGGGCTGGGATGTGGGTCAGTGGTTAAGCACCCTTGGGTTCAATCCCTGGTACCAACAAAAACAAAAAACAAAACCACAAAACCCAATAAGGTCGCTTTCGTAGGCAGAGGGATGGGACTTCACTCTAGTGCTATTTCATCACTGTGTGGCTGGTGATGACTCTGGTTTCCTGCCCTCCTCCTCCTGACCCAGGTGCCTCTCCACCCCCCATGGTCCTCATGCCCACACTGCCATGCTGGACAGGGTGCCAGGGCATTTGCCAAGTGAGCGTGGGTGGTTGGGCGGGGCGCTCCTTTGCCCCAAAACTCTTTCTCCCAGGGCAGGCGCTGCCCTGTGTTCCTGTTAGTCCCCAGGGCGAGCTCGGACCTGGCACAGGAAGGGGCCAGGAATAATCACTAAGAGCAAGGCGGGAGGAAGGAAGAGGCTCAGCCCTGCTCAGTCCTGTGGCTGAAAACAGATCTGGCCTCTCTGGGCTTATTTACCACAGTGTCATTTGGCCACCTGTCTGCCCTGTGGGTTTCTGCTGGATGACACAGGTGGCACTGGCTGTCTCCCTGTGATGTTGGCAGAGAGCCCTTTGAAGATGGGCACAGGCAGAGTGAGAGGCGGGTCACGTTCAGCATCAGAAGTGGTTGGGCCATCCAGGATTCCAAAGTCTAGCTCTCCAAAACGGTGGCCCATGACAAATGACAGCAGGAGAGTTTCAGCTGGCCCAGGGCTTGCCTGGCTGTCTGTGTTTATCTGTTTTGTCATGGCTTGAGTGACATTTCCTGGAGTGCTTGTCTCACTTCTGGAGGAGGTGGCTCTCATGTCCCTTGCTGATGGGAGGACGCAGCCCCAGGTGGCCAACTTCTTGCTACAGCCAGGTGGTGACAGGTCCCAAGTGCCTCTGCCTGGCAGGGCTCTGTTGGCAGAGGCTGAGTGGACCCAGGCTGGGTCCTGTAGCCTTCCGGCCTTGTGGGTGACAAGTCACCTCACCTCTTAGTTCTGATGACCTCGAGGACAGAAAGATCTCAGACGTGTCACTCAGAGTAGCAGGCATGAGCTTATTAGAAGGGATGGGAAAGGGGAAAAGGGGACACTCTCAAGGGAGACAGTGGGTCCTCTCAGAGAGGAGAGGGACAGCAGGGGTGCCTCCTTTATTGGGGTCCCAGGGAAGTTTCCAGAGAGTCCTGCCCAGGTCCACCTCCTGACTCTTGACTGATAGCAATGACATCAGACTTTCAAGTGCCCACTGCCATGACCTCTCTAGGTCACTTTGGCCCATGCTGACCGGTTGTAATTGGAACCTTTCTTACAGGGTTATGTTGGCCATTACCCTTGGTTTACTCAGCTTTCTTGCTGTTGTGACTGAAAGAACAACTGAGAGGAGGAAGCGTTTATTAGCGGGCTCACAGCGACAGAGGTCTCAGTCCATGGACAGCAGGCTCCACTCCTCAGGGCTCGGGGGAGGCTGGACATCACAGCAGAAAAGTGTGGCAGAGGGAAGTGGCTCACATGGTGATCAGAGGACAGAGAGAGAGATCCACTGGGCAGATACCAAATACATGCCCCAAAGCCACACCCACCATGACCCACCTCCTCCAGCCACAGCCCACCTGCCTTCAGTTACCACTCGATTAAGTGCTGATTGGTTTAAGACTCTCGTAACCCATCATTTTTTTCTCCTTTGAACCTTCTTTCATTGTCTCACACATGAGCTTTTGGAGGACACCTCACCTCCAAACCATAACACTCCTTAGCTCCCTGAGTTCTGGGACAGGTCTGTGTGAGGGTCACGGAAGCCCTCCCCTGCAGGGCAGCTTGGGTTCTTCCCATGAGCAGTTCAGACCTGCTTTTCTCCTGCAGATGACGGGGAGTCTGCTGGGGTTGTGGTGTGTCCGTGCACTTAAGCCAGGCAGGGCTGCAGGCAAATTGAAAGCACGTGGGGGTCGGCACAGTGGGACCATCTTGTGGCCCCTCGACCTTCTGTTCCCACTGCTGACCTGCCTGTCCCCATCTCCACAGAGTGGTCATTCAGCTCTGGATCCCAGGTCCTGGCCACATGTGAAAGGCTTGCTGAACCAGCGACTCTACAAGTGAGCGAGGGGGGAGTGTTTGCTTCACTGCCTGGGGGGAACCTTCCCGCCGAGTGGCGACGCTGGGAAGTCACACATAGAAACTGGAAAACAAGGGACCTCGTTGTGCAGATGAGGAAACCCAGGCAGGAGATAAAGTCACTTGCTGAGGAACTGGAAGAAGCAGGATCTGAAAGGGACGTAGCCCTTGCCCCTGTCTGTTGTTGGACGTGCTCAGGGAGCCCTGGAGTGAGTTATCGGGAGGACAGTCATTAGGAGAACGTGCTGTTTGCTTCATATGTACAAAGCACTTTCCTGAAAAGGAGCCCTTGGGTGCTGTGAGGCAGCTGGGGCAGGCATTAGTGTCCCGGTCCCCAACCCATAATCTAGAGGAGTCCCTGATTTGCCAGGTGTCACACAGTGAAAACTTTTTCCAGCATGTTGCTTGGAGCCCAGGTCCCCCAAAGAATGGACCACTTCAAGGACATTCCCAGTCTTGGGAGGAGCCTGGGGAGGGGGCTTCTGTTCAGGGTCCCAGGTGAAGGGGCCTGGCCAGGAGCGTGCGGCCTACCTGCAAGTGTGTATGAATGCTTGCTTGTGAGGACATGGTGGCAGCTACTGTCACACAACCCAGGTCTGGCTCACCTCATGGGAAACCCCATGCCACAGACAGGATGTGGGGAGAGGGAGGCTGGTCCAGTGGCCCAGGGCTGGAGAGGTGGGCACTCTGCTCTCAGAGGGGACAGACATGGGACCAACGAGAGCGGGAGCTAGGTCGGCTGATAAAGGGGAGGAGGGCCATGTCTTTTCTGGAGCTGGGCAGCAGTCGTCCAGGGACTCGGGGCCACCCCCTTTCCCTCCTTTCATGGTCTAGCATTTCTGCTTGCGGCGACTGGCAGTTGTCCTTGTCCTTGAATGGGGAGAGAGAGCCTGGGCAAATCTGTCCAGGTCAAGGTGACCCTGGATCCTGGTTCCAGACAACGTCTCTCCAGTGATCATATGGCCCATGCAGAACTGAGCAGAATCTGTCCCCAAGGTTCAGGACACCACGGAGACGAGCACAACCTGAAGACAGAGGCGCCAACCAACTTCCTCTTGTTCCGGTCACCCTGTTGGATGTCTGCAGGCCCAAGTGAAGAGTCTCTGTTTGGGTGACAGTGGCCTCAGGTCCCTGAAGAATAACCCATGGCCTCCACAGCAGAGGTGACAGAGGTGTCCTCTACAGCAAGCTAATGGGAGACAATGGATTGTCCACTGTGTGACCTCTCAGATTAGCAACTTTTAAGTCAGCTAAAAGCAAGTGACGCTGGAGGGGCTGTTGGGGCTTTTCCTGGGAACACGGGCATGTCCCAGCACAGTGCCAGGCACGGGGGCTGGGAGCTGAGCTGATCAGGGACCTGCTCTTCAAAAAAACATGGAGCGGCAGATGCACACGCCAGCGTGAGCATTTGTGTGGCCAGGCTGCTGCAGCCGAGGATGGCCGGGGGCAGTGCAGGCCCAAGGGTCACAGAGAGGCTCTGCAGAGATGCAAAATCAGCCTGTTTAAAATGCCCAGTTGTCCGCTGTCATCCTGGAGGTGAGAGCCCACCTGGTCCCTGCGCTCCTGGTGCTCCCTCCTGTCTCTCCGCCTCTGCGCTGTGTGTAGAGCGACCCCTGGTGGCAGCCGCCACACCCGTCTTTTCACAGTTTGGGAATGGCAGGCAGCCACTTGCACCTGGGCAGGAGGCGTCGGCCACTCACTGGAGCAGCAGGCAAGGGCTCCAAGAGGCAGCGCCAACAGTGCGAGACAGACAGCGAAGCCACCCTTTGTAAACCACATGAAAGGGGGTAATGGACAGTGAGCTCACGAGAATTGTTACTGTTTTAAAAATAAATGCAAATAAGCAAAACCTTGAGACTCCATTTTCTTTTATGCTTTTGCCAAATGTTAAAGGCACCTGCTGCTGCACAGGGCGTGAGCCACTGCGGGCACAGATGGGCAGAGCCTCTTGGGAAGGCTGTCAATCAAGGAGCACTCCACACCTGTGCCCGAGGCTCGCGCTCCCAACTCACAAGCCTGTCTGCAAAGGGGGTGCAGAGGGCGTGAGGAGCGGCTATGGCGATGTCCTTCCCAGCGCTGTTTATAGGTGGCAAAAACTGGGGACAGCCTAGACGGAGCTGCTGGGTAATGCCAGGCAGTCCGGACAGCAGAGTCTCAGGGAAGCCACCCAGGACCACACCCCGGAACTCGGGGAGAAACGATCCTTCTGGGACTTTTGATGAAAAATGCAGAAAACCAAAAATTATATTTTGAATAAATAGAATTTTAAGCTGTCTGTGCATAGGGAATGTCTCCACCTAGCGTCTGGAAGGGTGCCTTCCAACACATGAATGTTTGTGTCCAGATATCTTTGTATTCCTTGGTTTCTTCTTTTTGCTTATCTTTCAAAAAATTTCATATTAAGGATAAAATAAGATAAAGTTACAGACAAGTGTTTCCTCTGTGTTGAAAGCAGGAAGGCTGACAGGCTGATCAGTGCAGTGCAGGAGAGGAAAGTCCAGGGGCAAGCTCTGCTCTCTCTCCCATTGACTTGCTGTGTGATTTTGGACAAGTTGCTCTCCCTCTCTGTGTGTTGACTTCATCATTTATGAAATGAAAGGGGTAAGCTAGACAGTGGATAACTTCAGTATGCACTCTTCTGACCCTCTGGATGATCCCCCAAGGGAGGGATATGTGTGCATTTATCCCTGCTGTGTCCCCAGCTCTAAAACATGGCCTGCCTGGTAGCTGGTGATCAGTGAGCATTTGTTGGATTGAACTGGAGCCACCTGGTATTGTAGCACAATCCAAGCAGGACTGGCCGTGAGCACAACGGTCCCCATGTCCACCTTCTTGAGATGGGACCTGTGATCTCTGACTCCCTCCTTCCCTTCAGCCCCTCTCCTCCTCCTTCTCACTTGGAGTCTGTCTCTTCCTCTCTCCACCCCGCCCCTTCTCTCTCTCCTGCTTCTCATCCACTTTCTTTCCTGCATTCTCTCTCTTTAATGATGGCCTTAAGGTTTGCATAAGAGCATTTAAGACAAGTGGGAGCCCAGTGGATAGAGACAGTGGGGGATGGGCTGGGGCTGGGGCTCAGCGGTGGAGCGCGAGGCCCTGGGCTCCATCCTCAGCGTAAAGATAAATAAAGGTATTGTGTCCACCTACGACTAAAAATTAAATATTAAAAAATGAGACAGACGGTGAGGGACAATTGCAGGCCCACCCGTTGGGACACAGGCTGGTGCCCCCGGTCCAGCTCCCGGTACTGGTTTCCACAGTTGGGATCGAGATTCCAGCTGGTTCTGCTGAGAGTCCTCGGGACATGCCACGATGTGGCCAGGGTCAAGGTCCCTGGGTTTTTAGCAGACAAGGGCCTGAGCATCCTGTGACCCAGAAGAATAAGCGTCACAGGCTGAAGCGAGGGAGAGGCCATGAGGAGGATCATGGGGGCTTCAGTTTGGGGAGGGAAGGGAGGCTAGAGGAAGCCTCATTGAGGGTCTGGCTGGAAGTTTAGGAGAGGCTGAGCCCCTTCCCACCGAGTCCCTTATTTACTGCTGTTTCATGTGACACGGGAGACCCGTCACAAAGCCAGTTTGCAGAGGAGGGGCAGGATTCAGAGTGGCAGGCCTGCCAGGGCCCCTGGGTCCCACTCGGCCCCAGCCCTGACCTCTGACCCTCAGCCTCTGCTAGAGCACAGGTGGGCTGGCGCGGGGTGGGCAGGAGGCCACAAAGGGGCTTTTCGCAGTGCAGGGGAGGAGACCAGTGGGCTGGAGACCCAGTGTCCTTGTCAGTCCCGGGCTCAGAAGCCGGGTGGGGCGGAAAGGCAGGACTGAGCGGGGACAGGGCAGGTTTGCCCAGCAGGCGGCAGGCCGGCCCTGCCAGCAGAGCCGCAAACCAGGGGAGATTGAGGACCCACTGGGCAGGCCAGGAGGCTGCTCTGAGAAGGGCCAGGGTGCAGAGGTCAGGGGACCCACAGGACACGGGTGACCAGGACAGCCGTGACAGCCCTGGGGACCTCCTGCGCTCTCCGTCAGCACAGGGTGGATTCTGTAGGCTTGCAGGGCAGGGGGCGCCCAGCGGGTCTCCCTGGTGGCTGTGAGAAACGAGGAGGGAAGCCGAAGGACAGCGAGAGGACCTTGCAGGGGCCCTCTAAGGCAGGTGTTCCCATCTGGGGACAGGTGAGGAGGGGACAGGGCATTTGATCCCTTCTGTTTCCCCCTGGCTTTGAGCAGCACCTGGCGCCTGTCAGAACCTACCCACTGCGGACTTGACCGTGCACTAGCAGGTCCCGGCTGCCCGCCTTCCTGTGTGTTCTGCCTGCACCTGCCGCGTGCGGGCTGAGGGAGGTCCAGACCAGTGTCCCTGGGTGGTCCTGGGACCTGCTTGGCCTCGTAACTTGACAGTTGAAGAGCAGGATCGTGCAGAACCTCTGGGCCTCCCTCGGTGGGACATGGCCAGAACCGCAGAGGAAGGAGGGCTGGGACACTTGGGTCCCTTCATGGAGCCCAGAGGCATCTTGCCTGGACAGACAGACTCCTCTGAGGACAGATGCCGCCCCTGTTATCTATGGAAAGGAGCCCAGGTGCCAACTGGAGCAGCGGGGCCTGGTGGGCCTGGCGCCCGGGTCTGCAGAGCGGATCAGGGCACCCTCCCGCCAGGGCACCTGCTGTCCCTAAATCCTTTGCCTTCCTCCAGGGTGGCCTGGGCCGCGCTCAGGATGCCTCGCCATGCCAGCCCAGGGAGGGGGCGCTGGGTCCCTGCAGCCACGGCCGGCTCGACGGTGCCCAGGGACGTCAGGCCTTCGCAGGTTTGTGGGTGCTGCGGTGCGTGGAGGTGGGGGCGCCTGAACAACCCCCAGCACAGGGTCAGCCCCTCAGTGTGCAGATGTAGGGGTGGGTGGCCTCCCCCTCTACTGACAGGAGCTGAGGCTCAGAGAGGCAGTGCCACTTGCTCAGTGTCACACAGCCTGGGAAGGTCGGACCAGAGTCTGCAGTGCCTGTGAGGCGTCTTTGACTTTGCCACATCTGGGCAGTCAGACTCACGCCCTCAACCCTGGAAGGGTGGCAGCCAGGGGCCCCATCACGTCAGCAGGGTGGCTGCAGGGCCTTGTCTTCACACAAGCCCTGTGGTGACCAGGAGCTGCTGCCTGTCCCCATAGGTGGCAGGTCAGGTGTGAGGACTGAGGCTTACACCTGGCTGGGCTGGCAGCTGCTACCTTGGAACCCTGTCCCTAATCTGTCCCTCAAGAGAGCCTTGCGTCTTACGACAGGCCCAGGCGTGACTTCTAGGTTCCCTGCCACTAGGCCGGGTTCACAGTTCAATCAGAGCCTCCCTCAGGGCCAAGTGCAGCTCAGGGGGCGTCGCCTGCTCCCTCCACGGTGGGGGGGTGCCACCTCCTTGGCCCAGGACACAGAGCTGCCAAGTGAACCCAGGTCCCAGCTGGCCCGCCTATGTTTGTCCCTCTGTCCTCGTGACGGCCGTGCAGGGCTAGGCAGGCCATAGCTATGGCCCGCTTGACAGACGAGGACGCCAGGGTTGGAGGCTGGGGCTCCGCCCAGGGCGTGAGTGCTGCATCTGTGGCCCTGGGCCGGGGTGTGTGGCCTGGAGCCGGTTTCCTCTGCTCAGCTGCTGCTGGTCATCTGGCCTCTCTGAGCCTCAGCCTCCTCCCTTGACAGAGGGGGTGGGGATCACCAGGCCACCCCAGGAGCCATCATGTGCTCCAGCCCTGGGGAGGAGCTCTGTCTTCTCCTGGCAGCGGGTGGTGTGGTGGCTGGGGACAAGCAGGGGAAGCTGCTAGGGGTCTTTCCAACCCGGGCCGTGTTGCTCCCAGGCCAGCCCTTGGAGGGACCCGGCACCTGCATCTGCGCTGGAGCTGGGCCAGGCCCCGAGAGCGCGGGCGAGCTGTCAGAGGGCCGCACAGGGTCTGCCCGTGAACAGGTGAGGCCTGAGGCTTGGCGTGTGCCCCGCAGGGTGGCCACCTGCGGCAGCTGAGGGGGTGAGGAAGCTCTGCATGTGGAGGAACGTTCTGGAGACGTCGAGAGGGAGACCTGAGGGGATGGACTGCCTTGTCCTGGGACCTGGCTGGGGAATGGGAGGAAGGGGAGCCCCATGTGGACCTGGGCCCGTGGCCACACAGAGGGACCTCATGGAACCCCGTCCCCCAGCACCTGGGAAAGAGCCGAGGAGGCCTGACTCCCAGGGCCGCCAGCCCCAGTGCCCAGCCAGAGCCCCAGTCTCCTCTGCCACGGCCCGCCCCACCCGGCCCTTGGGGTCAGGACCCACCTGCCCTGAGGCCGTGGCCAGTCACTGCCCATCTCAGTCAGGCCACCTCTGACTCCCTGGCTGGAGTCCCCTATCTGATCCCCCCCTTCCCCGTGGCCTGGGCAACATCATTACCTTAGAGAAGCCTCGGGCTAAGACATTCGTCCCAGGTCCTGGGCAGGAGAGGACTGCTCTCCCTGCGGCGGCCAGCTCGAGGGCCCTGGTGTCCTTCTGGCCATGTGGAGAAGAGCCAGAGCATGTGTGGCGGGGGAGGTGGCACCGAGACCGTCAGGTGAGGTCGGCTCCACGCTGATGGCTCTTTCCATCCACAGCCTCTGGCGGAGCCCAGCCTGGATGGACAGACTCTTCTCCTGGTGTGTGGTTCTTCCCCAGCGCAGCACATGGACGGGTCGCTCATCGCCCTGGACCTGGCCTGGGTTTCAGAGGGCCTTAGAGCCGCCCAAGCCCAGGAGCCCTTTCTCCAGGTGCAGACATCCACGCTTCCGCTCCGGGGGCTGGCTGGGGCCCCTGGGCTCCTGCTGCCACTGCTGTCCCAGGAAGCTCCCCCAGAGGAGCTCCAAGACCTGCTGGACACCAGGTCCACCCCTGCCCCCAGTGCTGCGGCACATCCCAGCTGGTGTTGTCACCAGACAAGGAGTCCCGACGCCTCCCCGCGCCAGGGGTCTCCATGCACTTCAGATCCCCCATGTCCCATGGAAGGGTCCAGCTGCAGAAAAGACACTTGGAACAGGGGAGGAGGGACCCCAGCAGGGGGAGCTGGGCACGGGGAGGCGAGGACCTCGGGCAGGATCGAGGGAGAGCTTGGTGGCAAATGCCAGCCAGGTCAGGAGAGCTGTGAGGACCCGAGTGTGGGGAGTGGGGTCTGCTCTCCAGGGGGCGTGGGGGACCAGAGTGTGACTTTGGAGACACAGGCCACTGCCTACTGCCCTTGGCTCTGGCAGGAGCGTCCAGCGCCTCCTTTGCAGGGGGAGGACTCCACAGAGGAGCCTGAACCCCTGAGCAGGAGGCAGAAGGTGGGAGGCTGTGGCCGGGGCCTCCTGGGAGGACTGTCAGCAGAGGAAGAGGCTCACGGGACTAGCGCTTCACGGCCAGCTGGTGGTCAGCTCCCTGCAGGGAGGAGCAGAGCCCTCGAGAGGCGGGTTCCAGGCAAGCAGGACAGCCGACCGGGGTGTGGAAGTGCTCTGCGTTCCCCAGAGGGAAGCCCTGGGGCTGGGGGACAAGAAGAGGAGGAGGAGAAGGGGCTCCGTGGAGAAGCCTCCAGTCTGGGGAATGGGCCTGTGCCCCGGGAGCTGGACTTCAGGCAGTGCCAGGGCAAGGAGACACTTCCCTCGGTGGCAGGGTGTGGCTTGCCGCAGTCTCCCAGACTGGCTGTTCCAGGTGAAGACACTGGTCCCCCTTGGGCTCTGAACAAAGGACAGGATAGATATTCTCTCCAAATAGATGCACTTGAGCGGGACGTGGAGGCCTGTTTCCAGCAACTGAACACCCTGAAACTTGGCAGCCGGGGTCACCAGCAGGAGGTGGCCCTCGTGGTGGGAGAGAACTGGAGCTTTGCTCAAAGGAGGCAGAGCAGAGGTGAGGAGAGTGGAGAGGCCACCAGCCTCGAACAGACTGTGGCCCGGGACACCAGCAGAGCTGTTGCAGGGACGTCCCCTGATCAGGAGGAAGCCAGCCTGGACCCTGCAGAGCTCCACGGGGACGCGCTCTCCACACTCTGGCACACCCTCGAGAGGGCCAGGGCCGCGTTGCATCAGCTTCTTTCCTCACTGAAGAAAGAGAGGAGCCCGGTCTTATGTGACAGGGCTGCACCTCGGGAAGACCTAGGGGGATGCTCTCCTAAAGCTTGCCATCTCGAGGCAGAGGGCCCGCGACGCGCAGCCCGGGTGTGCCGCCTCCAGCAGGCCAACCGGGCGCTGGAGGGAGACCTGGCCCAGCACAGGAGGGAGCTGGGCCAGTACGCGCAGGCCATTTCCGACCTGGAAGAGTGCAATGTGCAGAGTTACGGCAAGATCTCGGAGCTCGAGGAGGAAAACGACAAACTGAAAAGGGATCTGGGCCAACTCCGGAGGGCCATGTCCCAGAGCGCCAGGGAATCCCGCGGCCCCGGGGAGCACGTCGCCCTGGAAAGCAGGGAGCTCAAGGCACCGATTTCGCAGCTTGGGGTCAGCTATAAAGAGCTGGTAAGGGGTGTGGGGCTGGGGGTGGAAGGCAGGGTCCGGGCCTCCCAGGGGGAGAACGAGCGCCTTCTACGCAGGGTCCGAGCCCTGGAGCAGGAAGTGGCCTTGCAGACCGGGGGGGACAGGGCACGCTCGTTGGGAGGCCGTCAGCAACCCCAGGAAAGCACCAAGGCGGCGGTGGACAAGGTGTGCACCATGGACAGAGGGGTGCAGGTGACTCCCCTCTCGGGGCAGCAGGTCACAAGCCCCTGCGGGCCACCCTTGGAGGAGGCAGTGGGCGTCCCTGGAGGGCAGACAGGCCCTGCCTCAGACCTGCAGGATCCCGGATGTGGCGCTGGTTCTACTGCTCCATCACTGGTCAGGAGAAATGCTGACGTCCCCCGTGTCCTGCGAGGAAGGGGCGGAGCAGGAGGAGGAGCAGCATGTTTGGAGGGAGAGGAGAAAAGGCCATGGTGTTCCCACCAAGGGCACGCTCTGAGGACCTCATGCAGCGGCCCCCAGGTAAGTGGACCTGCTGGCCTCCCTGGTGCTGGCTGGCTCCAGGGCCCCCTGCAGACCCAGGTATTCCTCCAGCATCCCTGGGGGGAGGTGCCATCACCAGCCCCCAACAGGTGACTAAACACAGGCACAGAGAAGTGAAGGCTCTTGCCCAAGGTCACACAGCAGGTGAGGGTGGAGCTGGGACCTGCCCAGGAGGCTGGCTCCAGATCTCCGTGTGTCCTACGGTAAGACTTCAGCCTGCCCTCCATGGGCCCCGAGGAGCTCCCCCACAGGACGCCCAGGAAGGATCCCCCCATGCCCCCGTGTGCTGGTCCTGCCTGTGGGACCCTCAGTGCTGAGCCCGTGTCCACTCGGCCTTCTCGCTCAGTCTCTCCTTTCCACTCTCGGGCACCCTTCCTCCTTCTCCCGTCTCCTTCTCCCTCCTGCCCCTCCCCTCTCCCCCCACCTACCATTTATCCCGTTTCAGAAAACCAACTTCTGGTTTTACTGATTTTCTTTATGGTTTGCTTGTGTTTTACTTCGCTGGCTTTTTCTTACATCTTCCTTTTCTTTGTTTAATTTGCTCTTCTTTTTCTTGCTTCTTGTGTAGAAAGCTCAGATCATTGATTTTTCAACTCTTTTTTATTTTTTGTAATCTATGCATTTAAAGACCTAATTTTTTCTAAACATCCTACTGATTTTTTTTTAAAAAATATTTATTTTTCAGGTGTAGTTGGACACATGCCTTTATTTATTTATTTACTTTTATGCGGTGCTGAGGATCGAACCCAGGGCCTCGCATGTGCTAGGCGAGCCCTCTAACGCTGAGCCACAACCCCAGCCCCCATCCCACTGATTTTGACTCGGTGTCTGTTCAGTTCAAAGTACTGTAGCTTCTAATATCTATTGTGATCTCTTTGACCCAGGGTTTATTCAGAAACATGTGACTTGATTTCCAGGTTTCTGGGGGAGTTATTGGCTTTATTTTTGTTACTGAGTTCTAGTTTTACTTCATGGTTATCAGAAAGCATGTACGATATTACTTTACTTTTTTTGAAACTTATTTAACTTGTTTTATGGACAGGGTATGGTCTATTTTGCTGAATATCCCACATGCCCTCATAAGCAATGAATACCCTGCAACTGGCGAGTACTAGTTAGTGGTACTAACTAGGCTGGGATGACTACATCTTCTCATCTTCACTAGTGTGTGGTCTGTTCTCTTTGTCACTTACCAAGATGCATTTCAAGATCTCCAAGTCCGAGTGTGTGTTTGTGCATTCCTTCCTTCAGTTATGTTGTTTTTCACCGCCATATGGTGATGTTTAAAATCTATTTGCTATTTTTTCTATTTGTCTTATCTACTCTGTTTCCTTTTATTCTTTCTTTCAGGACTTTGCTTTTGGTGTTAGTCTCTTTTTAAATCATTATTGATCATTCCCTTTCCTCTCAGTAGCTTGTGGTATCATGCATTCTAGTTCATTCTTTTAGTGATCACCCAAGAAATTCCAAATGTATCTGTTGATTACCTAAATATTTCTTAAATTTGTATTTTCGCCACATCTCGGATTATGCAGAACCTTTATTTGGGTCCCACTCCCGTGTGTGGCACACCTGTCCCCTCGCAGCTGTTAGTGGTCACGGATCGGGTTGCCCTCCTGTCTTTCTGGCTGTGCTGTTTCTCACTCTTCCTCGCCCGGGTCTGGTTTCCTTCTGCCTTAAGAGCATGCTGAGGGCTTCCTGGTGATTGACTCTTCATAATTCTTTTTATGAAAGCAATCTTTTTCACCACCCAATTTAAAACACGGGGTTGTAGGCGGCCCGCCTTCTCCCTTCCTTTGTAACCTTAAAAGTCTCGTTCCACTGTCTCCTGCCTCCCGAGTTCCTGTCCAGGGATCTGTTACAGTGACCATTTTCACTCTGAAAGACGTGTGTTGCTTCCTTTCTGGCTACTTTTCACATTTCCTTTTTGTCTGTGGGTTTGTTTTGTGGGCAGCTTGACTGGACGTGTTTGGGTGAGGGGGTATTTGTGTTGATCCTGGGTTTTTCTGAGATTTTTGAAGTTGAATATTCATGTCTTTTATCAGACTTGAAAAATTCTTGCTTGTTATTTCTTCAAATATTTCATTCTGCTTTATTTTTCTCTTTCCTCCTAGATATCTAGGGTTTTTGTCTGAATATCACATCTTTTGAAAACGGTTATTTTTTTCCTCCTTGTGCTTCAGGTTGCATTTCTATTGACTCATCCTCTAGTTTGCCAATCCTATGTTCTACTGTGTCAGGTTTTGTTAATCCACCCAATGAGGTCCTAATTTCAGTGATTGTATTTCACAGGCCTAGAGAATCCATTTTATTCTTTTTTTTTTTTTTAAAGATTCTGGTTGTCTATTGACACGCTCCATGTTTTTATTCATTTTGTTCACCTTTTCATATGAAAAAGTGAGATCATAGTTATTTTTCAGGTCTTTCTTATGTGCTAACTCCAGTATCTAAACCATCTCTTTGCCTGCTTCTATTGGTAGTTTTACTTCTTGGTGAACATTTACCTGCTTCTTTACCTGTCTAGTAATCGAAAGAACTTTTTTGCTTGACTTTGGGGGGTTGTGGAGATTGCTGATGACCATTATCCTCTAGAGAGGGCGAACGGGTTCTGTTCTGGCTGGCCACTGGACGTTTGACAGGTTGTTGACTGATCAGCAGGTCGTCTTACTCCCCAGCAGGTCTCTGGCAGCCCCAGGGCTTGCTATGACTCCCAGGGTGTGGCCTTCTCTCTAGGTCGGGCCTTTCAGTGGCTTCAGCTCAGTGTTCAGAGCCTTCACTGAAGCTGTTCACCTTGCTTTGGCCAGAGTGCTGCCATCATCTTGGTGGCATGTGACCTCGGAGCTCTCTTGCGCAGCAGGCCTCCCAGCAGCTGTCCCCTGCAAGGTTCTCAGTCTTGAAACCACACAGGCTGTGATTCAGCCGAGGCCCTGAGGGGCATTTCTAGGACAGTGTCTGGGTTTCTTCTCTGTTTGTCCCACAATCCCCAGCTGTCTCAGCATCCCTGAGCTCAGTCCCTTGTCCCCGACCCAGAAGTGCTACCACTCTCATCAGGGTGTTCTTTTCCTTAATAAATGTTTGAAAACATTTCAGAGAGAGACCCAGGGAACTTGGAGGGAACTTGTCCTATTGTATTCCTTTTTCTCGAGATCTGTGGTCCTGCTTGGCTACCCTCCGGTGTAGGCGCAGAACTAGTTTTATGTGTTCTCCCCGATCCCGTAGTTTTCCGATACCAGCTGTTCTGACCTGGGGCGGACTGGGATCTAAGGAGGCGACTATGGAGCCACAGCTTCCAAGGTTGGGAAGAAACGGTGGGGAGGGGATGCCAGGCAGGGGCCAGGCTCTGCGGCAGTGGGGAGCCAGGCTTGCTGAACAGGAGGGGGCTGGTGCGACTGGGCAACTGTGGAGCAGCCGAGGCTGGGAGGAGGCGAAGTTGGAGAAACTGTCCCGAGAAGGATCCCAGGAGGCTGCTAGGCTCCCGCTGACCATTCTGAATACAGTGGGATTTTGAGCAGGAGAAATACAGGACCGAAGGCATGAAAAGTGACTGCTGCGAGGAGAGGGGACAGTGGGCTATGGGGAAGCAGCGGGCAGAAGGAGTCTGGGCTCTGTAGACAAGAGGCGTAGCAGCTGAGAACCTAGGTCAGTAACTAAGTAGAATCCGTGGGACTGGGGTCGGACAGAGGAAGGGGTGAAGAAAGTCCCCTTTCTGTCACCCTTAGTCTCAAGCCTGGCCATGCCCCTCTTGGGCCCAAGACCCTCCTGAGGCTACTATCACACTAGGTGCGAAAGCCAGCCGCTCACGTGAGCAGTGCCCTGGCCCTAGGCTCTACAAGATTCAGCTCTGCCCACTGCACTCCCAGGGGCCATCGGCCTGGATTCTCTGCATCCCTCACCTGCCCTCTCTGCACCCCAGCTTCCTCCTAGCAACTGCTGCCCACCCTTAGGACTCGTTTTGGGGGGCAGCCCTCAGCCTGGGCTAGGGGAAGAGGGTGTTGGAGCTGACTCGTGCTCACCTCTCTCTCTGTGTGTTCACTGTGTCGTCTGGGTGGCTTGCAGCCAGTCCCAGTGGGAGCTTTGACACTGTGGGACTGGGGCACAGGCATTGCCCTACCATGGACCTTGGTGCTCAGCCTCCTGCAGGCTTCTGAAGCCTCCAGTTGCCCTTTACCACACGGTGTTAATTGCTTGTGTCTGTATCAGTCTTCCCACCTGCCAGAGTTCCTTGAGGGAAACATGTCACCACTGTCCCCAAGGCAAGTTCAGTGCTCAGTCAGAGCGTAGCTCACATGTCTGCCTATAGAGCAAGCTGGGTGACCTGCAGCCAGGCCCTGACCCTCATTCTCTTGAGAGGTTGCTGTGCACACTTTCCTAGGACCTGTGGGGACAAAGCCCTTGTCCAAGTCACTGCCAGAGGGGGGAGGCAACAGTGAGACACCAACTTCCCAAAAGGCCAAGTTGTTTTGAAGTCTTGGAGCTGAATTGGATGGAAGCATTCGGAGCACCCATCTGTTCTTGACAGGGCCCAGCCTGTGAATCTCAGGCCCACGCAGCGTGAATTTCTGTTAATTAAAAAACAACATCACATTCTGCTCCTGTGGTCCCAGTTCACATGGAGAGGCCCGTCAGCCATGGACCCACAGTGGACTGCCTGCTGGCCCTTCTCCCCTCTCCTCTCTCGTTGCCCAACAGAAGAGCTCGGGATTCCCTTCCACCCGCTCCCACTGGGTCAGGAATGGTGGAAGACAGAGCTTCGTGGGCCTTAAGCCTCCCACGCGACTGCTCTAGGTCCAGGTGGACTGCTCCGGGCCAGGGAAGGGCGTTTCTTGCTGCTGGCTGCTGCTAGCCATGCTGCTCCTTCCTGAGCCACCCTGCTGTACCCTGAGCTTACTGATGCCCCACCCTTCGACCTGGAAGCTCCCCTCCTATGGTCCTAGGGAAGACTCCAGAGGCCTGTTCAATGTTAGAATAACCCCAGTGCCCAGCATGGCCACAGAAGGCCACCCACATCCTGACAACAGCATTTTCAGCAGCATTTGGCCACAGGGGAACTCGGGCCTGGAGTTAAGGGAGAAAAGTCGAGGATACGTGTTGCTTATTAGCTTTCGTGAAGGAAAATCTGTGGGTGCGTGTGAACACATATAAACCCGAGTCTGAACGTGGGTGTACGTTATTCTAATAATCGGGACTTAGAATCCAGGACCATATGGGGGGTGTCCCTTGTTTAGCCCACTTCCTACAGGGCCGTGTCCTCCCACAGGTCCTTTGCAGCCAGGGGAAAGCGTGGCCCTCATGCTACGTCCAAGAAGGGTGAGCGGCAGTTTTGTAATGGCCTAAGGCTGCGCTCATGGGAAGTCAGCATTTTCTGTTTTATATGAAGACATGAAGCTTGAACGGATTCAGTGTCTGATGATTTGACTTGGACGTGAAATTCCATCCATGGGACTCTCTTTGAGGACAGCGGCCAGGGACCACTATTAAAGCAGACTGTGGCTCAACAAACTGCACGTGGCATGTTTTTGAGAATAATGTTCTTGGTTGTTGTTCTGGGGTTCCCTGGACCCTCCCGACACTCCTCGGGACCCCAGTGTGAGCCTTGCACTCGCCCGTGGACAGGAGGGACAGTGGCAAGGCAGGGAGGAGGCGGGGCCGGTACCCACCATTCGGCTGGCTGGTGGGATTCGGGGTGATCTTTGTTCCCTTATTTTCTAAGTTCTTTTTAGTCTTTCTGTGAGGAAAATATAGGTAGACCACATAAAGCGGGGGGAATGGGTACCCGAGAACCTAAGTCCATCCAGATCTGTGCCTTCCGTAGCTCCAGGATGCAGAGGCCAAGGCCTCCGAGGAGGACCCCAGGCTGTGTGTCCGGCGGCTCCGTCACCAGATGCAGACCCTGAAGTGCCAGCTCAGAGACCAGGGGTGGGCGCACTGGGAGCGGCAGGAGGAGCTCAAGGGCAAGGTAGGCGGGGCCAACACCTCTTCGTGGGGAGCACTCTGCTCCCAGGGCTTGGTAATGTCTATTAGATATTTAAATATATGTTGGTGTAAGGAAGGAAAAGAAGGGGACTGTCATTCCTCCAACCAGTAGCCTCTGATAAATAAAAATTTTAAATGCACACATATATGGTTTTTACACAGCCTTAAAGTTTACATAAAGAAAGGTCAAGCCCTTGCTCTTCGGGAACGGGGTGGGTGTGTCCTGAAAGGCCTGGAGAGGATTCCTGCGCTGTCGCAGCTACCAGGATCAGGGTGTGGTGGCCACATGCAGCCTCCATGGGGTGAAATTGCATTGACCGAGCACATGCTCATGTGAAACCACAGGAGCCCAAGTAAGGTCAGGGGTGGCATCGACGCAGTCCCTCATTGGACATTACACTGCAGTCTTACAAAATGTTCCTGAGGAGGAAACTAGACAAAACACACAAGGGATCTCTCCATCATGTCCTACAATTGTATGCAATTCTGAGATTATCTCAAATTTTAATTAATATGAATGGATACATAATAATTGTGCACAGTCTTTCACATAGAAAATCCTAAGGAGTCCATAAAACACTAGAACTGAGGAACAATTGGATATGTGATTTGAAAGGCAGTTTCTCCTCATCTACAGCTCATCTTCTCACTTTTTAATTGCAAACGTCCACATACTCATTCCAAAGCAACACACTCATGCCATTTCCTAAACCAAGGTGGGGAGAAGGTCTCACGGAATCCTGCAAATATCATTAAGTGCCTTTTGAATATGAGACAGACTGCTTGAAGCTGAAATTTTGCATATATTCCAAAAGGTATCCCCAAACAGGCTTATAGAAATATCCATGAAGGCTTGTTTATTAAGCAAAGAAATGGAAGCAGAAAAATTCCCATAAACAAAGAAGTGGTTTGTTTCTGCCTCATGGTGGAAGAATACTCATGTTTGAAAGGGATGAGGTCGGTTTGCACGTGTTCCTGTGGAACTCGCACCAGGGTTTTCCATCAAACGACAAACACGATGCAGTGTATTTTGCATAGTGTAATTCTGTAAGCACACACACACGCACACGTACACACACGTTCTGATGCATGTGGGCATGGGAGGCTGAAGGAGTATCTTAGGCCAGAAGAGGTTGGGGACCTCTAATGTAGCTATTTGGGTTTTCACTATTGGAAAGCGCTCAGGCATAGCCACAGCCTCACATCTAATGGGGCAGGATTTCAGATGGGACTCGGCTGGGCACAAGTGGGGGTTACTCGGTGGTCACTCACTGGACGCTGGACTAGGCTGGAGGGTCCAAGGTGGCCCCATGCACATGTGCCTGGCACCTCTGCAGGGTGGCTCAGGGGCAGCACACCCAGACCCTCTGCCCTCTGTTTTGGGCCTGTCTTGTGTCTTACTCTGAAAAGGGTTGAAAGTGGACACTCCAGTCCTCTTGAAGGCCAGGCTGGGTGTCACTTCTGCTGTTATGGGAGCCAAGCACCACGGGCCAGACCAAATTTGAGAGAGGGTCCTGACTCCCCTCTCTAGGAGCCGCTTCAGAGCAACTGTGTCCACCGTTAGCCCCCAGGCATGATGAAGAGAACTGTCATCCACCGGGTGCCCACTGAGGCCAGGTTGACTCTCAGTCTTTCTGTCATTCAATCCACAGTGTCCTTGCTGCAGGCCTCACCCTGAGTGGACAGTGACATCCCCCCAGTTGGTGAAAAAACTGAGGCAGAGGGACTGGCAGGGGGTGTCAGTGAGTGGCTGAGTGGTGCCACCAGGCTGGAAGTCTCTGGGCTCTGTGAGGGGCTCGGGACCAGGCGTCCTTCCCCACGGAAGCAGCCTCAGAGCTGGCCACTGAGACGCGGCCTGGCAGAGTGCCTTCTGCAGGGCCACAGCCTCCGTCCCGCTCAGTGGGGATGGAAAAGGCCCCGTTCCTGGCCGAGTCCTCATGCAAGGAAAGGGGGCGAGGAGGCAGGGGTCAAGCCGAGCCCACTGCCTGGGGAGGCCGGGGATGGCCAGCAGCGGGGCATGATGTGACCAAGAATGCTTCCTTCGCAGCTGGAAGAGCTCCAGAGAAAGCAGCATGAGGCCAACGTGGCTGTGGCCCCGCTGAAGGTGAGGGGACCTTGACGTCAGCGCCACCTGCCTCCTTCAAACCGCCTTTGCATTTCCCATCCCCCGGCACACAGATGCCAGACTGAAGGGGGAAGGAGAGAAAATCCCCCACGTCTCTGTTTGGAGCTAGCGTTCCACATATTTCCTCCCACGCCTGAGATCAGCCACCTTCATCAGCCAAGTGACCCACATGCTTGGGTCCTGCCTGGTGGCATGATCCTGAAGGTGCCACGCACTGTGACCTACCCTCCAGGCCTTGGCAGTGGAGAGTGCTCCAGGGCCTCAGTTCAAAGTGCCCTGCTGGTGGCTTTGCCGTTCAGTCCTGGCTGGTGCTCGGTGTGTCTGTCTCTCCCTTCCCCCTGCCTCTCTCGATGTCCCACAAGAACACTGACTTGCATTTTCCTTGGAGCGTCCCCACCCATCCTGACGTGAGCCTCTGGGACAAATTCCTAAGAATGGGTCTGTGGCCTGCGGGCTTCCGTGTTCTCTGCTGGGGGCCTGGAAGCTGGCTAGGGTGACACCTCCCATCTGGGCCTGGATCGGGAAGGGTGGGAGGGTCTGTTCTTCCCTCTGGTCTCTGGGCGGGTGGACAGGGAGGAGCCTGGGCGTCAGCAGAACATGGTGACACCAGGAACCCCACAGCCCTCTGCCCTTTGGGCCTCTGTTTCCTCAACTGTTCAATCAGAAGTGCAGGCCGCACAGTCCCTAAGTCACGTCCCTCCCAGAGTCCCCATCCCATCTGAGCTTCACCTGTGCATCTGTGAAACAGAAACCTCAGTGATTCCTGCTGAGAACTCGTGGAAAGTCAACTGTCAAGCTCAAAAGCACAGGGCTGCCACCCCGCCTCTGGGTTTATCATTTGTCACATGCCACTGGTTTAAACGAGGACCCTGGTCCCTTGTGCTTAACAAACGAGCACCCTGTGGAGGCTGTGTCTGCAGGTCTCCTGGTGCCCTGGACAGCCCCGTGGCACAGAGGGGCACATCCAGGTGTGGAAGGGAGCCTGGCCTCAGCGATAGGGCCCAGGTCCATGCTCTTCACCCTGGACCCATCGGAGGGCAGCAGGGAGCCCTGGGGCCGGGCTGCTGGGTGGAAGAAGCATGCGGGGGGGCTGCTTCCCTGGGCTGAGGCAGAGCTGGGTGTGGGAAGCAGGGAGCCGCCCGCCCAGGTCCCCCAGCCCTGCCGTGCAGCCCTGCGGGAGCTCTGCACCCACATTCCTCTTCTGTCAGGCCAAGCTGGCTTCCCTGGTCCACAAGTGCCTACGGAGGAACCACCTCATCACCCGGCTACTGCAGGAGCTGGGCAGACACGGGCCCGTCGACCTCCTGCTCTCTGAGATGGCCCAGAACATGGTCCACGACGTGGCACTGTCCGAGTATGCTGCTGCCTTCCTGAGCCCTGGACTCCCAGAGGTACATTCCCACAGACAGCTCCGTCCAGCCCTGCCAGCCCTGTCCAGCCCTGCCCAGCCCCATCCAGCCCTGCCCAACCCCATCCAGCCCTGCCAGCCCATCCAGCCCATCCAGCCCTGTCCAGCCCTGCCCAGCCCCGTCCAGCCCTGCCCAGCCCCATCTAGCCCTGCCCAGCCCCGTCCAGCCCTGCCCATCCCTGTCCAGCCCTGCCAGCCCCATCCTCTGCCTCCCTCCAACTCCACCTGGCTGTTCCCCTGGGCCAGTGCCTGGGCTCCGGGATGGTGGGCAGGTGCACCTGGCAATCCTTTACCCTGAAAGTGTCCATGGCACAGTGCACGGGATGGACCCAAAGAGGGATCATAGCTCAGTCCCAATCATGATGTCATGCCACCCATGTGACTGCTATACACCGTGACTCTGGGCCTTGGCCCTGCCACCTCCTGCAGGAGACATGGTCCATCAGCAGCCTCCATCTGTCCTTCAAGGACATCCCGTGTGTCCTTGCCCAGGCAGTGGCCCTGAATCTTCAGGACTACAATTAGCCACACCGCCTCTCTGTCCTCCTTGCATGTGACTTGTGTGACGTGGCACATGTAGGGGATTGTCCCCATGTTGCCTGAGGAGTTCCTTGGCACCTCTTGGCTGGGACAGAGACACTCTGTAGCACTCTGTCTCTTTAGTGCCTGGCACCGAGAAGCTGCTCGGGGTTTTTGTTGAGTGATGAGCTAGTGAGACAGATGATGAGGGTCTCCTGTCCTGAGGGTCAGCAGAAGAGGAGACTGAGGCCGTCAGTTCAGGAGTCTCACCACAGGCCACGGGGTGAGGGGCACCAGTTCTCACTGGTCCAGGTCCAGAGGAGGCCCTTTCTGGGCTCTGCCTGGCGCTGAACAGCAGCATCTTGGGTGCCCATGGGTGCTCAGCCAGGTCTTCCCACGCACACACATGCAGCCCCGTTCCTGGGGACAAGCCAGCTACGCCCCCACCAGTCTAGTTCTGCTCCTGATGGTGCGAGGACAAAGCACAGCTCTTGCAGTCCACAGTGGGAGGTGCCCCCTGGCTGCTCTTGCTCCAGCCCTGGCTGCAGGGCTTCCTGGCTACACCACCCATGCAGCGGCTCCTCCTGGTGCCCCTGGCTCTGCCCCAGCAGGACAGTCTTTTCCATCCCTTCCTTACCCCACCCCCGACTCCGAGAGTCCTAGATGCCCCCCAGGCCAAACCACTGCGCGGCCCAGGAGATGGAGAGCTGGGGCCCACCAGGCCTGCCTAGGGCCTCGGTGACGTGGTGCAGAGCCAGAGCTTGAATGCAGAGCCCCAGACTCCAGGTCTAGTGCTCTTCTCTGCCCCAAAGTTCATGCTCTTCGGAGCTGGCATAGGGATGAGGAAAGAGGGTAGAATCGTGAAGTGCCTGACATAGTCCCTGGCACTCAGTAGGGCCTAATAACTGTGTCGAGTGAGGCAGGACTGAAGCAAAGTTCCAGGAAGTGTGGAATGCAGTGTGGGGGGCTGCTGACTGTCTGCAGAGCAGGCGTGTGGCAGCAAGGGCCCCACTTCCCCTTAGTCTGCAGGCCCAGCAACGACATCCAAAATGTTCACTGGGATTGGCCAGGCTGACTGACGAGGACTGAGCCCAGACACTGAGGCATAAGTCAGAGCATTAACTAATTAGTTAATTATCTAGGAAAAAGAACTTTAGCAGAAGTTCAAGTATTTTTTGAATCATTGTAGTTATTTGTGACATGGGCTGGGATTTGTTGCAGGCTGAAGTATCTTGCAGGCGAGGTGCAGGCGATGGATAAATATGTCAGCACATTCTTTTCCTCTAGTTATCCAGAAAGTCAAATTCATAATCAGTGTGTTCATTTGTTAGTTGGTAACTGTTTACAGGCAGAAGGTCACTTGGGAGCCTGGAATGAGAACAGGGAGCGTTGCTGCTGTCACTGGCCTGACGCCTCCATTTCCTGTGAGGATGTTGTCCTGGGCTGGACGGGCCTCCCCTCAGCCAGGATCCAGTCCTTTGAGAGGCCACTGTCAATTTCCACAATGCCAGCTGCGCTGGCCTCTGCATTCCTGTCCAGTCTTGACTGAGCCCAGCCTCGCTCCCTCTGTTGAGGTGGCTTTTGTCCTTCCTGATCCATCTGGCACTATTCAGAGGACACCCCCAAGTGCATGGTCTGCAAACCCAAAACCTGGCTCTGCGGTTTCACGCCACGCACTTACTGAGCACCTGCTGGCCTGAGCTAGGCCTGGTGCAGGTCCTGGGGAGAAGTGGAGACCAGACAGGCCAACACCTGCACATGGACCAGGGAGGGGTGACGGCGCCTCATGGTGAGCATTGGGAAAGAAACATGCCCGGGTTCAGTCGGGTGCCAGCTCACACAGGGTGTTCTCTGAGCCTTCACTTTCTCATCTGTAAAATGGGGATAGTTCAGCTGCTGGAAAGAAAGGTGCTGAAGCCTTGTGCGGGTCAGAGCCTGGTCCTTGTATGGGCAGATGCCAGGGCCTGGGGTTCCTGAACCTCTTAGCTCTGCCACTGTCTAGCTCTGTGACCCTGGCAGAGGACACTTACAGATCATGCTGGCCACACCAGGACATCACTGTTATTCCTCTCAAAAGGCTCAAGGGGGTGCCAGCCTTGCTCAAAGACACACACCTCTAAGTCGCCATCTAACTCAGCCTCCGTATATGCAGAGAAGGAGCTGGGCTTGAACATGGCCGTGGGAATCTGCAGGGCTCTGCAAGGACTGCCCCAGGGCAGGCTGGGTGATCGTTGCTGGGCAGGGCTGGGGGAAACTGGGCAGCAGGTCTGGGTCTGGCACCTACCAAGCCCTCGGGGGGGCAGTCCCTCTTGGGGCTGGAAGGCCAGGCTTCAGTGTGCAGAATCTGTCCAGGTATAGGCAGGAAGAAGGAGGAGGAGGAGGAGGAGGAAGAAGAGGAGGAGGAGGAGAAGGAGAAGAAGATCCCCAGAGGATGCCTATGGTGGAGGCCGGACACAAGGAGACTGCCCAGGAGGGAGGTCATAGAAGAGGGAGAACATGGCCCTGACCACCCTGCAGGCGCATCTGCACTTAGTTCTTCACTGAGGGGAAGCTGCTGGAGGAGTTGGGTGGGTGGGAGTGGTTTGGGGAAGACCACGCAGGGGTGTGGCTGGCCACTGCCCTCAGAGGAGCAGGCCCTGCAGGGTGCAGTGCCAGTGGTCCAGGCCGGGAAGACCCGAGGCCAGGCAGTCGAGCAGTCGAGCCCCGGGGGAGCCTGAGCCCCTTGCTGCGGCTGGCAGTTGCCCAGGAAGTGGGTGCAGAGCACCTCCTTGTTTTATGGGCAAGAACTGTCCTTAGAGAGGACACAGACGGAATTCCTGATGGAGGCCTTGGCTCTGGCTGAGAGCCCAGGAGGGCTGCCTGCAGCTGGGGAGTCACTGGTAGACTCAGGGTGGGATGTGCCAGAGCACAGAGGGGTGTCTCCTGGCGCCCAAGGCTGGGGCTGGAGGGCGTGTGGGCCTCTGAGGTAGGTCTTCCATGGGCATCCCTGGAGGTGCTGAGCCCTGGGGTGCCCAGAGTGCTGGGTGGCTCACCTTTTCTGGCCCCTGCCCTTGGGAGGGAGGTTTACAATGACCTGTCAAGGCCACATGACAGGGTGGTGGGCTGTTGGAGCTCTGTCCTTACGAGATGTGTGGCCTGGATCATGGCCACCTGGCCGGGCCAGCAGGCACCTCCCCTGCTGCACTTTCTCTCTCCCTTTTCTCCTCTCTCCCTGGTCTGGGTGGGGGTGGAATCTGAGCCTCAATTGGTCCAGCACCCACACCCCTCCTTCCAGCACCTGACCACTGTTGCCCACCTGTGCTGCCATCTGCTGACGGCTGTCCCCCCACGTCTCTGGTCAGCAGCATCCCAGGTTGCTGCGTCGCCTGAGTCTCCTTCTCCAGCTCTGCTGGTCCTCTCCAGCTCTGGCTATCTGGGGTCAATTCCATGAGGTCCCCTCTGAGCCCTCACCTGATAACACCAGGGTCTTGCCACCTCCTTGGTTTCAGGTGGAGATGGAACAAGGGGACTGTAGGTTTCCTCTGTTCTTGCACCCCTGAAACCACTCTGGGCATGAATGCCACCCTCCTTCACGTTCACCTTGAGTGGGCAGCTCTTGGGCAGCTCCTGGGCCTCTTTCCTGTCCTCCCCTCCTCTCTGTACCCCGGCCCCAGGGGAATCTGTTTTTCTAGCTTTCACTTAGACTCAAGTTGTGGACATTCACATGCCAAATGTGACACCCTTTTTTGTTTGTACTTGGTTATATTGTCCCCTCCTGGTGACCTGGGAGGCAGGAGCCTGGATGCCACAGGAGGTGGGAGGAGCGCAGGGCTCGCCTAGGAGTGGGCCCTGGCTAGCGTGGCAGCTCATCCCTGCTCCCACCTGGGTGACCTTGTCCCAGCTGTGGCTTGGGGCTTGCATGACAGACAGAGGGTCCAGTAGAGGAGCTGACAAGCTGGCCCGCCCCCAGCCTCCTGTGCTCCTGGGTGTGTGGCTTGCTGTCCTCTCTCCAGGCACAGAGCCACCTGCATGTGAACATGCCAAGATCCTGCAGAAGCTGTGACCTTGTGCTGTTCCTTTGCTCTGTAAGCCACCTGTTCTCTTAGGCCAGGTAGAGGTCACCATCCTCACCAGGACTCTGTGAGGTTTGAATGAGACCCATGTCAAATGCTCAGGGCAGCACCTGTCACAGGCACCAGCGACATTCAAATCAAAAAAGTGTCCCTGCCCTGGGGAGGCCGGGACCCTGGCTGGACTTGGCAAAACACAGGGTGACCTGGTCAGGAGCTGCTGGCCCTGTCCTCCTGCCTCCTGGGAACACCTTGTTTCCTAGTGGGCACAGTCAGGGAGACCCACGTGGCCTCAGAACCAGGGCCTCATTGGGAGAGGAGTGTGGAGACTGGGATAATGGAGCAACCCCTCAAAGCCCTGAGCTCCCTGCAGTCATGAAACCGGCGACCGCAGCCCAGCCTCCAAGGGCTCAGGCAACGGTTTTCTCCTTGGCTCCTGCCCTTGAGGATTGTTCCTGGAAAGCTCTGTGGGCGCTGCTCTCTGGAGCTCTGGAGGTTCCTCTCTCCCTTCAGCAGGACTTGCACGGAGGCCGGGGGTCCTGCCCTGCAACCGGGGTAGGAGGTGGGTTGGGAGAACTCCCCGACTCAGCCGAGCTCCCGGAACTTGTAACTGCAGAGCTGGGTTGGGCCTGGGATGCCGCAGTCCAGCTGCAGCAGAATAATCAGGGGGGTGACGAACAACTTGTGTACTTGATACAGCAGGAGTGGGAGCCGTTTATTGCAGGACAGGAGCAGTATTTATACATTCCACACAGCTTATCTAATTAGCATAAACTCGATACAGCACTGAACCAATAAGAAATCTCCACACTTAATGGCTCGCTTTTGTTACTTCTCAAACCACTCCCTCTGGCATTTTGCCAGGCACCATCCAGACTTGTTTACGAACTCTAACATTCCCCTGGCTAAATGCCAGGTGTTATTTTGACTTGTTTACAGACTCTAACATTTCCCCCTTTTGTTTAATTTAAATAACGACCATAGTGGTTTTTAGAGAAACACCATAAATAACCTGCTACAAACAGAAAGGGAGGATACAAAATGCCACAATACCAAGCCACTTGATGGCTCCATGCAAGAAGCCCTTGGAAAAATTATACCAGCAATGACACTGTTAGCAAAGATACCGAGTTACAATTTGTTATAGATTACAGTTTGTTGTCTCAGTCCAGGTAAAGCAGTGTCTCAAATAGATTAACTCACAGTCCAGGTAAGTTCTGCAGGAAGCTAGCTTAAATCACAGTCCAGGTAAGTTCTGCAGGCAGCTAGCTTAAGTTCACAGTTCAGGTAAGTTCTGCAGGCAGCTAGCTTAAGTTCACAGTTCAGGTAAGTTCTGCAGGCAGCTAGCTTGATCCGAAGTTTCGTCTGTTTCTCAGCCGAAGTCTCATCCGGTTTTCAGCAACACTGGAAATTCTTCCACCTTGGTCTTTACCGGCACTGGGACAAAGGCAGGAACTCCGGATGGCTAAAGAAAATCCTGTAGCATTCTACTAAGAAAACAACCTTCTGAACAATTTAGTACATTATCTCAAGGTTTTTTACATTTGAAATAAGCCTTAATAGTGCTCATTACTCATTAGCTTCCAGGTGTGGGAGAAACATTGTAGTTTAGTTATTGGCATTGAAAATGACCAAACATCAGGGACACCAGTAGCGTCTTCTGCTGGCTGTAGTGCCTGGGCAGCCCCCAGATGGCCCTGGGGAGTGTCCCGGACTCAAACTGCTACTGGGCACAGGGAGCAAGAGCCTGCGAGACTGTGCCTCCAGGTCAGGTCTAGATTTGGGCTCGCGGCAGTGGAAGAGCCAGCTCCCCGGCCAGGAGGCGGGGAAGGGCCAGTCGCCGCTGCCTCTTGGAAAATCCTTGCTGTGCTGTGACCGGCTTGCACACTTGGCAGCCGCCTCTCCGCTTCACGCACCCTCCGGTAACGAAAAGTATTTAGTAATAGCCTTTTGCTGCAACTTTTTTCCTGATAATCCTTCTTCTTCTGAACTTTCTTTTTCTTTCTGACTAGAGTTCCTGGGCTTCCATCAACACATGCCCTAACTATTCTTGGTTCCACTGGGGTGCCTCCTTCCCTTAGTAATTTACTTCTCACCCCTTCCATATTTTCATCACAAAGACAATACAATACACTGAGACAAAACAAGACACAAACATACTGTATCAATCTTCTCCATTTTCTCAAAATGGCCATTTTTCCTCTCGCCCTATCTGCCTAGGGACGAGCAGATTTGCTCCCGTCCTATCTTTGGACGGGCAGCTTTTTTTCGTCACTTACCCCCGAGTGTCCCGGGGCTCCCCGTAACGGGCCACCATCTGCCGCAGTCCGGCTTGCTGCAGCAAAATAACCGGGGGGTGACGAATAACTTGTGTACTTGATACAGCAGGAGTGGGAGCCGTTTATTGCAGGACAGGAGCAGTATTTATACATTCCACATAGCTTATCTAATTAGCATAAACTCGATACAGCACTGAACCAATAAGAAATCTCCACACTTAATGGCTCGCTTTTGTTACTTCTCAAACCACTCCCTCTGGCATTTTGCCAGGCACCATCCAGACTTGTTTACGAACTCTAACATTCCCCTGGCTAAATGCCAGGTGTTATTTTGACTTGTTTACAGACTCTAACACTGGGATGCCCCAGTCGCCAGGAGTCACGTGCCTGTCTGGCCCATCAGAATGCAGAGCCGCAGCAGCCAGTTTAGTGCATGTGCAGCTTTTCTGGGGATGTGAGGGCAAATGGAACCTCGTTGTCACAGGGAAGGAGTCGCCACCCGGGGAGGGTGCCTGGCTCTGTCAGCGAGGGCAGTGGTTGGGAGCAGCCATGATGAGCAGAGCCGGGGCCAGGTGGGGCTGTGCCCTGGAGGAGGAAGCTCTGGACCAAGCCTGGGAGGAGCAAAGGCGCTCCAGCTGGACAGCTGGAGGGGTCCTGGGGCCTGGGAACCTGCAGCTACAGAGGCAGGGCCTGTAAGTTCATGTGCTTGAAGACAGCCGCGTCCGAGGGGCGGAAGGGAGTCCAGGCTTCCCTGCTGGAGTGGTGCTCTGCCCATGAGCCACTGTCGAAAAACCACAGGCTGACAAGCAGTGGACAGGCCTGACCGCCCAGGCGTAGTGGGGCCGCAGGCAGAGGCTGCGGTGCCTGCCCAGCCCCCCATGATGGCCTGCCTGAGAGCCCAGGGGCCACGGCGGCCCCTTCTGGAGAAGAGCCAAGGTCTCAGGATAGTGCCCACCGAGTTCCTATTGACCTGGAGCCCCGTAGGTTAGGCACCCTCTGTGCTCCAAGCATGGGGCCAGCAGAGGTTTCCCCGGCACAGCGGTGGGCTTGGGGTGTCAAGCTGAGCAGGGTCCATGCCCTGGGGGTTGGTCAGTCTGCGTGAGTTCTGGCTGCTGCCTGGTCTGGGCTCTGTGACAGGCGAGTGGCCGAACTGTGCCAGGAGCTGGCAGGGAGGGCCACTCAGGGCCTGACACACTCAGAAGGTCCCCAGGGAGCAGGAGGCTTCCAGGCAGGGGCTGAGCTGGGCCAGCACACAGGGGGCTCTGGACGGGTGTTGAAATGGAGAGGGGAGGGGACATCAGGGCTCCGTCCTGCAGGCCACTGCTCCACCAGAGACGCCCCAGGGGAAGCAGAGTCTGGGCTGCTGGTCTGGAGCTAGCTGCAGTCTGCCCTGAGGATCCCACAGTTGTCTCGTTCCACTGACTGGGGGCTGCCGGGGTGACCTGCTGAGTGGCCACTGCTGTCCCTCTTACAGACCCTGTGGGACGGTGTGGCTGTGGGTGCAGGAGGTAGACTCAGGCTAAGTCCCACCAGAATCCCCATGGGACAGAATCAGGGGCCCCAGGAGATGCTGAAGTCCACATTAAAGTTTATTTTAATGGCAGATTCTTAAAAGCATTTGTTACCAGCTCCATTTAGAGATTTGATAAGTAAATGAACTGTTTCCTTGTGAGTATCTCCTGGGAGCAGGGAGGGAGGTGCCCGCCGCCCCCTCCAGCAGAGCTGATGCCACCCCAGACTCTGTGCGGGGCCAGCAGCCGCCCTGAGAGCCCCGGCTTTGGGCTTCTGAGCAAGGCTTTCTGTCCTGTGCCAGAATGACCACTCGGGTATCTTTTCTTCCAGACAAGCCCCCACCTGGACGTCGGCTCCCAGGGGACAGCAGCTGCAAGAGGTCAGTGCAGTTTGCAATGAATCTGTGTATGCAGAAAAAAAAATCCTGGCCAGCAGGACCGCCGGTGGAGTGGGAAGGGTCTGTCCACTGTCAGGTTCACACTACTGAAGGCGTGAGGCCCACCCCTCCCTCACCTTGGACACTTGGCCTGCCCTTCACACAATTAAGAACACAATGGAAGCATTCAGAAGGCCCAAAGCCCCAGCCCTGCAGTTTCACCATAAGTGTCATTTCCCTCCTTGGCCCTGAAATTCACTCCAAGTGCATAGTTGTCTGTGTGAGAATCCATGGGGTGCATCCAGAGGGGTGAAGGGGGCTGAGGGGAGAATCCACGGGGTGTACCCACAGGGTGAAGGGGGCAGCCCTCAGCAGGCTGACTCAGCATCCTCAGTGACGCACCTCCTTCACTAGAGGCGCTGAAGGGTACCCAGTGGGGGCGTGAGGGCTGCAATATTCTACTAAAGGGAAGCAAGACGGCACCCGGAGCACTCTGTGACCACAGGTGGAGGGTACACAGACCCGAACGTGATTGGCAGCCACAGCTGCTCAGAGTTAGGGCAGCCTGAGTGGCTTTTCTGTTGTTTTTTATCAAGAAATTAAGATGCTACCTGACCAGACAAAATTTCCCTGAGCCTTAAGTGGTGCTTACTATCAGGAGGGGATGGGGCAGGACTCACCAGTAGCACGGGAGGAGGTGGAGCACACAGATTTGTTTAGGCTTGTGTGCTAGCAGGTGAGTGTGGATGGTGTTACCCTGAAGACTAACTCGCTCTCTTCAAGTCTGTTCATGTGATCTGGGATGGGTTCATTAGCCTCTCTGAGCTGCAGGCTCCTATCTTCAAAAGGAGGATACTGTGGTCTTCCCTTTTGGTGCCCTACACATAGCAGAGTGTAGGCACACGAGAGGAAGGAAAAATAATGGGGAAGGCGTCTTTTCAGCCCAAATCTATGGGAGGGGGCTGCCCTCGGTGTCTGCTTTCTTTCCCAGCAGCCTGGTGGGTACAGTCTTCACAGTTGGAGAGGTACAGGTTCTAGCTGGTCCCAGCTCCGCCACTTACTCCAACTTACTGCAGCCTCGGGGAAGTCCCCTCCCTCCTCTGGCTCAGCTTCCTCATCTTTCAAGGAGACCAGATGGAGAGGTGTCTGGGCAGGTGTCTGGATGGTGCCATCCTCCCTGAGAGAGCTGGCTGGGCGGACACTGCACTGCGGGCTGTGGCCAGCAGGGGGAGGCAGCCGCCAGGCAGGGACAGTCTCAGGAGGGGCATGACACTCAAGTTCAAGGGCATCTGCTGTGGTGGTGGGGACCTGGAATGGCCAGGGACAGTGGGAGAATGAAGGAGGTTATCATGGGACTCAGAGACGGTGCTTCTGAAACAGATCCCGGGGCCGAGGCTTGACTGAGACCATCCCTTCTAGTTCAGGAACAGCTGCCGAGTTTTGAAACAGACGGTGTCCTCCAAAGCCCGTTGCGCTCAGACTCCTGGCCTTTTCCCAAGGCTGAGTGGCCAGCACCGACAGCTCGGCTGGATTCGCCAAAGGTGAGAGGACAACAGTCACCTACTTTTGTAATTTTGTTGTTTATTGAAAATATAGTGCAATTATCAAAGTGCAATCATTTTCCAAGTGCTGCATTTCTATGATGCCACCGCAGGTCAGGAAACGAAACCGAACCAATACCCCAAGGGTCCCTGGTTTCCCATCCCAGTCGCTTTCTGTTGTCTACTTTTAAATGTTTGGTTTTGGTCAAATTGTGTGCTTTACACCTTGTTTTTGTTTTTTGGGGGGGTTACCAGGATTTGACCTCAGCCACATCCTGAGCCCTTTTCTGTATTTTTTTTTAGAGAGAGGGTTTACTGGGTTGTTTAGTGCCTCAATTTGCTGAGGCTGACTTTGAACTCGCGATCCTCCCGCCTCAGCCTCCCGAGCCCTGGGTGCCACCAGGCCAGGGCCGCCTTGCTATTTTCTAATGCGAGCTGGGCATCACGCGTGGGAACCTGGAGCCCTCATTTGAGGTTCTGCCCGACGGAGTCTGCACCCACAGAGGACTCCTCTTTGCTCTAACAGGGTGGGCCTGGCACTCAGCCCTCACACCAGACTGATTCCAAGACGAGTCCCAGTCCCGGGTCTCTCTGCCCTGTCCCCTTCACTCCAACTCCTGGGGCACGAAAGCCATGGTGCTGTCAGGGTCCGCCCCTGGCCCCGTCCACCCTGTGGGCTGCTGGGAGCTCCCGTCACCCCACACCCCTCAGCTATCTGGCTCACCAGGAAGCTCTGCCCTCTGTCCTCGCCCGAGGGGACAAGGGATCTTGGTGCCCTGCTCTCTCCTCTCCTGCTTTCCATTTCAGCACCTCATATTCCCACGGCCTCAGTAGCTCCCAGGTCATTTCAAACCCATGATTGGTCACATGGTGTCTAGATTTTCTAGTTCTACTTATGGCGGGTTTGGTCCAAAATACCCTAGTGGGGCACTTCCGGGGCAGCACCTCGAAGGCTCCCAGGCAAAGCCTACTTAACTTGTGAGCTCTGGGGCCTGGAGATCTGAGTTCGAATCTCAGCCCGGCCCCTGCTAGTTCAGTGGGATGTTGATCTGTCTCTGTGGAAGAGGTGGCCGAGCCGCTAAACAGAGCTGTGCGCCCTCATCTTTTTACTTCAGCCTGCTGGTATTTACTTTTCCCATCTTTTAATCCTGTGGCGTCTTTCCTGTCCCTATGGTCAATTTTTTATATAAAAAACAAAGACAGCGATCCTTAGCTCTCAGATCTTTGGGACAATTCGATGACCTTGTGCATTTCAGTATTTATTACAGGAGAAGCATCCTCAAGGGTAGCTATTGCTACCTCCGTAAAGGTCTTCTTTTTCTGACGGGTGGACTGCACTTGAGTTCTTGGTTCAGGCTGATCATCAGCTAACAGTAAGAACTTCTTTCCACCTTGATCTTCCTGTAGAAGATCCCCTCTAACTGGGTTTGCCCTGCGTTATCCACAGAAGGCGCTGCAGGCAAAGACGGGTGGGTGAGCACGTGGGGGATTGCAGGCCATCCAGGGTGGCTGCAGCAGGGGCACCAGGGAGCAGAGAGGTACCAGGAGGTGAAGAGAGCCCCAGCACAACACTGGCAGGAGCACCAGCCCCCCCTTGCCCTGAAGGAGGGGTGCACAGAGGAGGCCAGTCCAAGGTGCCAGGCTGGGCCCAAACTGGGGCCCTGGCTGAAGGTCTGCCCTGGAGCCCAGGGTGGGGAAGAACCTGTTCTCAGGGACACAGGGCAGAAACCCACACAGAGGGCTCAAGGACACAGGCCAGCGTGCGGGAGGGCAGGAGGCCGTGGTGCCCCCCAGGGCCCTGGGGTCCACGCCTCTCAGCTGTTCTGGTCCTTCTTCAGCACCACCACCCGGGGTGGAGATCTTGTGATGGAATCTGTCCCGAGCACGGGGACCTTGGTTTGCTGGTAGCTAGATGACAATGTCAGTCTCAGGGTAGCAGGCTGCGTGGCCCTGGGAGGCCTTCGCCACCTGCAGGGTGCAGGTTGGGCTCTTTCCCTAGGAGGCCCTGGGCACTGCGCTTGTCCCCAGCATTGCAGGTCAGGCTTTGCTCTAGGTCCTGGTCATTGTCGTGGGCAGCTGGGAACAGAGTTCCCTGCCCTGGGCAGGAACAGACTGTGGGCCACATGCCAGGCTGTCTTGGGAAGGGCCTCCCGGGTGAGAAGGGACGAGTTAGTAACCTGGCCTACAAGGAAAAGCAGGTCACGGAGTATTGAAGGGCAGCAGCTAAATTTGTCACAGGTCACAGTCATGTGGCTGAGCTTGGGGAAAGAGGAAGAAGAGGCAGGAGGGCTGAGAACACACACCTCCCCACAGGCTGGGAAGCCTGCAGACGGTGAGGCTGGCTAACCCTCCAAAGTCTTCACAGCCTGACCCTGTCACCCTCAGGGCCGCGTCCGGCTTCAGCAGTAGACAGCCGTGGGGAGCAACGCAGCTCTGGAGCCACGAGGTCTGAGTTTGAGTCTTGGCTCAGCTTCCTTAGCTGTGTGGCCTTGGACAAATCACTTAGCCTCTCTGGGCCTCTTCTTCTTCATCTGTGTGTGGGGTAATAATACTTCCTTGTGTTGTTTTTATTTTTTATTTTTCGTGTAGGTCAAACGAATCAACATGGAGTGTGTTATCATGGCAAATCCTAAGAGCTCAGTCACTGTCCCAGGTCGTAGGAAATTATTAGAGTATTCTTTCCCTAAAGAATAAGGTAGTGCTGAATGCTTTAAAGTGTCATTATCATCAAGACGAGGTGAAGCGCAGACTCCTGGAGCTGGGGTTGCCTCCACGGGGGCTCCTGTGGCACTGCTCGGTGGTTCTTGACACCTGGTAGAACTGCTCCTCCTCCTGCCCGGCTCAGCCTCCCCACTCCCTGTGCAGCCGCCGCCCTCCTGGGTGCCCGTCTTGCCCACGGGTGCGCCTTCCCTGCAGCTCTGCAGCGGGCTTGTTCATTGTGTGCCTCGCCCGCCGTGGGTGTCCCCGGGGGTGCTGGCCACTGTGCCTGGCACCTGGGGAGGCACAGAGCTCAGGGCTCCTCTGCTGCCGGCTTCCTCCTCAGGCAGACAGCACTGAGCAGGCACAGCCACCGCTGCCCCCGCTCCTGCCCCCTGCTCCTGCGAGCCGAGGAGCTTGCTGCTTGCTCCATCCTGGGGGCCCGGTTGGGAGCCGCAGACCGGCCCCACACCCCAGCAAAGGGGAAGGAGCAGGCGCATCTGCTGCCCAGCGAGGTCACTTCCTGTCTTTCCTGGGAGGAGCTGCTCCGAGGATGTGGGGTGCGCTTCCTGGAAGACAGCACCTGCGCCTCGCGGCTGGCGGAGGACGTTCAGAGGGAGGGGAGTCAGCCTCCGAGGGCCTGGGGTGGACGACACGCACGTCAGTCCCAGCACTCAGACAGGTGCTGGGGGTCTTGAAACCAGGCCCGTTTCCGGTGGGTGTGGGGCCTGGTGACAGCCTGCTGGGGGCGTTTACTGTGGTGGCATGTTCTCGGGCCCTGTAGGAGCTGCCCCTGAGGTGGGCATCTGGAGAACAGACGGGAAGCTGGTTTTCTCTTGTCTCTGGGACAAGAAGCCTATTGAGGACGTCCACTCAGTAGGGCCAGCAGCAATCGTACTGGCGGGCACCTGCTGGATGGCGTGTGTGACAGGCTCCCCCACCCCCACCCGGGCTTCCTCAGCCACACCCTGCAATAGAAGGTGAGGGACACCGGGCCCAGGTGCAGAATGCTCAGTGAGAGCTGGTCATCTTTGTCACCTCTGCCTTGTAGAGAAGGCGTCGTCTGAGGGGCTTTTGTGAACACGTCGTGCGGAGACCTTTTCTCTCTGCTCTCGCCCCCAGCCGCCTCTGCCCTCGGGGCCCACCCTGGATCCTGGACCTGGGCCAGCAGTGGTCACCGTGGAACCAGGCGGAGAGCCCCATCCTGGCCCCCACGCCCACAGCCTTCTGCCAGCCTCGGAGGTCCTGAGCCCGGCGAGGATCCTGGCTCTTCACCAAGAGCTCAGACAAAGCATTTGCGGCTATTCCCAGGTCAATAAATCACCGCTGCAGTTAGGAATTTAATAGAAGCACTCGTTCTCCGGGGCTTTTCATAGACTCCATAAATATTTGAAGCAGAACCTTCCGAGGGTGCTTTAAGAAATTGGTGGCAATCAGAGCTCTCATTTAGTGGCAAGCGGTTTTGCCTTTGGCGTAGGGACTTGTGTTCTCCATCAGGCTTGGGAGGAAAGCCGTGCCGTGCCCGCGAGTGTCGAGGAGTCTGGCAGCAGAGGCCAGCCATCGCCACCCCCTGCGCCAGGCCACCCCCTGCGCCAGGCCCCTGCTTCTCAGCCGGGCACCTTCATCCCCACGGCAAAGTGTGACCACGTCGGAGACATTTGGAGATCATAGCTGGCTGGCTGCGGCCAGGGGGACAAGGGCAGGGGCTGAAGGACGTCCTCCAGTGCCCACAGCGGCTCCAGGAGGGCCACCCAGCCGAGCCGCAGCGGTACGGAGGCCGTGGGGCCAACGGAGGCCGTGGGGCCAGCGTAGTCTGGCAGCCGCGGCTCCACCAGGGAGAGCGGTCTCACTTTCTGCCCCCGGGCCCCTCCCCCTGTCCCCCCCCCATGTTTTAGGAGGTGTTTCCTCCTCTAGAAATCACACACTTTACATTAAAACACTAAAGACGATCAGAAATTTCTAATCAGCCCATTCGCTCCAAATCCGTTGATCCGGGCAGCTCAGTAGGAGTGAAAGACACCAGCAGTGTGGGCCCTGTCCCCACAGGGCCACCAGAGACACACACATGCCCATCATCCGCTCTGCAGTCCCCGGCTGCCCTGCCGGAGCCACAGGCCAAGGGAAGGGCAGCGCTGCTGGGCTGGCGAGGACAAGTCAGCCGCCAGCGAAAGGCCAGGCTACCTGCCCACTGTTCCCTCCTGGAGGAGGGGACGTCTTCATGTCAGGACGAGGGAGGACGGGGATGAGGAATGGGGCTCCCAGGAGGTGGGCAGAGCACCCAGATTCTGTTTAAACACGGCAGCACAGGGAGTCCCGCCCCTTCACGTGTCACCTGACTGACCACGGAGCAATTCTAGAAACGGGGGGTTCATTCCCAGGAAAGTTGGGGCACCAGTGACAGGTGCTCCTGGGCTTGCGTCCGTTCCGCATGGGCTGCGGGTGCTGTGAGCGGTCGCTGTGTCCACCCCGCACTCCTAATGGCCAGTGGCTCTGCCACCAGGTATCGGTGAGCATCGGGGGTAACTGTGAAGCGAGTGCTGCTCCTGCCCGGGCGCTGGGAAAGAGTGACAAAGGAGACGCCGCTGGTCTCGTCACTTGGGGACCCCGGGACCCCTGCCGCCCCTCATGGGGCCCCAGATCAGAAAGCCTGCTGCGGTCACTTCTTAAAGTCTTGAAATGTAACTGACACCTCTGTGCCCACGTGTTCCGTGTCAGTCAGTTCCAACAGCGAGGCCCCTGCAGGCAGGTCAGAGGGTCACAGTGACCCCTCTTCGGCTCCTCCATCCCCCTGTATCTTGGAGCCTGGAGTGCGAGACGGCAAGGGAGAGGAGCAGCCCGGCCGGACGGAGCAGGGCTGGGGAGGCCAGTGGGGTCCCTGCTGGGCCAGCGGGGTGCAGAGTGGCCGTTTCTGTCTCCAGGACGCTCCCCCAGGCTCAGATGCCGGGTGACATGTCACTTGCTGCGCCCTCCTGCCTCTGCCCACATTCTGGGCCTGTCAGAGAGACCACCCAGGGGAGTCCCTCCTGGGAAGGCAAGACCACCTTTGCAGCCTGACCTGGTGACTCGGGAATAAGTCATTTCCCTGCAGTGGCGGCTCACAGGCTCCCCTTGGGGCGTCTCCGCTGGGCCCATCTTGTGATCTGATTCCTGGGCACCTGGTAGGGGACAGACTCCTGCCGTCTCCTCACCTGGTCTGTCAACCCGCCCTTGGGGGCAGGAGAGAGGACGGGCAGGAATGTGGCTTGCAGGAGCTGGTCTTGGGCCACTCTGAGTGACCCCCGAGGCTCTGGAAACCGACCAGATGGGCCAGCCCTGCCACTGTGCACAGAACAGTTTATCGACCGGCTGTCAGCAAGCTACGGTGGAGGACTTCCTGGGAGCCGGCGAGGTAAGTGCGGCCCTCCCCCCTGACACATGGGGCCGCCTGTCCCCCAGGGCATCAGATGGGAGGGCTGGCTGTGGGCCAGGCCGCAGCGGTGCTGAGTGGTCACTCCGGGTGCCTGACTGGCGTGCCCGCAGGCTGCGCTGAGGCGCCGAGGCCTCCGGCCCTGCTGCCCTGCGCACCTCCAGGGCAGTGAGGCTGGGCTGCTCTCAGGGCTCTTGCTCCAGGTCCCTGGCCTCCAGGATTCTGCCAGACCATGGCCAAGTGGCCCGAGCAGGCAGAGTGCAGGAGACGGGCACAGAGCTGGCACTGACCCAGGAAGTGTCCCCGGGTGGAGCCAGGAGGGGAGCAGGGATGCTCAGGGAGACGTCTCAAGGCAGGATGCCGAGAGCAGGGGAGCTTGTGGCCCTCAGCGCTGTCAGCGCCACCTGCGAGGGTGGTCTCCGGGATGAGCCGAGGGGTGAGGGCCAGCTGTCCACCTCCAGAGTCGCTGCGACTGGAAAGTCTTTCTGGGATGGCGACGGTGTCCCCAGGATCCGGGCGGTGGCCGGGGGTGAGGCGGGTGCTTAAGGGCCAGATGAAGAGGGTCACACGGTTATTTGATGCAGCAAAACTCGGGTACACGGATCAGCAACGGGGGGGGGCGGATCTGTGGAATGGGTGGCCAGAGAGGGGGCTGCTACCTGGGACCCCTGACCAGCGCCCCAGGAGGGCGGCCCGCGGGTGTCTGTGGGCATGGGGCCTTCCAGCTGGGCGGGAGGGACACGCCGAATGGGTGACAGGGAGGGAGGCTGGGGCTGGGGCAGAGGGACGCCCTCAGCTGCAGACCCGGGTGGCTTTGTCCGTGGCCTTCAGGGCAGGTCTGAGCGCGTCCGTCCTCCTTGGGTCTGCGCGTCGGTCGGGAAGGCTCCTGCTGAGCTGCCTGGGCTGCTGCCTCTGTTTGTCAGGCCTTTTAACACTGGGGACTCCAGCCCAGGCAGCTCCCTGTTCCTCCCAGCCAGGCGGCCGAGGTCAAGAGCTCTGAGGGCACTGTGTCTGTCTGGTTGTTCAGGTTGTGTACTGAGCAAAACATGTGGTCCGAGGGCAAAAGTGGTTGCCTCTGCTTGCCAAGGGCCCGTGCTGCTGGAGGAAGTGGTGCCTTTCACAGGCTCATCCAGAGATTACCTCAGCTGTTCTGGCCAGGGCCCGGCAGGGGCATCTCCTGGAAGGGGGCTGGCTTTGTGACTGACCAGGGGCTCTGTAGGACCCAGCACACAGTGTTCTCGGACTCTGCCCAAGGTGCCTCAGCAGCAATGTGGCAGGTCTTAGGAGAGGCTCTGGGGCCTCCTGTGGCAGAGGGGCCCTCATCTCTCAGGAGCCTGAACTATCCAGGGCCGTGTGGGGAGCCGTTCTCAATGGGAGGGCGGGATGGTGTCTGCTCTCGAGCCTGAGGAGGGTTCCACTGCCTGCCAAGACCTTTGGCTCCTCCCTTTGACCCCAAAGAGTCCAAACACCTGCATCCCGAGTCTTTTCCTAGGAATTTCCTGCAATTCCTTCCGAGCCAGCTTAAGAAGAGAGGAGCGTCTAGGACCAGAGCCCAGAGTCCATCAGGACTTCTGTTTCCTTGCTGTGTGTCTCCTATGGAGTCACTTACCCTCTCTGATCCACTGTAGCTGCAACCTCTCCACATGACCACCCAGCCTGAACATGCTGACTTCCCTGTGTGTGGTCTTTCCTGGGCTGCAGGGGCCAGGGCTGCCAGGCGCTGCTTCCAGCTAGCGGCTGGGCTCAGGCTGCATTCTGAGGAGCCCCACAGCCTGGTCTTCCTGCAGCACACAGGAGAGAGAAGGCAGGCGCTGCTCTTGATGCCAGCCTCTGAGCCGGACCATCAGTTTCCATTGGCCAAAATAAGTCCCAGGAGCAGGTGGGGCCTCGGGGATGAGGATGGACACGTGACCCTGTGCTGTGCAGGATGCTGTGACCCTGGAACCTCCTACACTGTGGCCTGGGGCCTGCGCGGGGGCCCTTGTGCCTCATGGTCCGTAGCTGTCTTTGGCAGCCCCCACAGGGTGCAGGATTCCCAGGCAGAACCAAAACGCAGGCAGAGCACCCTGCCTGCAGCAAGGGGGGCGGCCCAAGGCCTGGGACACCCGCCATGGGAGGACCCCGGAGAGTCACCCTGAACTTCTTTTTTAATCTGTCAAAGTCAGGATTCACCAGGCTGAAGATCTTCCCGGGCTGTATTTGCGCTTCCAGAATCAGCCAGCACCACGGGTCCCACTGAGCTGCGGAGGAGGCTGGCGTCCCAGACAGGTGGCCTGGGAGGAGCAGAGAGCAAGGGCAAGCGACAGGCGGCTGCAGTTCCTTTCCTCATAAGATGCAAACAGGACAATAGAAAAATAAGCCTTTGGCCAACGTCAGGCGCTTTGGGTTTCGTAGGCTTTAGAGCAGACGGAGCGGAGACCGGCCTCAGGGAAACCGGCCTCCGGGAAACCTGCCTCCGACTCCCTGGTGTCCCCGAGAGGCGCACAACCGCGGGTCTTGGTTTGGTGACGTGCAGATTTAGCATGGCCACTCCATTTTGGTTTGTAGGCTGGTCCACTGGGCCGAGCGGGACCGTGGCCCAGAACAACGGCCTTGCTGCCTGGACACCTTGCCCTTTCCTGCATCCCCACGTGTGGGAACAGAGGCCTCCAGAAAGGGGGACCTTCTAATCGGCCAGCTCTTGTAGGAAGTCTGAAATATTCCCCCGAGTTTCCTTAAGGAAGGGAAGTGGTGTGGGAGGGGATGAGGAATCTCCATCCTGCTCTCCAGAGTGGTCGCACCAATTGGCAGTCCCACCAGCCATGTGTGAGTGCGCCTTTCCCCCACAGCCTCGCCGACATTTATTGTTACTGGTATTCTTGATGACTGCCATTCTGACTGGAGTGAGGTGGAATCTCAGTGTAGTTTTGATTTGCATTTCTCTAATTGATGGTGATGTCGGACATTTTTTCATGTCTTTGTTGACCGATCATATTCCTTCTTCTGTGAAGTGTCTGCTCAGCTCCTTTGCTCATTTACGGACGGGGTTATTTGGTTTTTGTTGGTGTTGAGTTTTTTGAGTTGTTTGTACATCCTGGAGATTGGTGCTCTAGCTGAGGTGCAGGTGGCAAAGATTCTCTCCCATCCTGTAGACTCTCTCTTCACATTCTTGGTTGTTTCCTTTGCTGTGAAGAAACTTCTTAGTTTGAATTCATCCTGTTTGATTCTTTATTTTACTTTTTGCACTTAGGAACCGTGTTGAGGAATTCGGTTCCTAAGCTGACATGGTGGAGAATTGGGCCTACATTTTCTTCTAGAAGGTGCGTGCCTCTGGTCTAATGCATAGATCCTTGATCCACTTAGAGTTGGGTTTTGTGCAGGGTGAGAGATGGGGGTCTAATTTTATTTTATTACATAAGGATTTTCCAGTTTTCCCAGCACCAGTTGTTGAAGAGGCTGTCTTTCCTCCATGTATGTTTATGGCCCCTTTGTCTAGTAGGAGGTAAGTGTGTTTATGTGGGTTTGTCTCTGTGTCCTCTGTTCTGCACCATTTGTTGTCATGTCTGTTTGGGTGCCAATACCATGACATTTTTGTAACTATGGCTCTGTAGTATAGTTTAAGGTCTGGTATTGTGATGCCTCCTGCTTCACTCTTCTTGCTAAGGATGGCTTTGGCTATTCTGGGTCTCTTATTTTTCCAAATGAATTTCATGATTGCTTTTTCTATTTCTATGAAGAATGCCATTGGGACCTTAATAGGAATTGTATTAAATTTGTACAGTGTTTGTGGTAGTATGGCTATTTTAGTAACATTAATTCTGCTTATCCAAGAACGTGGAGATTTTCCCATCTTCTAAGGTCTTCTTCAATTTCTTTAGTATTTTATAGTTTTCATTGTAGGGGTCTTTCACCTCTTTTGTTAGATTGATTCCCAAATATTTTATTTTTTGTGGCTATTATGAATGGGGTGGTATTCCTGATTTCTCTTTCTATTGGTTTATCACTGGTGTATGGAATGCAACTGATTTATGGGTGTTGATTATATATCTTGCTCTTTGTTGAATTCATTTATGAGTTCCAGAAGTGTGATGGTGGAGTTTTTTTGGCCTTCTAAATGTAGAATTATATTGTCAGCAAACAGGGATCCTTTGAGTTCTTCTTTTCCCATGGATTCCCTTGAATTTCTTTCTCTTGTCTAATCGCTCTGGCTAGGGTTTCAAGGATTATGTGGAATAGAAGTGGTGGAAAAGGACATCATTATCTTCTTCCAGTTTTTAGAGGGAATACTTTCAATTTTTCTCTATCTAGAATGTTGTTGGCCTTGGGTTTAGCACATACAGGTTTTACAATGTTAAGGTTAAAAAGAAACTACCCCTAGTTTTTCTAATGTATTGAACATGAAGGGGTGCTGTATTTTGTCTAATGCTTTTTCTACATCTATTGAGATAATCATGTGATTCTTGTCTTTAATTCTATTGATGTGATAAATTACGCTTACTGATTTTCATATGCTGAACTAACCTTGCATCCCTGGGATGAACCCCACTTGATCATGGTGCACTATCTTTTAAATATGTTTTTGTATGTTATTTGCCAGTATTTTATTAAGAATTTTCACATTTATGTTCATCAGGGATATTGGTCTAAATTTTCTTTCCTTGATGTGTCTTGTCTTGTTTTGGTATCAGGGTGATATTAGCTTCATAGAATGAGTTTGGAAGGTTCCCTCCTTTTCTATTTCATGGAGTAATTTGAGGAGGATTAGTTGTAGTCCTTCTTTGAAGGTCTTGTAGAACATGGCTGAGAATCTGTCGAGCTTTTCTTTCTTGGTAAACCTTTGATTGCATCTCCAATTTCATTGCTTGAAACTGATCTATTCAAATATTATATGTCCTCCTCATTCAATTTGGGTAGGTCATATGTCTCTAGGAATTTGTCAATGTCTTCAAAATTTTCTATTTTATTAGAGCATAAATTTTCAAAATAGGTTCTGATCATCATCTTTATTTCAGTAGTATTCATTGTGCTATTTCCTTTTTCCTTGTGAATTTTAGTAATTTGGGTTTTCTTTCTTTTTCTCTTTGTTAGCTTGGCTAAGGGTTTATCAATTTTGTTGATATTTTTCAAAGAACCAACTTTTTGGTTGTTGATTTTTTGGGGGGTTTCAATCTCATTGATTTCAGCTCTGATTTTAATTATTTCCTCTCTTCCACTGCTTTTGGTATTCGTTTGCTCTTCTTTTTCTAGGGCTGCAAGATACAATGTCTGGTTATTTATTTGTTGACTTTCTACTCTTTTAATGAAGGGGCTACTTGGATATGCTGTGTCACTATTCTCATTTACCTCTAAGTATTTTCTTATTTCATCCCTGATTTCTTCTACTACCCATTCATCATTCAATAAATTTGGTCTCCAAGTGTTAGAGTACCTTCTATTTTTTATTTTATCATTGATTTCTAATTTCATTTCATTATGATCTGGTAAGAATTAAGGTATTATCTCTCTCTCTCTCTCTCTCTCTTTTTTGCATTTGCTAAGAATTGCTTTGTGGCCTAAGTTATGGTCTACTTTAGAGAAGGATCCATGAGCTACTGAGAAGAAAGTATATTCAGTCTTTGATGGATAAAATATCCTATATATGTCTGTTGAGTCTAAATTATTAATTGTATTTTTTGTCCTATAGTTTATTTAGGTTTTGTTTGGAGGATCCTACAGTGTTGAGAGAGCCGTGTTAGAGTCACCCAGTATTACTGTGAAATAATCCATTGGGTTCCTGAAATTGTGACGGGTTTGTTTGATGGACACAGATGCTCCATTGCTTGGGGCATAAATATCATTACGTCTTACTGATGTAGAATTCCATTAAGCAGGATGAAACGACCTTCTTGGTCACCTGATTAACTCTGGCTTGAAGTTCCCTTTGTCTGATACAAGGATAGAACCCTGCCGGTTCACGAGATCCGTGTGAGTGTATGTTTCTCCCATCCTTCACCTTCTGTCGGGCTAGGAGGCGAGTCCTTGGAGACAGCACGTTGTTGGGCCTCTTTGTTTAATCCAGTCTTGCAATCTACATCTTTGGATGGATGAATTTAGGCCATTTGCTTTCAATATTATTATTGAGATAAGATTTTTATTCCCTTTCATTTAGCTTTATTTCCGGTTTTAACTTGAATTCTTTACCCACTGATTCACGGCTCTTCAGGGCAGCTCCTCCCTTTGCTCGTTTTCACCTTTACTTTTCATCTCTTTGTGAAATACCTTATTGAGTGAAGGCTTCCTAGTTGTGAACTGTCATCGTGGAAGGTGTTTACTGCCTCATCAATTCCGAGGATTTTATCTATTTTGCTGAGCCCAGCACTCTCGGCGGCCCCGCTGTCCTTCCCAGCTGTTGTCTACTGTTCCAGACCTCCTCGCTTTGAGGGTCTGCGCTGAGAGATCAGCTGACATTCAGGTTAGTTTCCCTCTAAATGTCACCTCTTGTTTTTCCCTGGTAGCCTTTAAAATTTGATCATTCTGTATGTTAGGCATTTTCATTATAATGTGCCTTGGTGTGGGTCTGTTGGAATTTTGCATATTTGGGGTGCTATAAGCCTCCTGTATTTGATTTTCCATCTCATTCTCTAGGATTTGGGAAATAGTTTGACATCATTTCATTGAAAAGATTGTGCATTCCTTTGGCTTGTGTCTCTGTGCCTTCATCTATCCCAATAAATCTTAAATTTGGTCTTTTCATGTTATCCTATATTTCTCAAAAGTTCTCTTCATGGTCTTTTAATGTCTTTTCTCCATGGTCAACTTTATTTTCAAGATTATATATTTTGTCTTCATTGCCTGAAACTCTGTCTTCCAAGTGGTCTAGTGATGCTTTCAACTGAGTTTTTAAAAAATATTTTTTAGTTGTTGATGGACCTTTATTTTATTTATTTGTATGTGGTGCTGAGAATTGAACCCAGTGCGTCACGCATGCTAGGCAAGCGCACGACCACTGAGCCACAACCCTGGCCCCTCAACTGAATTTTAAATTTGGTTTGTTGATGCCTTCATTTTGAGGATTTCTGCTTTTTTTTTTTTTTTTTTCAGAATCTCTGTCTCTTTATTGAAGGGATCTTTCACTTCCTGTATCTTCCTTCTCTTTTCACTTGTACTCTCCTTTACTTCACAGATCAGTCTAACTAGGCACACTCTAAACCCCTTCTCTGACGTTCCTCCCACTGTGGCGTGGATGGCTTCTGTTATTAGAGTGTCTTGGCTTGTTTGTGTGATTTGTTCCCTTGCCTTTTCCTGTTCTGCCTTCCCATCCAGCAGTACGGATCTGAGGCAGTAGAGTTCCTACCCTGTGACTTGCAGTGTCCCTGAAGGTCTCCAGTAGTTCACTTGCAGAGACGCTGTCTGTCTGCTTTCTTGGTTCCATGCCATGGAGCCGCCAGGAAAGCAACCTTCTCTGTTCTGCCATCTGGCACACTGGCATGGCCCACCCCTGCCTCAGGGACACCATGTGTCTCGACAGGGCTCAGAAGCCACTTGTCCACCTTGGGGGAGGATATCTGGATGCTCCGGCACCAGAATCCACACAGGCATCAGGGACATGCCCCCTGGTTTCTAAGGAACAGGGGGCCCTGGAAGGATGAGCAGCTGTTATAGGAAGACAGCCGCATGTTGGAGCCCGTGTAGGTCTGCCAGCCGGTGCTAACAGAGAGCAGATTCTGATCCAGTTCCCCACCCTCGCTGGAGCCCGCCCAGGCTCTGGAGCCAGTTCCTCAGTTTCCATTTCAGTGCAAGGAAACTAAAATCTTAAAGCTGACTTTTTATCAGGAATTTAAAAGATCAATTTAGGGCTTTTAGTTTTAAAGGGACTCTGACATAGCCATTGCATCTCAGGTGGCTCTAGCCTGTCCCCCAGCCCCAGGTCCCTGCCCACCGTGCCTGCAGAGCCCACGTCCAGCCTTCCCAGGAGTCCCAGGTGCCATCTCGCTGGCTTCCCTGGCGTCCTCAGGAATTCTCAGCAAAGAAGGCTAAGAAGGAGCTCAGCTGCTGCTGTCCCTCCCACCTTGCCTGGCTCCCCGTGACCTTTAGATTCCCCCCATCAGCAGGTCCTGTCACCCTCTGCTTCAGAGCCCAGCCAGGGCCTGGCCATGTCTTTCTCTCCCCAATGCTGGTTTATTTGCAGCTGCTTCCCCAATGCCTGTGCCCACTGGGGGTCAATGAATGTGTGAACTAGTTGCTAATTTATTTTAGTGATGCTTCCAGCACATCTTTTACTGTATCTCCTTGTTGCTAGCACAAGTTCCTATAAGTGAGAACATAGCATTATCCTTTTCGTTTTTGCTTTGGGAGTGGAGGGTAGGAAGGAAATGGTGCAGAAAGAAGAACAGGATTCCTACCCTGTGCCCCACCACATTGCTCCTGGCCACCAGCCGTCCCTGCTGAAAGAGGTGTTTCTGGGTGGGGGAGGTCTGAGAGGCAGGTGGCGAGGGCGTGAGGGTGGGGGAGGGACTCACCTGGGTCTTGGAAGTCCCCTGATGGTGGCGGAGGTGTTGGCTGCATGCCACCTGCCTTAGTCCCTCGGTTGCAGGCATTTCATCTGAGCCACTGTCATGAGGACCTTGTGTTTCATCTCAGGCAGGACACCTTTCCTCCACTTCACATCCACACTTCTCAGACCATGGAGGTGACTCCCGTGCTGACACTCAGAGTGAGACACACTGGAAGCCCATCCTGGCTCTGCCTCCAGTGAGCTCCAGGATCACGGGGGCCCCCCAGGATCTAATCTAAGTCCTGGTTCCCTTTCTGGTTCCCCTGACTTTGTGACCACTGGCCCCCGCCGCCCCATTGCAGGTGGCTTTACTATATTGTCCTGTTACTAAGAAAGAGTGAGAAATGAATCTTGGTGTGGCCACTGCAGCCCCTGCCCCTGTGGCGGAAGGCCGGGGTGTGTGGCGGGAGGGCAGAGCAGGGCTCCAGGTGTGGATGGAAACTGAGGCAGAGGAACCAGGAGTTCCTGAAGGACACAGGGACAAGATGGCCTGGCCATCCACCTGGTGCTCAGTCACATTTTCTCCACATGGTGCCTGGCCTCTCTCCTTACCAGTCACCAGGCTCCTCCCCAGGTCCCTGGAACCCCACCACGTTCTCCCCTGGAGGTTCCAGGAGACTGAGTCTCTGGGTGAAGAGCCGCGCACCTGCCTCTGGAGGCCCCCAGGGCTTTCCCACACCCTCAGAGTGAGCCCCCTCTCGCCGGACAGTCCCGCTCATCTCTCCGTTTTGAGCCTCTTTGGCCATTGGCCTCTCTGGTGCCTGATTTCCCAGGGGGAGGCCAGCTGTCCTGCAGACACCTTGAAGGTGGACCTTAGGACTGGGCATTCCACAGGCCTCTCGGTTTCCAATGCCCAGAACTCTGGAGGGGGCTCCAGAAAGCAGCCAAGCACCAGGGCGTGTGAGCCAGGGGGGACGGGGACACTCCCCGGCCAAGGGCGGAAGCAAGGCTGAGCCTCCCCTCCAAGCTCATCTCATCCTGTGACAGTCACAGAGAGCCACAGAGGAGCTGCCGCTCAAGCATCTTCACCAGGGGACTCTGCGGCGTCTCCTTGCCCACGCCCACCCCTGCGCCCAGTGGCGGTGGAGTGAAACGAGACACTGTGTCTTTAATTCATAAATATCCCAGATTGTTCCATTGTCACTCTTCAAATGATGACTCTTTAACTTTATCAGATAGCCAATCTGTTCACCTGGCCCCCGTCTGACCACATACTGTCCCCAGGGCCAGCAGGGCAGGCAGGTCCGCACACACCTGGAAGAGGACACGGGAGGATGGAAACCGCGTTCTCAGAGGTGCCGTGACCCGCTTGCCAACCAGAGCCCAGCAGGGTGTCATTTCCCAGACACCTCTGGTGTCTCATTTCCTGTGGGGGTCCTGGCCACGTCAGACCTTCTCCTGCTGGGTGTTGAATAAATTCTGGAAGCTTCCAGTTCCTCCCTTGGGCTCTTCATTGTGTGTCCTCCCTCTGGCTGAACCCAGGGGAAGTCAGAGTCCAAGGGAGTCCTGGCGACAGCCTCCTTTGGGCCAGACTTCTGCGTCATCCCTACAGGTCAGCCTCCAGAGCCCAGAGGGTGGATGGAGCTGGGGTCAGAGTATGTGAAGTACAGGTGGAGACATGCTGGCCAAGGTCCCCCGGGGCCCAGCACAGAGCAGCTTGGAAAAACAATCAACTCTCTCCTGAAGGATTAAGAGAGGCCCCTGAGATGAGAACAAAGAGGCCATGGGCATGAGGAGAGAGGCGGCCTGGACGTGCCCCAGCTGTGTGTCCCTGGGCAGGCAGCAGCCCTCTCTGGGATTGTCTCCTCCTCTCCAAGGCGAAGGCATTGGACCAGATTACGTCTCCCAGGCTCCTCCTTGCTTCAAAGTGCTCCTGATTCCTGCCCGGTCACTGAAGCCGCAGATGCTCCCCACTCACAGCATGGCCCTCCTCCTCCCCATCCCTGCCTCCTGGAGCTGACGCCTGGACCTGCTCATCAAATGCAGAAGACCTGGAAGAAAAGGAAGCAAGTCCCCGAGGTTTGGCCTCAGCTGGACCCCGAGCACTAGCATCAGTCGGTCCCTGGGGAGTCAGTGCCAAGCGGAGTCGTGAATAGCCCCTGAAGAAGATGGATGGCGCTAGCTGCCACTGCGGCGGTCGAACTGGAAAGCTGTCTGCTGAGGGAACCGGCCTCTGCTTCTGCTCACTGTGTGCAGTGGGGCTGGGGCCCCAAGGGCACTGGAGTCTGCTTCATCGCCCAGAGCACCTGAGTGCACAGAGCCACGTGCTGCAGCCGCTGGTCCCCCAACACGGTTCACTGTAGGAAGCAGGAGCTGGCCTCGCCTGGGCGAACCCAGCCACTGCACTTACCAGCCACGAGGCCTCTGGCAGGGTCTCCGTACCATGCCACCAGTCCTTGCCCTTAGAGCAGGTTCTGTAAGGAGGAAGCTAGAGCAGGTGCCCGGGCAGCTTCAGTCCTCTGCCCTCTGCCCACACCTCCTGGGAAGTCTCCCTAGACCCCCTGCCCCATGCCGCTGGACCTACTGGCTTCCATTTCCCATAGCGCCATTGAACCTTGTCCGTGTGCATGTGTGTGAGCGTGTGCGTGTGTGTGTGTGAGTGTGTGAGCGTGTGTGTGTGAGTGTGTATGTGTGTGAGCGTGTGTGTGTGTGAGTGTGTGTGTGTGGTGCTGAGGGTTGAACCAGGGCCTTGTGCATGTGAGGCAAGCACTCTACCAACAGAGCTATGTCTCCAGCCCCCATCACTCATTTGTTCCATAAATATTTGCCCAGTGTGTGTGAGGTGCAGGGAGCAGAGGCCAGGGCAGATCCCCTGGGGGCAGGAGGAGAGAGACGGCTGTTTAACAGCCGTTCCCCCAGCGAGTTGTGGGTCAAGAGGGGCCCCTGACCCCAGTGGGGGATGGGAGGATCGCTCCAAGGAAGGCCTAGGGAGGCTGGGAGCAGAAGGGGACTTGGTGTGTCCACTGCAACTGTCCAGGGCAGGTGAGGGTGCCAAGGTCAGTGCTGTGCTCCAGATGATCCAAGCTTGGGCCTTGTGACTTCCTGTCCAGGGGTGTGTCCCATCGGCTACCACACATGTCAGAGACACTTGGCTTGTGGAGGCCACCGGAGGCCAGCTGTGCGTTGCCCTCCCTGGTGGTAAGCAGGCCTTGACCCCCACGGTCTGACCTGGCGCCTGTTGGACTCTGTCTTCCTATTTAGACAGCTGTGGTGTTTGTCTTCACTCTCAGAGGGAACTCGCCATGTAAGGAGATGAGACGAGCACCCCATTGGAGCAGTCTTACACGGGGAAGGGGCTCCCAACGGTGTGCCTTCCCAGGTGGGGAGGCGTGGTCAGGCTCTGTCTCCTGGCCTCGCTGGCCCCGCCTCTTGGGTGTCTTCCAGGCTGCTGGGCTAAGATGCTCAAAGGCCTTCCCTGCTGTTTCTGGGTGGCTTTGCAGTCTGGATGGCGTCTCCTGACGTGTGCTCTTGCTTCTGCCGACAGCCATGTGAGGAGGAGGGTCAGGGAAAGGGTTCCTACTTCTCAGATCAGGGAACTGAGGCTCTGAAGTGCATGGGTCTCCCCAAGATCACTCAGGTGGGGGGAATGGCAGAAGCCAGTTACTCCGACCTTCCCGCTCCCCACTGGATGCCCTGGAGGGGACTCTCAGGCTGTACCAGGTGTCATCGACTCGTGCTGGGACACCCACGCAGAGAGCCCTCTCCAGTGGAATCCCAGAACTGAAGGTGGGACTGCCAAGTGTGACCCTGGGAAACTGCAGCGGTTCGTCTTCAAGGGGAATGTAGAGAAGCCATCACCAAGATGTTGCTTGGTTCTGTTGTGTTCAGAGTAGTTTGGGAACAGATGTGACCAGTTTAAGAATCCCACTGGGGGTGCTTCTGGGGACACTCCACAGCGGAGGAATAGCTGCTGGTGTTGGGAGGAAAGAAGCAAAGCCTTTACTGCGCCCCTGTGTGGGTCAGGCTAGAGGCTTTCCAGATCTGCCTAGAAAACGAGGACCATCCACACCCAGGGCCTGACCAAGCCTGGCACGGCCGACAGGAAGAGGGTGCTCAAGCTGCTGAAGTTGCTTAGTTCTCTGTGCCTGCATGTCCCCATAAGGAGAGGGGAGGCAGCATCTTCCTGTGCACCTGTAGGAATGGCTGAATTAACTGTGTAAAGGCTTGGAACAGGCCTGGCATGCGGCGAGCTCTCCCTGTTGATTTGATGTTGCTATTTGGCTGTTAATCAACCATTATTATGTAAGCCCGACTGTCTACCAAACTGCACTGGGCCTTTTCCAAGGTCTTTCACACATGGAGCCATGTTTAACTTCTAAATGACACCACAGAATCAGTATTGTCCCTCATCTCACAAATGCTACAGCTGACTGAGAGCTGGAGCACGTGAGGCCCTTGCAGAGCCAGCATTTCGGCCCCTCTGGTCCTGTCTGACCTCCATGCTCCCAGCCTGGACCAGGCCCACTCTGCGCCTGCGCCTGCGCCTGCTCTCTGGAAACCAGGCTGGCACCTATTGATTTCTCTGGCATCGATTGTTGCTGCCTCCTGGGGCTCTGTGTGCAGAAAGGCTCTTGCAGTCCCCTCGACCCACCTCTGCCCCCCCACCACCTCAAACCTGCTGCCACCTCTCCCCAAAGCTCCCCAGAGCCAGGCCTGTCCCCAGGGCATAGCAAACGGCTGCCTCCCACAAATGTGCATGCAGCCAGGCTGAGTGCCACTCGGCTGACACTGAGCACCCGGGAGGTTCTGGGACTGGACCCAGAAGCCAAGGCCAAAGAACGACAAGGAAAGGAGCCAGGTCTTGGTTTGGAAAATCTGGGGCCACACTACTATTCTGTGGCATGGGGGTGATGCTGGGGAGCCAGCCAGGCTGCAGGACACGACTCACTCACAGCGTTCAGTGGGACCCCAGAGACTTCAGGGCAGAGGCCTGGTCTCTGTGTCCTGGAAGCCGGCAGCCTGCATTTCCAGAAGGGCACGGTGCACATGATAGGTGTGCATAGAGGAGCACCAACAGTGCCAGCGAGAGTGCCCATGGGGGCAGGCGGGGGGAGGGGCGTGAGGTGGGAGGAGTGGCCTGGGGACAGGACCAGGGGCCAGTGCACCCAATTCTCCAGAACAACCCAGTCCCACCCTGAGGTGTCCCGAGACAAAGAGGCCCTCAAACCCAGGTCTGCAGGGAGTGCAGGTTGTTGGGGACTTGCTGACAGAATTGTGATCCTGGGCGGCAGCAAGACCACTGAATCCCTGCAGTTTGGACCAGCAGGAGGGGCGTATCTATTGGTCAGGACAAAGGTGGCCTCATGCAAGCCAGAACATGCCTGGTTTACCTTACACTAATATCCAAGGGCTGGGCACAGACTGGTGTCAGGGCCTGTTCACAAAGCTTCACAAATCACCATACTGTTTTGTCCATTTCTAGTTTTCTGGGAGGTTATGCAGGAAACCTGACCAGGGAAGCTCTGGGTGTCGCTCGAGATGGCTGCAGTCGTGTCAAACTGAATCCATACACCCAAGTTCCAGCCAAGACTCAGGCACTGCGAGCTCTGCAACCTGTGGCAAATTACCTATCTCTTGGGGTCTCCCTTTCCTCAGTAGCAAAGGGGGACGATAATAGCACTTATGAGATTGCTGTAAGAATGATCAAAGGTTTCCATGGTTCAGGCGTTAAACAGGCTCATCACAGAGTCTACAGAGGAAGCCCCCGTTTACTGTGGCTGTCCTCCTCCACCACCACCAAAACAACGTCATATTGACTGCAAGGAGAGTGGGTTATTAGATATCATTAGCTGATAAAGCACCCCAAATCTTACGCTTAAACCCCACCATTTGATGTGTACATGCACATGGGCTAGGCTTGTGGATCAGCTCTGCAGATGGTTTTCTGCTGGTCTCACTGGGTCACTCATCAGGTCCAGCAGGGGCTGGGCAGGCTGGGAGGCCCCGTGGCTGCGGCTGATGCTAGTCCTCAGTCAGCAGGTCTGGTCAGCTCCGATGCTCTCTCCTGCACACGGCCTCTCAGCCTCCAGGAGACTCACTCAGGTTTGTGCACGTGAATCCCAAGGCAGCATTCCAAGAGAGAGAGCAGGAGCACTGAGGTCTCCCGAGGCCCAGGCACAGAGCTCCCAGTCACTTCTGCCCTTTTCTGCTGGTGTGGGCATGTGACAAGGCCAGCCCAGGGCATGGAGAGCCAGGCTCTACCTTTTGCACACATGGGTGGGAGGGGTCCTTGCATCAGCTTTGCAGGGAGTCCTCTGCAGGAGGGACTGACATTCTGAGGCCCCAGTTCCTTTCCAGGCACTTTAACCCCATAAACATTAGCCACAGCAAAATTAGTCCCCTGGGGAGGCTAGGACTTTGCTGTCACTAGGAATGTTCAGGTGGAGTCTGCAGATCCGTGGAGGGGACCGGGATGGTGGGATCCTGGCTGCCCTTCAGGGGCTAGAAGGGCACATGGGAGCTTTCTGTCAGTGTGAGGGCAGGGTCCTAGGAAAACCTGCAGCAGTAAACCACGTTCCAGGTTAGCTGCAGAACCCTTCCCGTGCAGGACTGTGATCTGCTGCTGTACACCCATGAGAAGTCTGTGCACCTCAGGTGGGCTTCTCCGAGGACGGAGGACGACAGCTGAGGGAGATTGAGAAGCCTGTGGGGTTGGGGGACTAGAACAGCCACAGTCTGTCCTCTAGACCATCTGGGGTGCTCACCGTTAAATGGCCTGATCACAGGTTCTCCATCCACCCACTGCTTGCTCCTGCCTCTGAACCTTTGCAGCTTGTGAGCTTTTGGTTAACAAGCAGGATGCAGAGGTGGGTCGGGTGGAACTTCTCCTGCTAAGAACAGGAGAGGCTGCTTCGTAGGAAATACAGAAATTATCAATTAAGTCCAAAGCAGGGTTGGAGTGGCAAGGACTGAAGGAACCCCACTCAGGAGGGGAGAGCCACACGGGCGTATGGTCTTCTGCTGTGCATGGGCAAGCTGCAAGGCCAGCACTTCAGGTCAGTGCTGTAGGCTTGGATCTGGAATGTTCTCCACTGGCCACGTGCTGAAGACTTGGTCACCAGCCAGTGGCACTATTAGGAGATGGTGGGACTTTCAGGAGGCTGGGCCAGTGGGAAGTGAGGCCATTGGGGGTGTGTCCTTGAAGGGGACATTGTGACTCTGGCCCTTTTCTGTTCAGTTGCTTCCAGGCCACCACAAGTTGAACAGGCCTCCTACGCCATGGGCTCCCACCATGACATACTGTGCTGCCACAGGCCCAGAGCAATGGGGCCGAGTGACGAGAGGCAACCCGTAACACTGTGAGTTTAATAAACTTGTCCTCTTCTCCAGTTGATTATCTCGGTATTTTGTCACAGCAATAGAAAGCTGATGAGCTCACCTGGTGCAGAGATGGCCACTGCTCGAGACTGGAGGGACTTCACACACCTGGCTGGTTCCACCTACAGATGTGTGCCAAGTCCTCCCGCTGTGCAGGGAGGGAGGAAGATGAGCAGATGCTCAGATGTAAAGGACAGCCCTTGGACTCTGCCAGGGAGGGGACACAGTGGGCGTGCAGGGTCTCACCTGGCCGCTGCAGATCTTGAACTTGTAGGGGGAGCTTCAAGCAGGGGGATGACTGCTCTGGGTCCAGGAAAACCGTTTTTGGACCAGGTGGGGAAAGGAGTGGAGAGCAGAGAGGTCTGTAAAGAGGGGTTGATGGGACGATGACTGAGGGGCCCGCGGTGATGGATTTGTTCCTTTTTTTCATAAATCAAAGAAGCAGATACAGGCGAGCAGACAGAGGAAGGCGCCACTCCACGAGGGAGCCATCTGTCTCAGCCGCAGCCTGGGAGGACGGGAGCAGCAGAGGTGGGGAGGCCCAGTGTGCTGACGGGAGATTATGAAGGGACTGACAGGTTGTTGCAATGAGAGCATTTGCTGGATCAGTGCGAAACAGCAGAATTGAAAACGGGGGTGGATTAAAATTAAGTGGAGAAAACAAAACGGTCATCTGAAACCCAGGGGTGGATCAGCCCAGCTGTCAGATTGGAGGAAACTGAGGCTCAGGGAGGATTAAAAAAAAAAAAAAAAACTTGTTTTAGGGACCTAGTAACTTGGTTACGGAGCTGCCCTGTAGCCTTTCTTATCCCATGCTGGGAAGTCTCGCCCTTCCCGTCCCTGGGCTGCCCCTCCCATGGCCACCCGCAGACACCTGGCACTTTGTAATTTGTTCTCCCGTTGGAGCGGGTCACTGAACAGAGCCCTGGAGGCAGAGACCAACGACCCCCCTCAGTCGCTCTGTGACTCCTCCTCAGTGCAGGAGTTATTTAGAAGCATATTTTAAAAATTCCCAATGCATGGATTTTTGTTGTGTTTTAGTTGCATTGTAGGCAGAGAACGTGGTCCCTGTGACTTCCACCTTTCCACTGTGGGGACTTGCTCTGTGGTCAAGACCATGGAGACTTCTGGCAAATGTTGTTTGGGTGTTTGGTAATGGCATGCCTAACATTTGGGTAGGACTGGTTTGAGACTTCTATTCACGTCTGTCATGTGGGACTTGTTGATTGTGTTCTTCGGATTCCATGGCCATTTTTACACACTTAGTCTGTAAAGTTCTGAGGAAGAT